>NC_081372.1:58674640-58987140 GCF_030684315.1 Stegostoma tigrinum
CACACACACACACACGTACATGCACAAACACAGAGACACATATTTGCATATTAACAGGTACACACGCACTGTTATCATCCCAGCTGGAGGTGATACTTGGTAAGTCAGAGTTGAGAGTGAGACCTGGCTTCATTTGCCATATGTTTTATTTTTCTTTCCATTTACCAATGAAGTTTGTCAATAAATATATTCACAAGAGATTGTCAATGTACATTAAAGAAAAAAAATTACACCAAAGAAGAATGTGAATATTGTTACAGTATTTTTTTAAAAAGTATTTGAAATTGTCACTTTACAAATGTCAGAGAGAAAGATTTAATCCTTTTGTGCCGACAGAACCTAATACAGGGTCATCTACGTCTCCATGTTAAAGCAACTTGATCATCTGACATGATGGCTACCCCTGACGTATTCACAGCAGGTGGCGTGGAAGACAGCAGCACTTATTGGGTTGGCACAGTGACTCAGTGGTTAGCACTGCAGCCTCACAGCACCAGGGACCCAGGTTCAATCCCACCCTCGGGCAACTGTCTGTGTGGAGTTTGCACATTCTCCCCATGTCTGCATGGGCCTCCTCCAGTTTGCTCCCAATGTCCAAGGATATGCAGGCCAAGTGATTGGCCATGCTAAATTGCCCGTAGTGTCCAGGGATGCCTAGGATATAGGGGGATGGGTCTGGGTGAGATGATTTGAGGGTCAGTGTGGGCTTATTGAGCCAAAGGGCCTGTTCTCACACTGTAGGGATTCTGTGAAATGGCAGAAGGTCCCAAGGTAGACAGGCAAAGTGAGTGGCAGTGGGACAATTAAAGAGGGGGGAGAGAAGCTAACTCCCAAGGAGGTGTGAATAGCAGGATTTTGAACAACTGTTGTCTGAAAGGAAAAGGAAATGAAATGAGGGGAAAGAACACAATCAAGATGAAAGGAAACCAAATGGGTGTAGAAATGCACAGTTTATACACTTACTTTGATTTATTATCTAATTGCTGTTTTGCTCTAGATTTTTAATAAATGTTTGAATTGCTTTAACATGGTTAATTTTTATTTTGATATTTTCAATCCAATGGATGCCTCTGATCATTTCTGCATCTACAGTTTTTTTTAATAGAATGACTTCAGTGTGGAAGCAGGCCGTTTGGCCCATCGAGTTCACACTGCCCCACCCAGATCCTCCCTCTACTCTATCCCTGTAACCCTGCTTTTCCATTGGCTAATCCACCTAGCCTGCACATCTGTGGACTTTGGGAGGAAACCCACGCAGACGCAGGGAGAATGAGCAAACTCTGCATAGACAGACACCCCAGGCTAAAATCGAACCTAGGTCCCTGGCGCTGAGGCAGCGGTGCTAACCACGGAGCCACTATGCTGGCCTAGAATTGCCCTGTGTTAGCTCAGTTGGTTGTACAGCTGGTTTGCAATGCAGCAACACCAACAGCATAGGTTCAATTCCCACAAATGGCCATATCTACCACATAGATCCTGCTTTCTCTGACTCTCCTCTCAACGTGAAGTCTGGTGACCCTTAGGTTAAACCTGCTTACCCGTCTCTAATGAGAGAGAGAGCAGCTTAACACGTTCCTCCCCAACTTCCAGATCCATTAGCTCGTGTACTTGTCTTTGTATGTTCATTAGGAGCGTGAGCAGGTTAAATTACTCAAGTAACAAAGCAACTATCTTTTATATTACCTATTTGGAATCATGGAGTGGGGCCACTGGTCAAAATCCCATCAAGTCATCAGGCAGAATTTAAATTCGAAATACAAGTCTGGAGTAGAAAGCTAGTCTCATAATTGGACCATGGCAACTACCATCAACTTCTTTGTAAAACTCATCTCGTTCACTAATGTCTCTTAGGAAAAGAGATCTACTTTCCTTATCCAGCTTGACCTACATGTGACTCCTTACCCCTAGTAATCACTTTTATTGCCCTCTGAAATTGCCTCATAAACCACTCAGTGCAGGGGCAGTTAGGGATCAGCAATAGCGCCAGCCCTTCTAGTGATGCCCACATCTCCCTGAGTTAATGGCAGCTTGACTACAAGGTCAAGTTAGTTATAAACCACAAACCTTGCCCCTTTGCTATTTTTTGCTGATTGATAATTAACTGTTAAACGTGGCTTTAAGGTACCTTGCCTCTGCGGTTTCCAGTAGAAACCAGCAAGCTATTTGTACTAAAGAGAAATACAATAGATACTAAATTTCTGGGCTATCAAGAAAGCAGCTATTTGCACTAGTTATTCACAATTTCACAGTGCATGCCTGCTGTGCTGGTATCACTGTGCCTCTGACTCAGAAAACTGTCAGTTCAAATCCTGCTCCAGGAATGAAGGGGAAAAATCAAGGCCAATAATCCAGTGTTGTCTCTCCTGATCCTCTGATGCTGCCTGACCGGCTGTGTTCCTCCAGCTCCACACTGCATCGACTCTGACTTCCAGCAACTGCAGTTCTTGCTGTCTCCCAGTCCTAAGGCATTCTATATTGTCAGAATAAAGGTGTTTGAATGAAATATTAAACAGAGTCCTGACCTACGCTCTCCCCGGTCTTTTCAGATGAAGAGCAGTGGAGCTCTCTTCAGTATCAGTGCCAATCCGGTGATCTCCATCACAATGGCAGTTTCCAAGACAGAATCACACTGCTGTTTGTGGGATCTCACTGTGCCCAATTAAGCTGCAGGAACTGAGCTTCTTACATTGCAACAGTGCGACAATTCCTTTGGTTGTGTGGCGCCATGGGACACCGTGTGGCTTTTCTTTCACCAAATTCCCACGAGCAGGCAACAATTGGTTTATTGCTTTACTTTGCTGCTGGATGCAAATTGGCCCACATCTTTCCTACATTGTAATGGTGGCTACGTTAGGCAACTATTGAGCTGTCTGTAAATTGGTTTGAGTTTTTGTAAGGTGTTATGAAGTGAAAGTCTTTCTTTTCTTGCATGATGCTAGTAAATCACCCACTTCCCAATAATAAGTCTGAACCCCTTCTAATTTATTTCTTAAAGGGCTAATCTGTCCCATTAAAGTTAGTTTATCCCCCAGGTTTGCCAATGATATAGTGAGTAGCACCACACCCTCTCCAAATTTCACCTCAAATATCATCTCTGGCTTACTCCCTTTATGATATATTGAAATGTGCTCGATAATTGCATGTTTTGCAATGACTGCGTGATACTTGATTTGTTCATTGCATGTCTCTGCATGACTCTTCATTGTACTGTATATAAGATTCCATATGGCAGAGATCAAAGTTCCTCTCATGCATATTTTTCTTAGCGTTAGGCTGTTGGAACACCTGCTCAGAAAATTGCTTAGGCATGTGGTTGGAAGGTTATAATTTACATAATTGTTCGTGAACTTCAGCCCTGTAACATTGTCAACATTAGGAAACGAGGTCAGGCAAGTGGCTGAAGTGTCAGAGGGCACTTTGGGTTCAGTGACCATTGCTCTGTTAGTTTTAACATGGTTAAGGGAAAAGGTAGGACAGGCCCACAGGGTAAGGTGCTGAACTGGAGCAGGGCCAATTTTGGGGCCATTAGGCAGGATCAAGTGGTGGTCAATTGGATGCATCTATTTGAAAGAAAACGAATGACTGGCAAATGGGAGGCTTTTAAATGTGTGATGTTAGGAGTCCAGGGACAGTATGTCCTAGTTGGGTAAAGGGAAAAGCTGGCAGGTTTAGGGATCCCTGGCTGATGAGGGATATCAAGGCTCTGGTCAGGAAAAAGAGGAAGGCATAAGCTATCTGGGGCAAGTGAATCCTGAGATGGCTATAAAATATGTAAGAGCACACTTAAGAGGGAAATCAGAAGAGCAAAAAGAGAGTATGAGATGAATCTGGCAGATAAGTTTAAAGATAATCCAAGAGGTTCTATAGCCATATTAAGAGTAAGAGGGTGGCCAGGGAGAGAACAGGTCCCCTTTAATATATACATGGCCGTCCATGTGTGCAGCCACAGGAGAGGGGGGAGATTTTTCATGAATATTTCTCCTCAGTGTTTACTGAGGAGACAATCATGGGTGCAAAGGAAATGAGGGAAACATGCGGGGTTGTTTTGGACTGCATACACATTACCAGAGAGGAGGTGTTTGCAGCCATAAAGCGCATTAAGGTGGATAAATCCCCTGGGCCTGATCAAGCCCGTCCTCGGACATTGTGGGAGGCTAGGGAAGAAATTGCAGAGGCCCCCGCAGAGATTTTTGCTTCATTTTCAGCCATTGGTAAAGTTCCGGAAGACTGGAGGATAGCTAGTGATGTTCCATTATTTAAGAAAGGTAGCAAAGACAAGCCAAGGAACTACAGGCCAGTGAGTCTGACGTCAGTGGCAGGCAAGTTATTGGAGAGGACACTGAGGGATAAGATCAACCAACATTTGGATAGTCAAGATCTGTCTAGGGGTGTTCAGTATAGAATTATGCACGGGAAGTCATGTCTGACAAACCTTATATAGTTTTTCGAAGAGGTAACCAAGAGAATGCATAAGGGTAGGGCAGCGGATGTCTATAAGAGCTTTAGTAAGGCCTTTGACAAGGTCCTGCATGGCAGGCTGGTCGTGAAAGTTAGGTTGCATGGGTTCCAGCTCATTGGCTTCAAAATTAGCTCAATGGTAGGGAGAAGAGGGTGATGGTTGAATGTTGTTTCTCGAACTGGAGGCCTGTGATTAGTGGTGTACTACAGGGGTCAGTGCTGGGGCCTTTGTTATTTGTTATTTACATGAATGATCTGGATGCAAATGTATAAGGCATGCTTAGTAAGTTTGCAGATGATACTAAAATAGAAGGTATTGTTGATATCTGGGAAGATTATCAAAAATTACAGAG
This sequence comes from Stegostoma tigrinum, assembly GCF_030684315.1. Taxonomy (NCBI): domain Eukaryota; kingdom Metazoa; phylum Chordata; class Chondrichthyes; order Orectolobiformes; family Stegostomatidae; genus Stegostoma; species Stegostoma tigrinum. The sequence goes on from NC_081372.1 coordinate 58,679,452, forward strand.
GGATCTTGATCAGATGGGGAAGCAGGCTGAGGATTGGCAAACGTGGTTCAGTACAGATAAGTGTGAGGTGTTGCACTTTGGAAAGTCAAACCAAAGTAGGATGTATGCAGTAAATGGTAAGGACCCGAGGAGGGTTGTGGAACAGGGGGACCTCGGAGTACAAGTACATAGCTCATTGAAAGTGGTGTCACAGGCAGACTGGGTGGTGAAGAAGGTTTTCAGCATACTAGCCTTCATCGGTCGAGGCATTGAGTATCGGAGCTGGGACATTATGTTACAGCTGTATAAGTCGTTGGTGAGGCCGCACTTGCAGTATTGTGTACATTTTTGGTCACCCTGTCATAGGAAAGACATAGTTAAACTGGAAAGTGTGCAAAGAAAATTATGAGGATGTGGGCAGGACTTGTAGGCCTGAGTTATAGGGAGAGGTTGGCCAGGATAGGACTTTGTTCTTCGGAATATATGAGAACGAGGGGTGACCTTATTGAGGTGTATAAAATCATGAGGGACATAGGTAGGATGAATGTATATAGTCTATTTCGCAGGAAAGGGGGAATTGAAAACTAGAGGGCATAGGTTTAAGGTGAGGGGGGATAGATTTAAGGAGGACCTGAGGGGCAACTTCTTCACAGGGAGAGTGGTGCATATATAGAATGGGCTGCCAGAGAAAGTGGTTGAGGCAGGTATTTTAACAACATTTTAGAAACAGTTGGATAATATATGGGTAAGAACAGTTTAGAGGGATATGGACCAAATGAAGGCAATTAGAACTAGCTGTGGGCACCATTGTCAGCATGGACCAGTTTAGGTCAAAGGGCCTGTTTCCATGCTGTATTACTCAACGACTGTATAACAATTGATAATCAATTCAGATCTGAATGCAAACAAAAGGAATGGCGAAAAGTTGAAAGTGTCAGTTTGGGTGCAGTGTGCAGCACCGATGCAACGGCAGAAGAGTTGGGGACAGTGCCTGTGTACCGTCTCCCACTCCATCCATGATCTCATCACTTTTGGTGGCCACCCCTCCACCGCCTCCAGCCTTCTGGACCCCAGCCCCACACTGCCCAGTTCTACCTGCTCCCCAAGATTCACAAGCCCAACTGGCCCATCATCTCCACATGCTCCTGCCCCACCCAGCTCATCTCTTCCTACCTCAACTCCATTACCTCCCCTATGGTCGAGGCACTCCTTATCTACATCCAGGACACAAACCACACCCTCCACCTATTTGGTAACTTCCCTGGCCCCAGCACTTCATCTTTACTGTGGATATTCAATCCCCATACACCTCCATATCCCACAAGGACTGTCTACAGGCCCTCAGTTTTTTGTCTCGCCAACAAACACAGCCAGTTCCCCCCAACACCAATACCTTCATCCGCCTCGCTGAACTATTCCTCGCCCTCAAGAACTTTTCCTTCAACTCTTCCCACTCATTCCAAATCTCGGGGTTGCCATGGGCCCCAGCCACACCTGCCTGTTTGTCAATTATGCCGAACAGCCCCTCTTCAGTACATACACCGGTCCTGTTCCCCAACTCTTCCGCTGTTACAGCGATGACTGCATCGGTGCTGTATCCTGCTCCCAGGCTGAACTGTGGCAGTTCATCGACTTCACTAACAGCTTCAACTCTGCCGTCAAACTCACTAGGTCTGTCTCAGACACCTCCCTCCCCTTCCTTGACCTCTGTTTCCATTTTGAGTGACAGTTTGCAGGCTGACATTTACTATAAACCCACAAACTTCCATAGCCACCTAGACTACACCTCCTCCCACCCTATATCCTGCAAAAGATCCATCCCGTTTTCCCAATTCCTCTGTCTCCATTGCATCTGCTCTGAGGAGGAGATGTTACACTCCCAAACATCCTGGATATCTGGCTTTTCAAATATGACGCTCTTTCCCCCTGCTCTGTCATCCAGACAATCCTCCACGCCCCTCCACCATTCCGTACTCCACAGCTCTTAACCACCACACCCATCAAACATAAAGATAGGGCCTCCCTTGTTCTCACTTTACACCCCATCTGCCTCCACATCCAATGTATCATCCTCAAACTCTCCCACCAACTCCAATTAGACCCCAGCACCCGGAACACCTTTCACTCCCCATCCGTCTCTGCTCTCCTCAAGGACCATTCCTTTTGCCACTCCTTAATTCGCACCAAACTCCCCACCAACCACTCCAATCTGCCACCTCCCTCCCCCAACTCCCAACCCGGGTACCTTCGTTAAAGATGCAGCACCTGCCCACACACGCCCTCCCTCACTTCCATTCAGGGCCTGAAACAGCCCTTCCAAGTGAGACAGAGCTTCACCTGCATCTCCTACAACCTAGTCTATTGTATCTGGTGTTCCCAATGTGGTCTTCTCTACACCAGTGAGACCAAACACAGAATAGGTGACCGTTTCGCCGAGCATCTCCGCTTGGCTCGTAACAGCCAACCTAACCTCCTGGTTACCGCTTATTTCAACTCCCCGCCCCAAAATGTCTGTCCTCAGTCTCCTAGAGCGTTGCAGCGACTCGGAATGCAAATTTGAGGAACCACACTGGTTCTCCTGCCTGGGCACTCTACAGACCGAAGGACTTAACATTGAGATCTCCAATTTCAAATAACCTTCCCACCCATCCCTCAGCTCCCTTTCCAGCCCCACCAACTGGATTCATCCCTACCATCAACCAACCAGGTCTTACCTACCACCAGTGCCCACCTATCACCACCATTCCACTTCCACCCCCCTCTTTATCTGCAGCTCCCCCCATCCCTACATCCAGTCCTGAAGAAGGGTCATACCTGAAACATTTGACAGCTCCTTTCCTCCAGATGCTGCCTGTCTTGTTGTGTTCTTCCAGCCTCCTGTTTGTCTACCTTAGATTCTAGCATCTGCAGTTTTATTGTCTCGAAACTTATTTTTATCCTCAAAACAGGTAGTGGAAACATCCTGGCTCTGCCTCGAGAGAACATATCCACAGGGACAGGATTCTCATTGCTAGCAGCTGCACTTCTATTAATTGACCCCAGAAAAGGGACAGAGAAAACCAGGGGAGCTGCCAGCTTAAATGGCCCGCTTTGCTGCAATAGGATTTCATGACAGTAACTATAAAGGAGAAAGACCTTGTAACCCTGCCTCCACGCACACACGCACACCCATGTCCCATTCACGCTAACACCCACCCTCATGACCCTAAGCCAAGGTAATGCCTCTCAAAATAAACCCAATGGTCACTCAATCCCCAGAAGGAGACTTGGCTGAGAGTCCAGATATCCACTTGTCTCTCGAAACACCTGAGCCCCTGTTTGAATTGGAGCTGTGGTTGTCTGATCTTTGCTGTCAGTTTCAGTATAACGTATCAACATCAGTATGAGTTTCAGTATAAATGTCGACATTATGTACATAAGCACAATATAAGACCCAGGTCTTATGGCATGTTTAGTTGCGGAAAGTTTGGAAGTTTCAATTATTTTTAATTTGTGCTATTTAGATTTTAAGAATTTGATATTTTTGTTGGTCGATAGTGGAAAAGAGGTGTTTTCTAACACATGATAACCAAGTGACCAATGAATGCATGGCAGAGATAGTAAGAACTGCAGATGCTGGAGTCAGAGATAACACAGTGTGGAGCTGGAGGAATACGGCAGGCCCAACTCGAAATGTCAACTTTCCTGCTCCTTTGATGCTGCCTGGCCTGCTGTGTTCCTCCAGCTCCACACTGTGTTACCAATGAATGAATGCTTCCTTTAAAGGCTTTTTTTACACATTTAACAGCCACTATGGGTCACATGGCTTGTACAGTGTATAGTGGGTGAAAGCTTATGGTTTGGCTTAGCAGGCATAAGGGGTCATGGGGTAGTGAGTGAGGGAGATAACCTGGCACAGAGAACCCTTTGAACTTAGCTTTCAAGAGGTCTCCCTGAGGTAGATTACACTACATGACTCCTCTGATGTACTGTGGACCATGACCAGGCCCCACAAAAATTGTGGGGCCCCTTTCCGTGCCCATCTCCACAATGGAGCCAATCAGGGCAGGAATGCCAGGATTGGGCTCAAGCCCAGATCCATATGCACTCTCAAAAGGCACTGCTGAAACTTGGAAAGTTCGGGAACGCGGTTGTGAATCTGGGAATCTGGTCCTAGCCACCATTTCTAAAGGGCTCGTGGATCACCACAAGTTGGCGAAAATCCCAAAGAAACAGATGTTGGAATTGGCACTCCATATGGCTTGCCACAAATGATGCTTCTCGATGATGTTACATATCGGGGTCATATTTTAACAGAAAATGCAAAAGCGTCTTTCTCTATAGAAAAAAAAGTGACAGTAATTGACTTGAAATCTACCAGCAGTTCAATGACCCTGTGACTAATCTTGTAACTTCCTTCCAGTCAAAGGATGTGAATTAACCCAGTTAGATCAGAGCTTCAAAGGGTTAACCATCACAACGCAGCTTCTGATCCCAGTCAGGACTAGATTTGTAATATATCGGGAAGATTAAAGCCCTTCTGCTAACACAACATCCACTGAGACATTGAGCACGAGCACTAATCGTTACCTATGGTGGAACAGCAGTGGCTGATAACACTAATGTCTCAATGATAATGAGGCTGGCTTTAAATCAAATCTGAGCCAAACTGTGAGCTAAGTAGCATGTCAGGAGGACTCAGTGCCAAATGTCAAGGTGAACAACAAAGTGGTAACTCATGACAAATCCTCCCACCATCAACTCCCCAACTGTCATCTGAGGAGGCCCAAGCCTGATGGCAGAAAATTGCAGAAGCGAGGGGGGCACAATGGTTTGGTCCATCACCCACTCACCCATATTGCCATGGTTGGTGCGCAGATAGAAGCCTGTCTCACGGCACTTGGCCTGGGCTGAACAAGCTCGGAGTGACACTCTCACTGGAAGAACGCCTCATTCTTTGGCAGAAGTTGTAGCAGGGAAGAGTTCATGCTGGCTAAGCTGACTGACTGGCAGCCCCAAGAGTTTGGCCAGGCCCACAGCTCTGTAGCAGGCACCTCCAGGATGACAGGCACACCCCATGGCAACAGTATGGGCTTTGAGTCGTGTTTTTCTTTGCCAGCTTAAGGAGTGAAGGGTATGTTTTAAAGATCATTCAGACAGGAAGGAAGGAGGGGAGATGTCCCTGACGGGCAAGGACTGTCCACCAGTGATAGGATCCTACTTCCTTCCTGTGGCTTTAAACACAGAATCACAAATCCCGCACCTATGTGACTATCCTCACCACCTTTTTGCTCAACACTCAGAAATGTTTCCCAGATCTCCCAGTCATTCCACGGGCTCTCAGGGCAGGGGTTGCTGAAATTGGCATCTGATCACCCTTTGCTATGGAGGCAAACCCAGAGAGGGTGGGAAGATTTTGGATTAATTAACACTCTCCTGTTCAATTCACCCAACCAAAGCACATTAAACAGCAGCATGGAATATTCAGGGAGCATGTCATGTTCAGAAACACAGAATCCTTACAGTGCAGAAGCAGGCCATTCGGCCCATCAAGCCCACTCTTACTCTCCAAATAGGATCCCACCCAGACCCACAGTCCTACCCAGCCCTGTGCCTCTGCATTTAGCATGGCTAATCCACCCAGCCTGCACATCTTTGGACTGTAGGAGGAAGCCGGAGCACCCGGAGGAAACCCACGCAGACACGGGGAGAATGTGCAAACTCCACACAGACAGTTACCCGAGGGTGGAATTGAACCTGGGTCCCTCGTGCTGTGAGGCTGCTGTGCTAACCACTGAACCACCATGACTTCCATGGACATGTCATATTCTGGGGTATGTCATTCTCAGCCCTATATCTTGATTCTCTCTGGAAGGGGACTGGATTGTTCAAAAACTCCATTCTCTAAAGACTGACTCTGTTCCCCACCGCCCTTGGTGCCAGTCAGAGATGTACAACCTGAGTGTCATATCCGATCCTTGAAGTGAGCTTTTGACCTTGTATTAGTGTAATTACCAAGGTCAACTGTTTCCATCTCTGCAATTTCATTCACTCCATCCCTGCTTCATCTCTTGCTGAAGCTCTCATCGATTTTACCTTGAGACTCACCTGTTCCCTCACACACCCAGCTGGTATCCTACATTGTGCTCTTTATGAACTTGAGGTCATCCAAAACTCTGCTAATCATTTCTTAACTCTATCAGTGTAGTTCTCACTGACTTCTGTTCAAGGGCCATCTTCTCATCTTTATTTTCAAATGTTTCCAGGAGGTATCTTGCCCTATCTCTGTCATTTCATCCAGACTCACTCCCTTCCAGATCTCTGTGTCTCTTTAATTCTGGGGCTTTGTGCATCTTTATTTAAAATTGATCCTCCATTGGCTCCAGACCTGCAAGTTCTGGGATTACCTCCATAAAGCTCTTGGCCTCTTCACCTCACTCATCTTTCAAAAGTATTTCTTGAGACCCACCTCAATCATTCAACCACCTGCATTAATATTTCTTTATCTGTCTCCAACTCATTAATTATTTTATACAGCTCCTTGGGGTATCCCACTGTGTTAAAGGTTCTACATGAACATGATAACTAAGTCTGAGTGAAACATCTCTACTCCTGAACTCAGATCTTTTTGCAATGAAGGACAACATATTATTTACCTTCCTCATTGCTTGCACACCTGCCTGTCTACTTGCACTGCCTGGTGTGCAAGGACACCTAGATCCCTTTGTCCATCCATACTTCCAATATATTGCCATTTAAATGACACCCTTCCTTTCTGTTTTGCACACTAAAGAATATATATCTTCACATTTATCCACCTCACACTGCATTTGCCATGTGTTTGCCCATTCGCTCAACTTATCTAAGCCATCTTGAACCTTCGTTGTATCCTCGTTACAAGTCACAATCCCACCCAGCTTGTGTCATAAGCAAACTTGGAAATGTTCCATTTGGGTCCCCCATGCAGATGATTTATGTATATTGTGAATAGCTGGGACTCAAGTACTGGTCGTTGTGGTACCCCACTAGCTTGACACCCATAAAAACGACCCATTTATTCCCACACTTTGTTTCCAAACTGTCAAACACTTCTAAACCCATGCTAATACATTACGCCCATTCCCATGTGTTTTAATTTTTCTCCATGCCTCTTATGTGGAATCCTTTCAAAAGTCTTCTGAAAATCCAAACACAACACATCTACTGGTTCTGTCTTAACTATTCTTCTAGTTAAATTCTCAAGAAACTCCAGTAGATCAGTTGACATGATAGCCCTTTCATAAATCCATGCTAATGCTTTTCAAATGTTCTATTATCATGTTGTTTATAATAAACTAGATTTTCACCCCTGATGTTAGACTCTCCGGTCTGTAATTCTCTGTGTTTTCTCTCCCTCATTTTTTAAACAGTGGGGTTACATTTGCCCCCCTCCAATTTGTAGGAATTGTTCCAATGTTAGTTGGAATCTGGAAGATGTTTACTAGTGCATCTAATGCTCACAAAGCTACTTGGTCTTGGGAAGCAGTACTTATAAGTTTAAAGCTTGTTAGACACCCCATATACACAATAAAGATGGTGATAACACTAATAGCCATGGAAAATGCAGCCTAAAAATGTGGCAGGCATTAAATGCAACTATTGAAGTGAACCTCCCATTAAAAAAAATATAACTTTTCAAGACTCATACGACTTTGGGGAAAATCACAGGCGCGGCAGTAGTTAAAGATGGGCCGGGATTAGATTGTTCTGTTACGGTATATATGTTAGAATACCTTTAAGAAGCAAGCTCATGTTATCACATTATCAAAGTTCGTGATCTGAGGGTATAAACGTCTCACGTTCCATCTTACCTCAGAATCATTTGAAGTATGGCATTCTATCTGATGAATGTAAGGCTTGCGTACAGCAGTTAATTGCATTAAGTGTCTATCGGATTCAGCAATACCATATCTATACCCAGTTCCTAATGCTGCAGGAAGAAGACAAGTATTATCATATCAGGCAAATAGAGGCAAATTCACACCATGGTGGTAGTAGCCTCTATAAAAGACTCCAATATCATTCTGATAGACATTTAGAAAACTAATTGAAGTCCAAACTAACAACAACATTAGACAACAGAAATTCAAATAAGGGAGGTTTTCTCATCTTGAACAGATCAGGATAATTACTTTTTGATTGTAATGTAATTCCTTTCATTGTAACAGAAATTTCCAACATAACTTTAATTGCAAATGACTTAATCAATGCATTACAGAAAGCTTGAAAGCTGGGGCATAAATTTCCTGATAGTTGATACATAAATTAGTCTCTCATAGCAACCATAGGAAGGATCATTTGTAAGTTAACTCTGATAGAGGTGATGTAGAACATAGTTTCTCAAGCAGTATCATGTCTAGCAACAACTTCATTATAGAGTGGATATTTAGTGATCTATTTACAAAATTAGAACTGTTCAAACAATCTCAGCAGCTCTATTTTACAAATCAAATTAATTCACAATGTTGATAAGATTGCAAGTAGACCAAGGAAGGAAATTTCATTGTGAATTCACGAGACTGATCACAGGTTGGGGAAATGGGAAAAAAGCATCACAAAGACCTTCAGGGATAATGCAAAGCCAATCTTCTTCCAGATATCAAGAGAAGTGACACACAAATGTTTGGATAAAGTTAAAGAAGATATAGATTGGATTGTCAAAGAGTAATTGCATTGGATATGATGTGTAGTGACTAGACAGTGTTCAGGAATTGTTAAGCTACTAAAACTGAATGGTTCAGTAAGCATTGTGTGGAGTAAAATTAATGGAATAAAGCAGAGGAACATGCAATTCACATAATAGCTCTAATTGATGAATGTTTAGTCAAATTAGCCATTGTACTTTATTCATCAAACTGAATGCAAAAAGTGGATTCTGTCAAATTTTAACATATTTGTTCATGAGATGAGGATATTCCTGGCTGGGCCAAATTTTATTGTCCATCTCCAATTGCCCTGGAGAAATTGGTGGTGAGCTTCCTTCTTCAACTGCTGCTGTCCCTGGGGTTAATGTATACTCACAATGTCCTTAGGGAGGGAATTGCAGGAGCTTGCCCCAGACAGACATATATTTCCAAGTCAGAATGGTGAATGACTTGGAGGGGAGCTTGTGGGGGGTGGTGTTCCCATGTATCTGCCACCCTTGCCCTTCTAGATGGAAGTGGTCATGGGTTTGGCAAGTGATTTCTAAGGAGCCTTGATGAATTTCTGCAGTGTACTTTCTCTGTGGCACACACACTGCTGCTACTGAGCAACGGTGGTGGAAGATATGGATGTAGTGCCATCAAGCGGGCTGCTTTGTCCTGATTGTTGCCAAGCTTCTCGAGTGTTGTTAGAGCTGCATCCATCCAGGCAAGTGGGGAGTATTCCATCACACCCCTGACTTGTGCCTTGTAGATGGTGGGCAGGCTTTGGGGAGTCAGGAGGTGAGTTATTCACTGCAGGATTCCCAGCCAATGACCTGCTCTGTTAGTTGTGTGTATGAGTTGAGGACAGTTAAATTACCTCTGGATGAAGAGGTTGGAAAGCTGATGATATTTCTTAAACTGTTTGGACAGTATTGCTTCAACTCGTTATCCTTGGGATGGCACCTGGAACAGAGCTTTTTTCAAAGTACAATATCAAACACATGGGAAGGCATTGACGAGGCAGTGTGTCACATGAACATCACAACAGTAAATTAAGTCACAAAAGTATGACCAAATAATTAGAACAGTTGTAGAAATGATTCAGAATACGGACCTAATGCTCAATGAGAAGATTGTGTTTGTACAGCCGAGATAACATCTCTTCAGCACATAAATCAAACTCCAATGATGACAGTACAGTATCTTATTGGTTAGCACTGCTGCCTCACAGTGTGGGTTTGATCCCCCCCTCAGGCGACTGTGTGCAGTTTACACATTCTCCCAGTGTCCGCGTGGGTTTCCACCAGGTGATCCGGTTTCCCCCCACAATCCAAATATTAAGTGGATTGGCCCAGTAATGTTGCCTATTGTGTCCATGGATGTGTAGGCTGGGAGGATTGCCATGGGAAAAGTAGGGTTATATGGATACGGTAGGGGTTTGGAGAGCCTCTACGGAGGGCGGGGGTGCATTCAGTTGGCTGAATGACCTGCTTCCACGTTGTAAGGATTTTTTGATTCTAAACTGGCATCAAAATCAACGCCCCGCACAAATTAAGAAACAATGCTATTACAGAATTCCACTGTCAAGAAACATCACTAAGCTTTGGTGGGCTGGATGTTCAAGTTTGTACCAGGTTTGACAGAATTAAGTAGGCCCTTGAGACAGCTACTACATGAGGAATGTTAGCCAGGAAAGAGGGTTTGATAAAATTCGGCAAGTCCTTATCTTGCGAGAAACCCTAATGTACTATGATTTGCACCGATTGACCATAGAATCAGCTGATGAATCCTAAGGATTGGGGTCACTACTGTTTCCACAGCAGAAAGATGGAAAGTGTAGACCAGCCTCTGTGCTTCTCAAATAACTAAGGCAGAATAGTGCCATGCAGTGATTAACACTAAGCATTTAGCAACCTGGGCATGCCAAGTAGTTTCAATTTATGGAAATAAGTCCATTGTTTAAAACAGAAACAGATCATAAACCATTGTTTACTTTTCAGAATACAGAAGAAACAGCTATGGCACTATCCAGCCCTCAGCGATTCAGCTCAGAATTGAGCTTGGCTCAACAACTGCAGGGCAAGAATCAGATGACAAAAGACACACTGTCATGAATAGCTATAAGCACAACAGAGAAAGCAGACATAGATTTAGAACATAGAACATTACAGCACAGTACAGGCCCTTTGGCCCTCGATGTTGTGCCGACCTGTTATACCGATCTCAAGCCCATCCAACCTACACTATTCCATGTACGTCCACATGCTTATCCAATGACTTAAATGTACCTAAAGTTGGCGAATCTACTACCGTTGCAGGCAAAGCGTTCCACTCCCTTACTACTCTCTGAGTAAAGAAACCACCTCTGACATCTGTTCTATATCTTTCACCCCTCAATTTAAATCTATGCCCCCTCGTGCTCGCCGTCACCATCCTAGGAAAAAGGCTCTCCCTATCCACCCTATCTAACCCTCTGATTATTTTATATGTTTCAATTAAGTCACCTCTCAACCTTCTTCTCTCTAATGAAAACAGCCTCAAGTCCCTCAGCCTTTCCTCATAAGACCTTCCCTCCATACCAGGCAACATCTTCTGCACCCTTTCCAAAGCTTCCACATCCTTCTTATAATGTGGTGACCAGAACTGTACGCAATACTCCAAGTGCGGCCGCACCAGAGTTTTGTACAGCTGCAGCATAACCTTTTGGTTCCGGAACTCGATCCCTCTATTAATAAAAGCTAAAACACTGTATGCCTTCTTAAAAGCCCTGTCAACGTGGGTGGCAACTTTCAAGGATCTGTGTACATGGACACCGAGATCTCTCTGCTGATCTACACTACCAAGAATCTTACCATTAGCCCAGTACTTTGCCTTCCGGTTACTCCTACCAAAGTGCATCGCCTCACACTTGTCTGTATTAAACTCCATTTGCCACCTCTCAGCCCAGCTCTGCAACTTATCTATGTCTCTCTGCAACCTACAGCATCCTTCGTCACTATCCACAACTCCACCGACCTTAGTGTCGTCTGCAATTTTTACTAACCCATCCTTCTACGCCCTTATCCAGGTCATTTATAAAAATGACAAACAGCAGTGGACCCAACACCGACCCTTGCGGTACACCATTAGTAACTGGTCTCCAGGATGAACATTTCCCATCAACTACGACCCTCTGTCTTCTTTCAGCAAGCCAATTTCTGACACAAACTGCTATATCTCCCACAATCCCATTCCTCCGCATTTTGTACAATAGCCTATTGTGGGGAACCTTATCGAACGCCTTGCTGAAATCCATATACAGCACATCAACCAGTTTACTCTCATCGACCTGTTTGGTCACCTTCTCAAAGAACTCAATAAGGTTTGTGAGGCACGACCTTCCCTTCATAAAACCGTGCTGACTATCCCTAATCAATTTATTCTTTTCTAGATGATTATAAATCCTATCCCTTATAACCTTTTCCAACACTTGACTAACAACTGAGGTAAGGCTCACTGGTCTATAATTACCAGGGTTGTCTCTACTCCCCTTCTTGAACAGGGGAACCACATTTGCTATCCTCCAGTCGTCTGGCACTATTCCTGCAGACAATGACGAGTTGAAGATCAATGCCACAGGCTCAGCAATCTCCTCCCTGGCTCCCCAGAGGATCCTAGCATAAATCCCATACCGCCCAGGGACTTATCTATCTCCACCCTCTGTAGGATTTCTAATACCTCTTCCTTGTGAACCACAATCCCACCTAGTCTAGTAGCCTGTATCTCAGTATTCCCCTCCACAACATTGTTGTTTTCTAGAGTGAATACTGTTGAAAAATATTCATTTAGTGCTTCCCCTATCTCCTCTGACTCCACACACAACTTACCACTACTATCCTTGATTGGCCCTAATCTGACTTTCGTCATTCTTTTATTCCTTAAATACTGACAGAAAGCCTTAGGGTTTACCCTGATCCTATCCGCCAACAACTTCTCATGTCTCCTCCTGGCTCTTTCAAAGAAGAAGGTTGAAACATCAGAAGTTGCAAAACATTTATCTAGAAAAAGGGAGCCAGAAAGCTAGGAGGTATAAATATGCAATGGAAAACATGAGGAAATACTGTTAGGAAAGCTTGCCAGATTCTACACTGAATAATTCCATATGGTGCCAGTATTTTAATTAGTGTAGACATTTCACTGTTATCAACAAATTCAATGCCAGCTTCTCTCTGTTATGCCAGAAAAGCATTGCTGGGTCTGCTCTAAGCTGAATGCAACCTACTTTCAGCATGACTGATGGAACTGAGATGTACTATTCCCTCATTATGTCAATCAACCCATCAAAATATTTGTTTAATTTCCACGCTTCCTTCCTGTGGGCCCGGCATCTTTAGTTAGCTTCAAAAAGGTTTGAAACTAATCTCCCTGCAAAACTGGAGCAATGGACTTGCATTACTGTACTATGAATATATTGCCGAAAGATTGGAGAAAATCATCAAAGCCACTGTCCCTGCAGATGAGAAATCCATCGACATCTTGACTTCTTCAAAACTCCCAAGCCACTATAAAGTCATACTGCACAAAAGCAGACCCTTTGAACCAATTCATCGATGTGACCAGATATCTTAAATTCATCTAGTCCCATTTGCCAGCATTTGGCCCATTTTCATCTAAAACTTTCCAATCCATGTACCCATCCAGATGCCTTTTAAATGCTGTAATTGTACCAGCCTCCACCATTTCCTCTGGAAGCTCATTCCATACATGCACCCTCTGTGTGAAAAAGTTTCCCCTCGTGTCCCTTTTAAATCTTTTCCCTCTCACTTTAAACCAATGCCCTGTGTCTCTTACCCTAGATAATAGACCTTGGCTATTCACCCTCTCTATGCCCCTCACGATTGTATAAACCACGATAAGGTCACCCCTCAGTCTGCGACAGTCCAGGGAAAAAACATTCCAGCCTATACACCCTCTCCCTATAGCTCAAACCGTCCAACCCTCGCTACATCCTCGCCAATCTCTTATGAACCCTTTCAAGTTCAACAAGGCTTTTCCTGATCGGGGCGACCAGAATTGAAAGTGATATTCTAAAATGAGTGCCCTCACCCATGCCCTATAGCCACAACTTGGTGTCCCAACTCTTCTATTCAATGCACTGACCAATGAAGGCAAGAATGCCAAATGCCTTCTTCAACACCCTCTCCACCTGCAACTCCACCTTTGAGAACCTATGAACCTGCACTCCTTCATCTCTTTGTTCGGCAACAGTCCCCAGGGCACTACCATAAACTTGTACGTCCTGCCTTTACCAAAGTGCACACCTTACACATATTGAAATGAAACTCTGTCTGCCATGAGCATGGTTTTAGTGGTTTGTGTGTTTTTGAGGAGCCTATGTTTGCGCAATCCATCATTATGATATTTTTGTCCCCTATGTGGTATCTCAGTGTACCTCACTCCTGCTGTCCAACTCTTTTTACTTTGCTTCTGTAGGATAATGCTGAAGATACAAAAACTGATAAGAGACTTTACAATGATAGCAGGAACTGCAGATGCTGGAGAATCTGAGATAACAAAGTGTAGAGCTGAATAAACACAGCAGGCCAAGCAGCGCCAGAGGATCAGGAAGGCTGACGTTTCGGGCCTAGACCAGGGCCTAGGCCCGAAACATCGGCTTTCCTGCTCCTCTGATGCTGCTTGGCCTGCTGTGTTCATCCAGCTCTACACCTTGTTATCTCAGAGACTTTACAATGAATTGTTATGTAAACTAAATCATTCTGGTCGGCTGAGAGCTAAGGAGTGTGGTATTGTGGATAATCACTAACCAGGTAAGGGCTGCAAGATTAGAGACAATAAAACTGCAGATGCTAGTACCCAAGGTAGGCAAACAGGATGATGGAAGAGCACAACAAACCAAGCAGCATCTGGAGGAAAGGAGCAGTCAATGTTTCAGGTATAACCTTTCCCAGCCCTGAAGAAGGATTATACCCAAAGAACGTTACACCTGATGTAAGGTTATTCCCGAAACGTTGACTGCCCCTTTCCTCCAGATGCTGCAAGGGTTGCAAGGACCTGGTACCTAAATAAGGACAAAACATTTGGGATTGACCAAGATAGAATTTGGTGCAGTCGGAGTGTGAATCCTGCTGGATGCACAGACAATTCCAAGTCAGGAAAATGGATGAGGTCAGACAACTGGCACAGAGAAAGCTCCGTGTACACAGCCCTGGAAATCCCCGATCTCAGCAATAACTCTGGAGACCAACATTCGCAAAGAAGTGAGGGAACCCTACATCAGGAGGCATGGTGAAGACACTGACAAGCCTGGCCAGCTAGAGACTCTCCCATGCGAGTGCGCTGTAAGTTCAAGGAATCCAGAGGGAAGCAGTTAATATATCTCAGTATTACAAGCATAACAGAGTATGTTAATTAATTTGTCTGTGTTACAAGAGCTCCGAGTGGCTCTGTTGATCTCTGTCAACCAACTGTTGTCTCTTCAGAAATGAGTAACACATCCTTCATCTTTTAGTTTGTGTGTGGTCACGAAAACACTAGGATCATAATGATTTCTACCAATCATGGCATTCCCAGCCTCTTCCACAGTCCTACAACTTTTACTCATTCACCTATCTCATAATGGGTCACAACATCTTGTCATCGGGAATAACAGGACAGAGGCTAGTGCCCCGTCTCTAAGTCACCCTTTATTAACTTACACAACAGTACACTGGTTATGACCAGCCAGCTTGGAGTCAGTCCTCAACTGAGGGGATTCTAATCTCCTGGTTATATTGGTCAACCATGGCTTTCCTGATTGGCCCAAGACTAACAACCCAAATCAATGATCTTGTAGTTAGTGCGGTCAACCTGGTTCCAATCACTGCATCTCTCCCACCAAGAAGTCTGGGGATGTAGATCTGGTCTTTCACTTGTAGCTTCTCTGGTGACATTCTTGCCACAGATCTGGTTCCTCTGCCTCAGACACAGGTGGCATGTACCAGCCTGTGGCCCACCTCTTGTGTTTGGAACATCTTGGATGAGTCTTCTTCTGGTGGTAATAGTATCGAGTCTACATCTACATCCATTTCAGACTCTGAGGCTTCTTCAGTATGAGATGGAAGGTGAGAACCTGTGGTTTCTGACAGACCATATGGCTGTTCTGAGGGGTGAGGTATCTTTTGCTTCTGCTCTGCTTGCGAGGTAAGAGCTTTCAGGTGATCCACATGTTTGTTCAGGATCAACTTACCTCCCTGAACTTTGTAAGTCAAGGGACCTGACCACACGTCCACCTCGCCTCATTCCTATACAGAGCCATTTCCATGGTTCCAGCTCCAAACTTTGTCTCCTGAATTAAATTGTCTCTCTTACTTAGAGGATGCTAGTGGCTGGCTTTGGCATTCCTGCTGCCATTTCACCCTCTTCCACAGGCCTGAGAATATCAGGTTTAACCTGGTGTGGAGTCTTCTCCCCATTAGCAACTCTGCTGGAGCCAACCCTGTTGTTGCATGTGGGGTCGTCCTACAATCGAATGTGAACCGGGAAAGTTTGGTATTGAGTGACACTGTAGGCTGCTTCTTTAAGCTTGCCTTTCCACCAACCATTGACGATGGATAGTATGGAGCTGTCCTTATCTGCTGAATGCAATTCGACTTCAGGAAATACTCAAATTCCCTGCTGGAAATGACATCCCATTGTCCGTGACCAATACTGCTGGGAGTCTGTGTGTCTTGGGCTCTAGTTGGTAGATGCTTCTGCATGGTTATGCCATTAATCCCACATATCAAACAGACAGCCTGTCAGCATCTCATTCAGCGTTAACCCAAAATCACATGCATCTGTCAATTGTCTCAACCTCGTCAAAAATCCTGATAAAGATTCCCCCGGTTCTCTAACAGCTGAATAAAACCAATACTGCCTCAGCATGAGAGGAGGTTTGCTGCTGTAATATTCCTTTATCAACTCCATCAGCTCTTGGAAGTGTCTGGCGCCGCTGCGAAAGTTAAGACCCTTAAAACCGAAAATGCCATGGTTCCACACACAGTCAGAAAGATTGGAAGGGTGACCAGACCCGAAACGTTAACTCTGATATTTTTCTTCACAGATGCTGCCAGACCTGCTGAGCTTTTCCAGAAACTTCTGTTTTTGTTCCGGAAGGATTATTTGTTGCTTTTCATCTGCCCTAATGTAATTTGCCTGGAAAAAAAACACATTCTTTCTACATACTTGGCCCAGTCTTCGACAGCAGGGTCAAATGAGCCAAGCGTCTCGAATAAAGGCATGATGCCAGAAATGCTTTCCCCAACTCCAAGGTGACTGTAGCAAGCACATGGTCTTCAGACACATTCCGTTTTCTCTCATTGCCACTGCACAGAGGCTGGTATCCCATCTCTAAGTCACCCTTTATTTACAGATGTACTGTACACTGGCTATGACCAACAGCTTGGAGTCAGTCCTCAACTGAGGAGAATCTAAACTCCTGGTTACATTGGTTAGCCAGGGATTTCTTTATCGGCCCAGGTTAACAACCTCAGCCAAGGACCTCATTGTTAATGAGGTCAACCTGTTTCTAATCGCTACATCATTCTATGATCAGATATTCCTTAAGCAAATTCAGGATCTTTTCCTTGGAGTGGTAAGGGCGTGGAATGCCCTGCCTGCCAATGTAGTTAACTCAGCCATGTTAGGGGCATTTAAACAGTCCTTGAATAAGCAGATGATAATGATGGGATAGTGTAGGGGGAAGGGCTTAGATTAGTTCACAGGTCGGTGCAACATCGAGGGCCGAAGGGCGTGTTCTGCGCTGTATTGTTCTATGTTCTATGTTCTATGTTCTATCATATTCATTAGCAGGTTCACTTTCAGAACTCTTACTACTAATTTCTGGCCTTCCACATCTTACCCTCATTTTGCTAAGCCATGGATGTTACTCCTGTCTCTCACCTTGTACACTTAGCCAATTTTTGTATTTGTTGCTGGCTAACTTTGCTCTGCCTATGATGGTATCATACTTCCATTCATTCTGGAATATATGTCACTTTGGTGCCAACTTTTGGTTGTTGTGCCTTGAGGCATATAGCTTAGTTCTGTCAGAGATAATAAGAACTACAGATGCAGGAATCAGAAATAACGCAGTGTGGAACTGGAGGTACGCAGCAGACCAGGCAGCGTCAGCGGAGCAGGAAAGTTGACGTTTCAGGTCTGGACCCTCCTTCAGAAATGGGGAGGGTGAAGGGAGCTCAGAAATAAATAGATAGAGGAGGTGTGGGGCTGGGGAAGGTAGTTGGGATGGTGATAGATGAATGCAGGTGGGTAGTGTTGGGGATTGGTCAGTGAGGTGGGAGGAGTGGATAAATGGGAGAGAAGGTGGACGGGTTGTGTCAGGTCAAGGAGGCAGGGATGAGAGGGAGGGTTGGTCATGGGATGAGACTGGGGGTGGGGAGATTTTGAAACTGGTGAATTCCACATTTAGGCCATCGCGCTGTAGGCTCCCAAGGCAAATATGAGATGCTGCTCCTCCAGTTTGCGGATGGCGTCATTGTGAAACAGGAGGAGGCCCAGGATGGACATGTCACCCAGGGAGTGGGAGGGGGAGTTAAAATGATTCACGACCGGAAACTGTTGTCGTTTGTTGTAAACCGAGTGCAGATGCTCTACAAAACAGTCTCCAAGCCTCTGCTTGGTCTAACCGATGTAGGGGAGGCCTCATCAGGAGCAACAGAAGCAGCAGACCAAGTTGACGGATGTGCAGGTGAACCCACAAACCTTCCATATTAGACAGGGGTTCACCCACCACTAACAATTAGAAAATTAACCTGTGTGCCAATCTTATCCCTATCCATTTATACTATTAGTCTTCATTTCGTTATATTTTATTGTATACTGAATAGGTCTGGTTACCATGTCTACAAAGTGCAAAGTGAGTTGTTTTCCCTTATCTCATGTCTTCAATGTTGTTAACGTCTAATACGATGACAGATTCACTTAGGACCATGATGCTCCCCTAAATATTTGGCATAAGTCGCATTGATCACTGACCTCTTCCACATATTTATTACCCCTCATGCCTGTTTCCTTTGGTAGGATTTCTAAATCTGCGAGAAGATGGATTGGCAAATCACTGATGTAGCTTTCAGTTGATTAGCATTATTTTTCCCAATGTCAATGGCATCTGCTTTTTGTTTTGCTTCAAGATGTTAGGTCTGCTCAGGGAAATCAATAATTGTGCAAACAATGAATCCACCGACTTCCCAAAATCAATGGCCTTGTCATGCTCCATATCCAGTCTCATTTAAGACGTTGTTCTGGTTCTGAGGAAGGGTCACTTGACCCGAAACGTTAACTCTGTTTTCTCCTCCATGAACGCTGCCAGACCTGCTGAGCTTTTCACGTGACTTTGTTTTTGTTCCTGATTTACAACACCCGAGGCTCTTTTGGTTTTTATTTAAGACTTTGCTTGCCAATAGCCTACAGTGTGGGCATTTCATTTGGCTGTGCAGATAAAGTGATTTAGTGCAGCTGTGACACAGGGGAATCACCTGCCCTTTCCATGACTTCATCCCCAAACCTGAAACAGCTAGTAATCTCCTTAGCCTTACTTCAGCCCTTTAAATTTAATTCAGTCCTTTAAGACCATAAGACCATAAGGCCATAAGACATAGGAGTGGAAGTAAGGCCATTTGGCCCATCAAGTCCACTCTGCCATTTAAGTAAATCCACAATCCAGCACAATGCAGTAGAAAGGGCCTGCAACTAAAACGGAAGATTCTTGTACGAGTCCCTTGGAATGATCAGCATCACTGTCTTCCCAGCTGAGCTTTCAAAGTCTGGCATAATTTTGAAAACATTCTTCCTCTATTTCAGAAAATTCATTGCACAATGGTATTTCAAACCACATTTAAACAAAGATGCAGCAACTTAGGGATAGCCATTCCCCTCTGGAAACTTCTTCCCCTCCCTCTGACCCCATCCCTTCTCCCAACCCATCTCCTGTTGAGTATTTCTGACCTCCTGACCTTCTGCTCTGACGCTGAATGTTCAGTATTCTGCAAAGGTTTTATCCCTCTACATGCCCACCTTAGCGAATTTTGGGCACAACTTGACGTTCAACTATTCTTCCATCATATTCGCTTCCGTGCCTATTTCTTTGGACAAGAGTCCTCTCCTTGTCCCACAGACCCTTTTGCCGAACTCCAGCACTCTCTCTCTCCACCTGAACCCCTCTCTCTGACCTTTTACCTGCACTCGAAGTGTTCAATGAGAACTGTCCACATGACTTTGGTCACCTCAATTTCTTTGCCAAACCCCCTCACCCAATCCAAACTATCTCCCTCCGAACTGAGTGCACTCCTTGCTCTCAGATCTAACCCTGACTCTGTAATGAATCCTGCTGATGAGGATGGCATTGTTGTAGTCTGGCGTACTGACCTCTACCTTGCAGGGGCTGAGCACCATTTCTCAGATACCTCCTCTTATCCCTCCCTGCACAATGACCCCACTGTGGAACAGACCGTTGTGTCAACAACAGTCACCAGTCTCATTTCATCTGGTAATCTCCCCTCTACGGCCTCCGAGTTTGTAGTTGCCCAAAAAATGCACACCTCGCTTTTACCTCTTTCCAAAAATTCACAAATGAGATTGTCTGGCAAGACCCATTGTTTCTGCCTCCTCCTGCCCCACAGAACTTGTCTCTTTCTACTTGCCCAATCCCTTCCCATTTACTTCTGCAACTCCCCAGATGCATTACGTCAGTTTCAGAATTCCCAGTTTGCCGGGGTCCAGCTGCCTCTCCTTTACCACGAATGTGCAATCCCCTTACACATCCGTCCCCTGTCATGACAGTCTCAGAGCTCTCCAATTCTTTGTGGGAAAACAGGCCTGAACCATCCCCATCCACCACTTTCCTTCTCCGCTTGGCCGAGCTCGTCCTCACCCTGAACAGCTTGTCTTTTAACTCCTCTCACTTTCTTCAGGTCAGAGGGGGGCCCATGGCTACCAACATGGACCCCAGTTATGCCTGTCTCTTCATGAGGTACGTGGAACATTCATTGTTTCAGTCCTATCCCAGTCCTCACTCACAACTCTTTCTCTGATATATTGATGATATCATCAGTGTTGCCTCTGTCTCTCATCTGGAATTGGAAAAGTTTATCGATTTCATTTCCAATTTCCACCCTGCCCTCACTTTCACCTGGTCTATCTGTGACTCCACCCATCCTTTCCCTTCCTCAACATTTCTGTCTCCATTTCTGGAATAGACTGGCCACTAATATCCACTATAAACCCAAAAATTCCCGCCAGTTACCTTGACTATACATCCTTACACCCTGCTTTCAGTAAGGACTCCATCCCATTCTCCCAGTTCCTACATCTTCATGGCATATGCTCCAATTATGACAATTTCTGTAAGGGAGCCTCCAAAATGTCCATCTTCTTCCTCAACTCAGGATTCCCCAACACCAAGGTTGACAACCGGGTCTGGCCAGATTCCTACACTTTGGTCATCACCCTCTCTCATCCCTCCCACAAATGCCATAGGCTCTCCCTCATCTCCACCATCCACCATGCCAGAATCAACCTTCAGAGGATCATTAGCCGCCATTTTCACCAGCTCCATCAAGATGCCACCACCAGATACATATTCCCCTCCCTTTCCTTGCCAGCCTTCTGCAGGGACTGTTCTCAGCAGGACGACCTGGTCCATTCCCCCATCACTCACAACTGCACCCCCCCCCCCCCACAAACGCCCCGCCACAGCCCCATGGCACCTTCTCCTCAACCACAGAATGTGTAACACCTGCCCATTCATTTCCCCCCACTTCATTACCTAAGGCCCCAAGCACACCTTCCAGGTGAACCAGCTTTTTCCCTGCACTTCACTCATTCTAGCCTACTGCAATCACAACTCACACTGCGGCCTCCTCTACATTCGGGAGACAAAGCTTAGCCTGGAAAACCTTGATGTCATCATCAGTGCTGCTTCCATCTATCTTCTGGAATTTGGAAAGTTTATTAATTGCTCTTCTTGAGCTCCCAATTGCCTGCCATTTCAACGCACCACTCTATTCCCTGGCCAACATCTCTGTCTCAGGCTTGCTGTCGTGCTTCGGCGAAGCTCAGCGCAAGCTGGAAGAACAACGCCTCAGTTTCCACTTGAGAACTCGGCAGCCCTTCGGACTCAATATCGAGTTCAACAGCTTCAGGGCTCGAGGCACCTTCTCCCATGACTTTACGCCAACCCCCACACAATAGGCCTGGTCATTGCAACCACAAGCAGCCCAGTGTCAGCCACCAACGGTCCCCATTAGCAGTTTTTGATTCTCCCAGGCTGATCATTACTCATTCTTTGTCTGTCCAACTGCAGTTCTCTCTGTCTGAGCTCCATCCCCACCTATCACTTACTCCTCCCCCCTTCCCCTGCCCCATCTTCAGCATACATACCAACAATTCCCCAGCTTCAATAATTTCTGAAGGAGGGCCACTGGCCCTGTAATGTTAAACTTTGCTTTCTCTCTCCACAGATGCTGCTGGACCTGCTGAGTTTCTCCAGCTATTTCTGTTCTTGTCTCTGATATCCAGCATATATTTTCATACTTATATACTTATTGACCAAACCACAAACATTCCTGGGCTTTAAATCTTCTGGAATTGTTACTTTGCTCCTGTTTCTGTTACATTGCCTGTGGTTACTTCTTTTTGTCACTGACCCTTGCGGAACTGATGTCTCATTTGAACTACGAAGCCCACTGGCAATGCCTTGCCAGGATCATTTATAATGTCTCTAACACCTGATCGCAAAGCGGGTTTCTTTCTGCAGTTTAACTCCAGTTATTACTGGAGGTTTAATCCATGCTCAACACCAGACCACCCACCGTTCAGCAATTTACAGGCAGGCTCTGAGTTTGGAATCTTTAAATAAAATTTCTGCAAATTTTCATTGCGCAGATATACTGATGCGTAGGGGGTTTCTGGAGCAAGGCGGGCATGAATTAGGCATCAGGATACTGAGTAATCCAGACGTAACTCTGTGGAAATTAACTGGGAAATTGAAGCTTCCAATGTGTAGCTCGCCTGGCCCTGGGGCACTCCACAAAAGTTACTGAACCCTCCGAAACCGCAGAGTGCTCCAACTCAGTTTAGCAAAAAGCTACCCAGGATCGGTTACAGGATTTAAAACTAGCTCTAACTGCCAGACTCAACACCAACACCACCCCCGCCCCCCACCTCAAAGCTATATCTCGTCTGACACATTGTAATGTTCCCTGAGATCTCTGACATAAGCCCCACAACCTGACCCTCTCTTTCCACCAGACCCAACAACAACCATCCACCAAAAAAAACTCTCTGACCTACACTAAGCATTCAGTCAATTACCAGACATCCTACCACCTGACGTTGTGCTGATGTGGTACCCTACCCATCTACTTACAATATCTACTTGGCACACTTCCAACCTCCCACCTACGTGACACCCTATGTACCTGACAAACCGAGCATCCCACACAGATGTTCTGGCAACCTAACTTCATTCCTAACTGTCTCAATACCACCTCACATGCCTTACATCTTCACCCTTTCCTGGCATTGTGAAATTTGTTCTCTAAGTTGCTGGATATTTATATCAGAAAACACAAGTGACTTCTACAGAAAGAGGGCCCGATTTCCACATCAATTCTCTCTGCCGCTGGGTTTGTGGATTCCCGAACAGGTGCATAACTCCTGTCCAGGAAACTCCAGCACAGGGGACATCTAAAGCTAAGGGGTTATTTTAAAATTCATAACCCCGCATCTACTTGATTTTTACGTGGATCACCAGGTCCGGCTTCACAGACTATCAGTCACACTTTACACCTGGTTTCAGCCATGCTTCCTTAAGGCAACTCAAATTTATAATCTGTCATCTGATGAAGGCTTGTAATTTCAAAGCTTGCTCTTAAGTAAAAACCCCCCGCCCCAATTTACATCCAACAAGTTGGTGAGACAGAAAGCCAGGACATCTTCTTTGTGAATAGAGTTTATTGACTATTCAGTCTCACTGCTGCTTCCACCTCTCAGTGTTACATATATTCCCTAATAGCTACTCAGATAATTGACTGGCATTGTCTATTGCTTCTTAACCTTAAATAAAGATATGAACAAACCTAACAAGTGTGATTAACCAGACATTTATTACCTTTTATGTGATAAAATTCCTTTCATATCATTATCATCATAGTACTAAACGGCTTACCCCTTATTCTGAGACTCTGCTCCCTGGTTCTGGATGCACCAATCAGGGCTCACATCCCATCCACATCTCCTCTATCTTGCACAGTTAGAATTTGGCATCAATGAGATCACCTTTTATTATTTGAAATTTGAGAGAATGCTCAGTCCCCAGTCTCCTCATTCTTCAAACATAAAAAAATCTGTTTTTCCTAATGTTGTCAAGAATATTCCTTGCTGTAGACAAGGGGGAAACACCTACAGAGCTTCCACAACAAGATTTATCTCCCTTCTTCACGGTAATTACAGTTGTCGCATTTCTGAAAACAGAGGGTGTTCTTCTACCTTTGAAATCCCCAAGACGGAGGATTATCTTGCAGCTCCACTACAGAGGCCAGCTAGAGCCCCACCAGGGTAATTGGTTTGCCATTTTCTATCTGCTTTATGTCTTGTTGCCTCAACTCCTGGATACAATGGTCAACTCATGGATGACACCAGAGGGGAGGGACTGAGGTATCTTCTTTCCAGGGTTAGTGTCTCCCGAAGGAGAGTTATACCATCCCGGGAATGATAATGTCAGTCTGACCTTGGTCTGTTGATAGCTGCAATGGCTTCACAAAAGTGTAATGTATCAAAGAGCAGCATATTGTTGGAACTCCTGGGTTTTCTCTTCCCACCAGGTGTCCTTTGGATCTGGCTTTGATGGTTAACCTTGAGTTGTTGGAATGCTACATTGTTGACCTGAAACTTTTCAGTTGTTCTTACAAACAATGGCTGTGTTCTAAGAGTTCATCACTGTTTTCACCAAACCTTTCCTGGTGACAATTGTCATTGACATGGGTCCAACATCATTTGATTTGTTTTCTCCTTTCTGCATTCATTCACGGGATTAGGGCACTGATGGCTAGGCAGTATTTATTACTCATCCCTAATTGCCCAGAGGGCAGTTAAGAAAAAACCACATTGCTGTGGGTCACATGTAGGCCAGACCAGGTAAAGATGGCAGTTTTGTTCCTTAAAGGACATTAGTGAGTAAAATGGGTTTTTCCTGACGACTGACAAGAGATTCACAGTCATCACTAAATTCTTAATTCCAGATATTAATCGAATTCAAATCCTACCATCTGCCATGGCAGAATTTGAATCAAGGTCCCTAGAATGTTGTCTGAGTCTCTGGATTAATAGTCCAACGATAATGCCACTCGGCCAATGCCGCCCCAAAAATCCCACTGTTTCAGAGTTGAGTTGTGCGTACAAAGATTTTTCAGATGGATGACAAGCTGCACTTGGAGTTAATATGGCTACGAAGAATCTAATGAAACACCCCATCCCCACATAAATGTAGCACCATGTAGCTTCACATTTACACTATATGCTGTTTCTTATTCATCTGAGGAGGCCAAAACTCCCATCCACAACAAATTCCAACCTTTGAGCTTCACAGGTACAGTTATCATCTACAAACCGTCTCTCCCTCAGATAATGACAATCCTGCACTCCTTTTCAACTGACCGACCAATAACATGTTATCTATGACTTAGCCACTTCTGGGAATATGGCCAGCTTTTGACCACCTCCAAGCTAGTCTCACAGTCTGCCAGGAGCCAGCTCACAGAGTAACTCCAAAAACTACTTCACCTTGTTGCCAAAGAGAGAAGCTGGCACTTTCCTAAGAGAGGTCATCTCTTTTGAGCCAAGCTTCCTTCTGTATCTGCTTTCTCTTTGTATAGTATCTGGACAATGATTGTCTTTACTCCCCAACTCCTTAGCTTGTACTTCCCCTTATGTCTGAGGCTTTCAGTCTAACATTGACATAGTTTTCATAGAATAGAACAGAATGACTTGATCAGATTCTTTCACAGAATCTCTACAGTGTGGAAACAGGTAATTTGGCCCATCAAGTACACACCAACCCTCTGAATTGCACCCCACCCAGACCTACCCCCACCTAATCCAGCCATGCAATTCTGCAATTCCCTGGCTAACAAAACAGTTATAGCAGAAATACCTGCATCTGGCAGGCATAGTTATATTGTTTGCCAAAAATAATCATTTTACAATTGGCCCATGTCCCTCTAAACATTTCCTAATTGGGCAGTACGGTGGCTCAGTGGTTAGCACTGCTGACTCACAGCGCGGGACCCGGGTTCAATTCCAGCCTCAGGCGACTGTCTGTGTAGAGTTTGCATATTCTCCCCATGTCTGCGTGGGTTTCCTCTGGGTGCTCTGTGTTCCTCCCACAGCCCAAAGATGCGTAGGTTAGGTAGATTGGCCATGCTAAATTGCCTATAGTGTCCAGAAATGTACAGGCTAGGTGGATTAACCATGGGATAATGCAGGATTACAGAGATAGGTTAGGCCTAAGGTGCTCCTTGGAGAGTTGATATGGCCTTGATGGTCTGAATGGCCTGCCTCCACACTGTAGAGATTCTATGATTCTACACTGACCACAGATATTCTGCCACTACAGCATTCTGTCTGTATTTGCAGCAGTGGGATGCAAGGCCTTTCTTTGCAGATTGTTTAGGGTGCTATTTCTAGCATCACCTGCCCTCATTCTGCCATGATGAGCCCAACAAGTTCTCAACGGCTTTGCTCAAGGGGTCTTTGGAGTACACCAGCCTGAACACCATAACAAGGCGTTGAGGCACAGAGGTGGGTGACACTACACTGCAATGCAGTAACAAGGGAGTGCTGCACTGTCGGAAGAGCCGTTTTAGAATGAGCTGTTTATCTGAATCTCAGCTCCAGGTAAAGCATCCAGTTTGTGGAGGATAGTTTTCCCAGCTGTCGGAGTTACCATTTGTACCCCAGACAACAGCCTTGAGAAGTGACAATGTGCTGAGTGTTAATAGATTATTGCATTTCCTGCATTACAACCGATTGCAATTGGTAACTTCACCTCAATGTATATATAAATAGTGGTAAAGCACTTTGGGTGCCCTGAGGTTGTGAAAAGTGCAATATGAATGCAAGTTTTTTTTACACTTTGTAAAGTTGTTGGATTGCCATCAAAAGCAGGAAAGAGTTAAATTATTTTCCAAGTGTCATTGGCTCTTCTTGACCTATCTATAGCATTAGGCTTTGATGTTTAAAGGCTGCTGTCTCTACTTTGATCTCTGCTCTTGTTTTAATCACATTAGCATGTTAGCAAGTTGGGAAAGGAGTGGCAGGCCTGGCAGGATGTGCCCTGCTGTGCCCTCCTTTGGTCAGGACTGTAATAAGTCCCAGACTTGTGAGGGAACAGCTCCGTGGTTTGTCTGGTAGTTTGAGCTTCACTTCGAGATGTCTTCCCTCTCCAGCTCTACCTGCAACTTTCACTGAAGTGGAGAATCTTAGAAACATAGGGGAGCCTCTCACCCCGTGAGATTCCTTGCAGACAGGGCACCTCACTGAAGGAGACATCGAGATGAAAGCATCCCTTTGAGTCCAGGGCAGCCGAAACCGCCAGCAATGAAACTCACACAGCGTCCTCATTAACTTTATTTACATCCAGTTTCAGTGGTTTCTCACTCCTTCATCGAGAATCCTAATGAAAGGCACCATATCAGTCACGACTGAGAAACAAACTCCTACAAATGGAGAAGGAAAAAGACACTAAATGGTGTAAGAAAGTTGATAAACTAATCAAACCTGGACAGGATAAAACTGCTGTTCTGGATGGATTGTATCCATACACATTCACAGAGATTAGATATATTAGAAGCATCATTTATATATATATATATTATTTATATACATATATGTCGGGAATATATTTATATATAGATACCCCAATATATATTCAGTACTGAGGTATGGCTGTGTTAGCAATTGCAGAACAAGACTTTAACAAAATTCACTCTGGACTCCAACCGTTAACTTTGCGTAAGACCTCAGCTAGACTGAGAACCTATACCAGGAAGCCCCTACAGATTAAGGGTATAACTTGGTTTCGGTCTGTTATGAGAAGCAGCTGGCTCAGTTACCACTGATTGTGGTAAAAGGTTCGGGCCCGAGCCTGATGGGGTGAAACCGATTGAGAAAGATTCATCTCGATTGGCTCAACATCTTCCAATTAGGAAATGAGTGAAGCCCTAACTCAATACCCGAACAATTCAATAAAAATTTGGAATTAAGGAGCTAATGATGACTGTGAAACTGTTGGCAGTTGTTGGGGAAAACCCCATCTGGTTCACTAATACCCTTTCGGGAAGTAAAACTGCCATCCTTACATGGTCTGATGTGACTCCAGACCCACAGAAATTTAGTTGACTCTTAACTGCCCTCTGGGCAATTAGGGATGGACAGTAAATGCTGGTCTAGCTAGTCAGTTTGACATCCTGTAAATGAATAAAAGCAAAGATGGATGGACCCCCTATATTTTGACAGTTCAGGATTTTACTGTATTCTTCTTAGTTTATGTTAACTTTAGTGAGTTTCAGTCCTTGAGTTATTAGTTTTTCTGGATTGTCACATAAGTTATTTTCTTCGTCTCCTGTTAAGACTACAAATTAATGATACAAGTTGTGTCCTGTTTTCATCTATACTCGATTTTAAAGACATCACCACTTCCCATCACTACACATTTTCTTGCAATATAATTGTAAAACCCTTTTGTGTTAATCTTGATATCTCTTGCACACTTCTTCTTAAGTTCCATTTTCATAGTTCTGCTTTGTCTTTTATACTAATTCTTCACACCTATAATGCCAGCTTTGTTTTTTTTGTTCCATCTCCCATCTTTTACAATGGCAACAAAAACAAAGTTGCTGGAAAACCTCAGATAACAAGGTGTAGAGCTGGATGAACACAGCAGGCCAAGCAGCATCAGAGGAGCAGGAAGGCTGATGTTTCGGGTCTCGCTCCTTCTTCAGAAATATCCCCCATTTCTGAAGAAGAATCTAGGCCCGAAACGTCAGCCTTCCTGCTCCTCTGATGCTGCTTGGCCTGCTGTGTTCATCCAGCTACACATCTTGTTATCTCGGATTCTCCAGTATCTGCAGGGCCTACTGTCTACTGCTGGAAAAGCTCAGCAGGCCTGGAAGCACCAGCGAAGGAAAAAACAGAGTTAACGTTTCGAGTCCGGTGACCCTTTCTCAGAACAATGGCAACATTCGTTGAATATGGTTGGTAGAACTCCTTCCTTTCGTAAAAGCTGTTTGTTTTTGTTACACTGCATTGGAAAGTGGCAAAACCTGCATTTATTACCAATACCTAGTTACTTGAGAAGGTGATGAACGCAGATAAAATGCTTCTCCCCAGCCCTATGCTGTAGACCTATCTATAGTAATGAATGCTGTGCAGATTCCTCAGACAAGTGTCCTTGAATTCCCTTACTACTCCCCTCAAAAAGGCTCTGAATTCAGGCTTAATCTCATCAAAACTTTTTGCAATGTCATGTCATCTATTTTTACTCAGGAATAATGAAAATACAAATGCTCCCCCGATGGCCATTGACACTACTACACAAATCTAACGTAATTCATTTGGTTCATTAGACATATGGCATAAAGTAGCAATTTTGCTAAAAAGTCATTAGTGCTGTTTTATACACAATGCAATTAATTTATAGGTGCTCTTTTTTGCCTATAAATACTGGCAGAGAATTGGCATTAATGCATTGAACGAAGACCGAAAGGACCATCCCAGGATAATTTTTAATAAAGGTGATATTAAGAGTGTGCGACGTTAGAAACGCAATGCTTACTGGATTTAGTCAAAATTCTCCCAAACAAATTTGGCAAATAAAACTTGTCATTCAAACTACGCAAAACTGATAACTAAAAATCAAAATGTGATATATGATCATACAAACAAAGAGGACAAGTCCCTTTAAATCTGCTCTGATATTAAGTATGATCACGGTAGATCTGATTTTCAGCCTCACATTACTGACCGTCCTGATAAACTTTCACCTTTTGCTACCGAAGAATCTGTCTACCCCTACCTTAAAAATATCTCAGGCTCTGCTTCCGTCACCTTTCACAAAAACAATTCCAAAGACATTCCACCCTCTGACGGGAAATGTTTCACTTCCTCTCTCTTTTAAATGGGTGACTTTTGATTTTTATACAATAGCCCCCTAATTCCAAATTGCCCCACAAGAGGAAACATCCTTTCCACATCCACCTTGCTAAGGATTTGCTTCAATCAACTCACCTCCTATTTAATGATAAAATCTTAACCTTTGCTCATAAGCATACAGAATTTGGGACATCATGTTGAGGTTGGACAACACTGGTGAGGCCTCTCCTGGAGTACTGTGTCCAATTCTGGCCATCCTGTATAGGAAGGGTCTTACTAAGCTGGAGAGGGTTCAGCAGAGATTTATCAGGATGTTGCTGGGACTGGAGGGCTTCCTTTATTCATTCGCAGGATAAGGACATCACTGGCTAGGGCAGCATTTATTGCCCAACCCTAACTGCCCACATTGCTGTGGGTCTGGAGTCACATATAGGCCAGACCAGGTAAGGATGGCAGTTTCCTTCCCTAAAGGACATTAGTGAACCAGGTGGATTTTTTCCAACAATCTATAAAGGATTCACAGTCGTCGCATTAGATTCTTAATTCCAGGTATTTTATTGAATTCAAATTCCACCCTCTGCCGTGGTGGGATTCAAACCCGGGTCCCCGGAACATTACCTGGGTCTCTGGATTTACAGTCCAGCAATAATACGACTGGACCATTGCCTCCCAGTTATAAAGGGAGGTTGTATAGACTGGGACTTTTTCCACTGGAACGTAAGAGATTGAGTGCTGAACTTATAGAGGTTTATAAAATCTTGAGGGGTATAGATAGGGTTTTTTTTCCCTAGTGTGTGGGACTTCAAGACCAGGGGACATTTTTTAAGGTGAGAGGAGAAGGATTTTAAAACGTCATGAGTGGCATTTTTTCTTTACACAGAGAGTGTTTTGTGCGTGTGATAAACCTCCAGAGGAAGTGGTGGATGCAACAGTTACAACATTTAAAGGGCACTTAGATAAGGACAGGACTAAAACAATGTTTGGAGGGACACAGGCCAAGCACAGACAGGTAGGGCTTGTTTAGCTTGGGATTATGGTCATCATAGACAGGTTGACCCCATGACTCTGTAACTTGCCCAATCCAAATATTAGTTGAGTAAAACTCTGACCAGCCTCGAATACATTTGCATCATTCATTAAATAAGGAGGCCGATACTGTACGCAGCATTCCTGCTGTGTTCTCTCCAGTGTCCAAAATAATTGAAGCATGACTACCCTATCAACCAGCACTCAAAAACTAAAATCATGGCACAGCATACTTACACCGGGAGGCCATTAATTCATTAGGCCTGTGATAGTAGCACAGTGGTAATGTCACTCGTCCAGTAAATGAGAGACCAAGTCAAGTGCTCAGGAGGAAGTGGGTTCAAACATCATAACGGCAGCTGGTGGAAAATATTCAATGAATTAAATCCAGAGCGGAAATAATAATGGTGACCGTGAGTCTATCACCATTTGTTGTAAAGGCCCATGTAGTTCAATAGTTACAGAGTCATACGGCTCAGAAACAACTCTTCAGTCCAATTAGTCCATGCCAACCAAACTCCCAAACTAAACTAGTCAGACCTGCCTGCTCCTGGCCCATATCTCTCCAAACCTTTCCTGTTCACGTAGTCATCCAAATGTCTTTTTAATGTTGTAACTGTACCCACACCCACCACTTGCTTTGCAGCTCATTCCATGCTCTCTCTCTGTAAAAAGAAAATGTCCCCATGTCTTGTTTAAATCTTTCTCCTCTCACCTTAAAAATATGCCCCTTGTCTTGAAATCCCCCACCCTGAGGAAAGGACACCTGCCATTCGTCCTATCTATACCCCTCGTGCTTTTATAAACTTCTGTAAGGTCACCCCTCAACCTCCTATGCTCCAGGCTATCCAGCCGCTCTCCTAGTAACTCAAACCCTCCATTCGTGGCAACCCTCTCCAGTTTAATAATATCCTTCCTATAACAGGGCGACCAGAACTGGACACAGTGCTCCACAAATCTCCTTTTGGGAAGGGAGATGCTGCCCTCAGCTCCTCCGGCCTACATGTGACTCCAGGCCCACAGCAAAATGGTTGATGATCCTCAGGAATGGCCCTAGCCAGTCACTCAGCTCACAAATACTGACCTTGCCAGTGGCACCCACATCCCATAAAAGAAGTTTAAAAAGTAGCCCCAATGTCTGCTCATTCCCCATAACCTGCAGCTTCTTCCTTTTGAGTATTTGTCCTGCTCTTCCTTGAAAGTTATCAGTGAATTTGCGCTATGTTAAAACAAGTTCTCTTCAGCATTCCTCACCCCTTGCCAGGTCTGATCAAAATGATCTCAAATCTGGGCCCTTTGTTTATCAAATTTCCTGGATATGGTTTCTCCTAGTTACTGTGCCAAGATTCCTGATACATTTGAACATTTCCATTAAATCCCCCCTTAATCCCCGAAGAAGGGTCATTGACTGGAAGATTACATGAAATATATACACAGAAATGGCCATTTAGCTCAACTAATGCACAGCAATGTGTTCCATTCGACTACTCCCCCGTTCCTTTTGATAGTGAATTCCACATTCTCATCATGCTCTGGACAAAGACGTTCCTTCTGAGCTCCTGAGCACAAAAGCTGACATTTCGGACCTAGACCCTTCATCAGTGGGTCTAGGCCCGAAACGTCAGCTTTTGTGCTCCTAAGGTGCTGCTTGGCCTGCTGTATTCATCCAGCCCCACACTTTGTTATCTCGGATTCTCCAGTACCTGCAGTTCCCACTATCTCTGATCTTCTGAGATCCTGGTTGGATTTCTTGGATATTGATGACTTCTCACAGTGATCTTACCCACAACAGGAGCACTCTCATTCTATCACGATCTTTATCATTCTGAAGACCTTGATCAGGTCATGCCTCTCTTTCAAGAGGCCTGTCATTCTTAATGATTCATAAATCCAAGTCACAAATCACATTTCCAGTATCTTCCTTGCGAATCTTCTTTGCACCCTTTCAAGTACTTGTTACTCCCATTAACAACACATGGGGCCAACACCATGAGACAGATCTATCTGCAGAGATCTACAGGATGGAAAACACAGAAATGCACTAACAAGTTCTTGTGACAAATCATGTTTGTTGAAGATCCAATTTTGAACTACCACAGTGAGGATGGTCCTTGTTAAGAAGATTCAGGCCAGGAAATACCTCCGTAGAGCCACTTCCAACACTGGCTCCAGAGTACAAACCCTTACGTACCTATGGAAAGACACAATGCTGCACATTTTTGAGGAGTGTCTCCTCTCTAGACCAACTAGACAAATGAAGAAATCATCTTTTGACTCAGCTTGATAAGGGAGGCACAGTGCCTCAGTCGTTAGCACTGAGATTACAGGGATAGGGTGGGTCTAGTTGAGGTGTTGTTCAGAGGATAAGTGTGGACTCAATGGATAAATGGCCTGCTTCCACATTGTAGGGATTCCATGTTCCTATGACTATAGATACGAGAACCCAGACGGCATGCACTCATCTAAAATGTGACAGAACAAACGTTCGATGCAGATTTTGTACAATTTCCCCACTTTCCATTTCCCCTTCTCTAGAAATAATGGCTGGTTTGGTTTCTGCTGGCCTTACTAATCTGTGTTGCAACTTGATGAATTTTCTTGGAGCCCCTATCATCTCTAACCCCACCCACACTTGCACCTTCCAACTGACATGTAACTCCCTTAGTCTTTCAACCAAAATGTTCAGCCTCACATTTATCCATAGTTATGTTGATTTGTCAATTACTTGCTCATTATACAAATGAAGTTATGGCAGTCCTGCTCTTCATTGACCATCTGCGCTCCTCCTTAGCAAATTTGGTGTTATCTATAAATTCACATTGCAACAATGCTGAGGTTCCACAGAAAGAATGATGGTTTGTTTCGATTCAGAGGCTCCCAGGCCCTGTTGAGAATTGCTGTCTTCAACATTGCCCTCAGCATCTGAAGCCAGGATTAAGTTCAAAATTTTTGGCAGTCCTGCATCCTATTTGAATAATTAACTTCAGAAGCTCCTTTAGTGCGACAGCTCAACGCCAAGACTTGATCATAGAATCCTTACAGGGAAGAAAGAGACCATTCAGCCCATCAAGTCTGTACCAATCTTCCAAAGATCAATCCACTGACACCCAGCCCTTATCCCCACATTTCCAATCCCTAATCCACTTAGCCTGCGCATCTCTGGGCGCGACAGCATGGCCAATCCACCTAGCCTGCTCATCTTTGGGCTGTGGGAGTAAATCGGAGCACTCAGAGGAAACCCACACTGATATGGGGACAATGTGCAAACTCCACACAGACAGTTGCCTGAAGCTGGAATCAAACCCGGGTTCCTGGTGCTGTGAGGCATTAGTGCTGACCACTGAGCCATCGTGCCACTTGAAGTGTCTGAATTTGTTGACTGTTTTAATGACTGGTTGAGAATTCCGAGGCAAACCAGAAATGAATTATTAAACTTTTAACACGGAGAGTTAAAAAAAACCTCGTGCTCGCTTGGGACCTAAGTTGCAAGTCACATGTGATTACAGTATGTGAGGGAGAGGTTTAATACAATGACTGCTGAAGTTTGGGAGTGAGGTGAGGATTTGTGATCAGTAGTCACAGGATGCTGTGGAATGTAGAGGAATGGGCTCACTCACAAAACAGGCACAGTTACTATCACCACATTTGGCTGGTCAAGGCAGAGAATAGGCACCTGTGTGATGTGAGGCACTGTCCCTGACCAGGGGCTAAAGATATTTTTCAAATAAACCTTTCCAGAGATGGAGCAGTTGGGTCTGAACCAAGGCCTCCCTTTCCAGGGGTAGGGACACTATGATTGCTCCACATTCAGATCATGAGTGACATGGGTAGAGTGAATATTCAAGTTCTTTTTGCCAGGGTAGGGGAGTCCAAAACTAGAGGGCATAGGTTTAAGGTGAGAGGGGAGGATTCAAAAGGGACCTGAGGGGTCTTTTCCACACAAAGGGTGGTACATGTATGGAACGAAATGCCAGGGGATATGGTGGAAGTGGGTACAATTACAACATATGAAAGGCATCTGGAAGGACATGGGCCAAATGCTGGCAAATGGGACTAGATTTATTTAGCATATCTGGTTGGTATGGACGATTTGGATCGAAGAGTCTGTTTCTTTGTTGTACAACTCTATAATTATGATTATAACTCTGCTCCCAGTTGTCCAGAAAGCAACTGTTGATGACCATTGTCTGGAGGGATAGAATACAAGAGCAGAGATGTACTGCTGAGGCTGTATAAGGCTCTAGTCAGACCGTATTTGAAATATTGTGAGTAGTTTTGGGGCTGTATTCCAAGGATGGATGTGTTTCTCTTGAAGGGGGTCCAGAGTCAGTCCATTAAAATGATTCTAGGATGAAGGGCTTGTCATATGCAGACTGGATGGTGACTCTGGGTCTGCACTCAATGGAGTTTAGAAGGATGAGGGAGGATCTGAATGAAACTTACAGAATACTGAGAGACCTGGATTGAGTGGACTTGGAGAAGATGTTTCCGCTGGTAAGAAAGACTCGGCTCAGCCTCAGAGTGAAGGGATAACCCTTTCGAGCAGAGGTGAAGAGAAATTCTAACAGCTAGAGAGTGGTGAATCTTTGGAACTCACTACCACAGAGGGACGCGTGGGTTTCCTCCAGGTGCTCCGGTTTCCTTCCAGGGTCCAAAGATGTGCAGGTTAGGTGGACTGGCCATGCTAACTTGTCCATAGTGTCGAAGGATGTGTAGCTTAGGTAGGTTATAGGGGGATGAGTCTGGGTGAGATGCTCTAAGGGTTGGTGTGGATTTGTTGGGCCAAAGGGCCTGTTTCCGTACTATAGGGATTATATGAAGGGAGAAAGATGAACTCTGTTTTTACTTATACTTATGTCTTACATCTTACTTTCAGTCTAATACCTTACTATCTCCTGTAGGTCAAAATGTATTTTTTTTCCCTTTATTCATTCAAGGGATGCGGGTGTTGATGGCTGAGCAGAAGTTATTGCCAATCCCTAATTGTCCAGAGGGCAGTTAAGAGCTAACCACATTGCTGTGGGTCTGGAACTGTGGGTAAGGATAGCAGTTCCCTTCCCTAAAGGACATTAGTGATCCAGATGTGTTTTTCCTGACAATCGATTCACAGTCATTAGATTCTTAATTCTAGATATCTTATTGAATTCAGTTTCCACCATCTGCCATGGTGGGATTCGAAGCCAGGTCCCCAGGATGTTATCTGGGTCTCTGGATGAACAGTCCAGCGATAATACCACTAGGCCATCAACTCCCCATGCTGGAGTGTGGCAACATATTAAAATTATCACTGTATTTGTTCATTAAATACATTAAATAATTCAACTCGATTCAATTCAACCCAACCACAACCATCAGAGTGAAGTGACAATCAATCATTTGCCTTTCAACCTAAAATTCTAGCCACATAACTGGACACATCAGAATATCTTCCAGCTGTGATTCTTGGCCAATTGCACCATTTTGACAGCATTCCTCCTCAAGTTATCGTGCCTTCTGTATAGTAATATTATCTGACGTGCTACTGGACAATAGGGGTCCTTGTGGCTGTAAACACTGCTGAGAATGGCCAATGGGCACAACAGCACAAATAGTCATGGCAACGCCACAAGGTGAAATTAATGCTTCAAATCATCTCTTGTCAATGTAATACCGGTTGCAAGATCAGGAAGGTTCTCAATCTCTCTATAAATAAAACATCGTAGCAGAATGCCACAGGAGAGATGTAACTTCCTGATGGTTCACCAAACAGTCAAATCGAACCTGCATCAGTAAAATTATACTCATAAACTCCCACATTATTAAGGGGGAGGAATTAAAGATGGGCCAGACTGCTGATGAGAGGGAAGCATTTCAGAAAGAGTGGCTGACAGGATGGCCAGGGACAGGGAATCTCTGAGGTATTGTTGGTGGAAAGAGAGAGAGAGAGAGAGAGAGAGAGAGAGCGAGATGGTCTCAGGCTGACTGAGTACGCACTCTGTCACAGTCAGCTCAGAAACCACTCTTATATATTTCCTAGAATCTTCAATGCTACTCAAGGAAGAAAAGATGGATGTTTGCCACAATAATACTGTGGAGAGACGGGGGAAAGCTCTGTCTTATTGTGCAGGATCTCAGAAATCAGGAATTGTGCTGCTGAAAACATCAGGCACATGGACATTTGGGTCTTTAAAATTATGGCAGTTTTTAGATTTAGATTTTATTGTCATATACTCAGGTACAGGAGTACAGTGAAAAGTGTATAATGTCGCCACACACCACACCATCTTAGGTACAAAAATCTTAGGTACAAGGTAGCAAGAGAAACAGAGTCAAAAAGTTATGTTACTTCATGCAAAAAGTAGAAAAAAAGGTAAATGTCTACACTAAAGTCTTCTTTCATTTAAACTGGGGAAGTAAAATAATAGTTATAAGTTCAGAGATAGTAGGAACAGCCGATGCTGGAAAATCCAAGGTAACAAGATGTAGAGCTGGATGAACACAGCAGGCCAAGCAGCATCAGAGGAGCAGGAAAGCTGGTGTTTTGGGCCTAGACCCTTCATCAGCTTTTGTGCTCCTCTGATGCTACTTGGCCTGCTGTGTTCATCCAACTGTACACCTTGTTTCTAAGTTAAAAGTTCAACTGTCTTTGATGAGTCCTCCGCTTGGCTTGCTCTCTAGGAGACCTCAACCTGTCCTCAAATCTGCTATCACCTCAAATGCTGCCTCCCTGGTTTCCCCTGGTGCCTCAGGAACATGACCGGGCAGGACCCATGCGGACACCGAACTAAAATAACACCATTAGCCGCTGAGAGAGCAGGCTGAGAGCCACTGAGAGACAGGCCTAGAGCTGCAGAGACACCAGGCCAAGAGCCTCTGAGAGACCGGGCCGATAGCTGCTGAGAGACCAGGCCGAGAGCTGCTGAGAGGCCGGCCTGAGAGCTGCTGGGAGACAGGCCTAGATGCACTGAGGCACCAGTCCTAGAACCTCTGAGACACCAGGCCGAGAGCTGCAGAGACACCAGGCCGAGAGTCGCTGAGAGACAGACCTAGAGGCACTGAGGCATCAGGCCACAAGCCTCTGAAAGACCGGGCCGAGAGCTGCAGAGACACCAGGCTGGGACCAATGAAAGACTGGGCCAAGAGCTACCATGATTGGTTGAGCAGATAGGGAGAGGCCGTTTCCACTGACCTGTCAGAAATCACATGACACCAGTTTATAGTCCAACAGGTTTATTTGAAAACACAAGCTTTTGAAGCATTCCATTGGACTATAACCTGGTGGTGTGTGATTTCTGACTGGTCAATGGAAACTGGTCTCTCAGCAGCTCTCGGCCTGGTCTCCAGGCGGCTCTCGGCCTGGTCTCCCGGTGTCTCTCTGCCTGGTCTCTCGGCGGCTCTCGGTCTGGTCTCTCGGTGGCTCCCTGCCTGGTCTCTCGGCCTGATCTCCAGGTAGCTCTCGGCCTGGTCTCTCGGTAGCTCCCTGCCTGGTCTCCAGGCGGTTCTCTGCCTGGTCTCTCGGCCTGATCTCCAGGTGGCTCTCGGCCTGGTCTCTCGGTGGCTCTCGGCCTAGTCTCTCGGCGGTTCTCGGTCTGGTCTCTCGGCCTGATCTCCAGGTGGCTCTCGGCCTGGTCTCTCGGTAGCTCTCGGCCTAGTCTCTCGGCGGTTCTCTGCCTGGCCTCTCAGTCTGGTCTCTCGGCGGCTCTCGGTCTGGTCACTCAGTGGCTCCAGTTTTTGATATGACCCACACTCTAACATAAGTTGTCACACACGCAGTTTGCGCTTTGCTCTCCGTTCATCTTGTTGCTTTTGCTTGGTTGCCCGCGGCAAGCACGCATGTGGCAGATTTAAGAGAATGTGAATGGTGTCAGGAGGGATTTGGTCAGCATGAAGCAGCAGTCATAATACATTTATACCCTTACCCCCTCCCACTCTCTGAGCACCAGAGCGTGAAGGCCGGAGGTGGATCATGGTTGACTCCCATGTACTGGTGCCCCTCATGCACTGCCACTTCCAATTTACACTGTCCTTGTTATGATTTGAATCCTGTCACTTCTCATTTTGTGGATTGCCTGCGTGTGGGCTTTGTAATTGTAATGAGCTGCGAATCTATCCGCGGTGTCCTAACATCCAGTCAGCTGTCCCTAATGTGCGAGACTGCAAGCAGAGAACCTACTCAATGACGTCTCTCAGTAATAAGACATAATCTATTGAAATCCTGTCGTTTATTTTCTTAATGCTGCCTTACTCTCTGCTCGAAATCATCAGCTGTCCAATGATAGGCCTTAGGGTTTAATATGGGACTTTCCATCATGTGTTTCCCTTTAAAATTCTTGGACAATAGTAACCACACACAACCTCTGTCCCAGGATTACATGCATGTCACAAAGCTGTCGCCATGCCAGTCCAATCTTGGAATGATACAAATTAGAAAGGACATTGAACTCCTCCAACAAGATAAACGCTGACAATGCGTCCAGTGAATGCAACAAGCTACTTCCTCAATTGTTCCTGGGGTTTTATCCCTATTGCTGTGCCACTTGACTCTGCTAATGTACCCACACTACCCTACTGGGCTGTTCCGTACCAACACTTACGCCAAATCTAATGCCATTCCTGCCAATGTCACTGTCTAAAACCAGCCTCACCTTAAGTTAATCCTTCAGCCCCATCCTGCTGTACCTGATCTCACACCAATCTTATCCTATTCCCAAACTACAATCTACCCTATCCTATCCCAACTCCCTCCCACTCCATCAAACCCTACCCCATCCCAACCCCACCCATTCCCACTCCAGCTCTGCCCTATCCTATCCCAACTCCATCCCACCCCATCATACCCTACCCCATCCCAACGCCACCCATTCCCACTCCAGCTCTACCCAAAGATCATCAGCTCTAGACTTTAACTTCTGTTAGATCATCTGATTACAATCAGCATTTTCTGGTTTTATGCCGGACTGCTTCAGTATCTGAGGAGTCACGAATGGTGCTGAACATTGTGCAATCATCACGAACATCCCCACTTCTGACCTTATGATGGAGGGAAGGTCAATGATGAAGCAGCTGAAGATGGTTGGGCCTAGGGCACTATCCTGAGGAACTCCTGCAGAGATGTCCTGGAGCTGTGAAGTCCGAGCTCTAACAACCACAACTATCTTCCTGTGTGTCAGGAATGGCTCCAGATCGTGGAACATATTCCCCTGCTTCCCATTGGTTCCACACTCAGTCAAATGCAGGTTTGATATCCAGGGCAGCCACTCTCAGCTCACCTCTGGGATTTACTGACATTGACTTTGATTGTCTGTGGAAAATATACCACACCACTGAACAATTAATTTCATATTGGGAACAAACTCATTTGCTGTAGAGACCTTCCCCATGCAACTCTAACTTGAACAAAACCAGGAGAACTGTGGATTCTGGAAATCAGAAACAGAAATAGAAATTGTTAGAAAAGCTGAGATCTGTGGAGAGAAATCAGAAATCAGAGATCCTTCCTGTCCATAATCCTATGTATCTATAAAAAATACATCTGGCCCTACGGAGGTATTCTTCTACTCCGGAGTTGTCCCCTTTTTCAGCAGGAATTTGGCACAAAGTGTGTTACAATCAGTGTGTCTGTCCAGCAGAGCCTCTTCACCAGTTTCCAGGCAACTGGTCAATTCTGCCTGGACAAAAAAATGCTGTAATTCAAAGCGGGTCAGGCAGCATCCATATAGGGAGAGCAAGCGAACATTTCAACTCTCAATGACTCTTCATCATAGCTGACATGAAGTGTGGAGGGGACAACATTTGTGCTATAGTGACAGGGATGGGGTACTGGGGGTGAAAGGGTGTTGATAGATACGCAGTAGTCAATTCTGTTGTTCTTGAAGAATCTGTTTTGCGTATTTAGGAAGTTTGTGGCAGACCTTTTCTCACGGTTTGAAGATACTGCTCCTTAAAGTTTGGCCGTACTTGATCTGTGTGTCCCTGACGTTTGGCCAATCTTTCTCGGTGTGGATAAGATGAAGCACCTCATAGTGAGCATGTCCATACCAGCTCTGCCAGTGCACTGAGTCTTCCTCCAGGCATTGGGAAGCAGAGGGGCTGGAGCCCAGGAGGAGCCCTAGGAACATTATTTCTCTTTTTGCAGTTTTTGTTTTAGACAAGAAAAAAGAACAAAGAAAATTACAGAACGGGAACAGGCCCTTTGGCCCTCCAAGCCTGTGCCAATTGAGATCCTCTGTCTAAGCCTATCATCTATTTTCTAAGGGTCTGTATCCATTTGCTCCCTGCCCATCCATGTACCTGTCCAGATACATCTTAAAAGACACTATCATGCCTGCATCTGGCAACGCGTTCCAGGCACCCACCACCCTCTGTGTAAAGAACTTTCCACACATATCTCCCATAAAACTTTCCTCCTCTCACTTTGAACTCATGACCCCAAGTAACTGAGTCCCCCACTCTGGGAAAAAGCTTTGTGCTATCCACCCTGTCCATACCCCTCATGATATTGTAGGCCTCAATCAGGCCCCCCCTCAATCTCCATCTTTCTGATGAAAATAATCCTAATCTACTCAACCTCATCATAGCTAGCGCCCTCCATCCTGGTGAACCTCCTCTGCACCCTCTCCAAAGCATCCACATCCTTTTGGTAATGTGGTGACCAGAACTGTACACAGTGCTCCAAATGTGGCTGAACCAAAGTCTTTTATAACTGTAACATGACCTGCCAACTCTTGTATTCAATTCCCCGTCTGACGAAGGAAAGCATGCCGTATGCCTTCTTGACTACTCTATCCACCTGCGTTGCCACCTTCAGGGAACAATGGACCTGAACACCCAGATCTCTCTGTTCACGAATTTTCCCTAGGACTTTTCCATTTACTGTATATTTCGCTCTTGAACTAGATCTTCCAATATGCATCACCTCGCATTTGCCTGGATTGAACTCCATCTGCCATTTATCTGCCCAACTCTCCAATCTATCTATATTCCACTGTAATCTCCAACAGTCCCCTTCACTATCTGCTACTCCACCAATCTTCGTGTCATCTGCAAACTTGCTGATCAGACCACCTACACCTTCCTCCAGATCATTTACATATATCACAAACAACAGTGGTCCCAGCACAGATCCCTGTGGAACACCACTGGTCACAGGTCTCCAATTTGAGAAACCCCCTTCGACTACTACTCTCTTGTCTCCTGTTGCCCAGTCAGTTTTTTTCCATCTAGCTAGCACACCCTGGACCCCATGTGACTTCACTTTCTCCATCAGCCTACTATGGGGAACCTTATCAAGCGCCTTACCAAAGTCCATGTCTATGACATCCACAGCCTTTCCCTCATCAATCAACTTTGTCACTTCCGCAAAGAATTGTATCAAGTTGGTAAGACATGACCTTCCCTGCACAAAACCATGCTCCCCGTCACTAAAAAACCCATTTTCTTCTAAATGTAAATAGATCCTATCCCTCAGTATCTTCTCCAGCAGCTTCCCCACCACTGACGTCAGGCTCACCGGTCTATAATTACCTGGATTATCCTTGCTACCCTTCTTAAACAAGGGGACAACATTAACAATTCTCCAGTCCTCCGGGACCTCACCTGTGCTCAAGGATGCTGCAAAGATATTTGTTAAGGCCCCAGCTATTTCCTCTCTCACCTCCCTCAATAACCTGGGGTAGATCCCACCTGGACCTGGGGATTGTCCACCCAAATGCCTTTTGGGATACCCAACACTTCCTCCCTCCTTATGCTGACTTGACTTTTAAGATATTGCCAATGGGTTAACTTATTGACATGATTTTTGTTTATTCAGTGTACAAAAATATGTTCAGAGTGCTTTGTCACTTCTCATACCCACTACCCTGCTCCTAAAAGCTGCTTTAGTTTAATTTGACAAGTTGCTTTTGTAAATTTTTTTTGTCCTAATAACCTAACAATATTCCTTAAGGGGTAATTCATTTGTTTGTTTGATTAATTATTCGTGTGATTGCTCAGAAGAAGATAAAGAGGTCCTTTGTAACACTTGTTGTATAGTTAGGAGATACATGTTTGTAGTCTTTCACTGTGCGAACAGAGATATAATTAACAAGTGCTTTCAGATCTCCTAATGACTGAGAGAGCTTTACCCAGTCGCAATCCGCCAGCTCCCTGGCCCCAGTTCAATATTCAGTCTGCATCCTGCTCAAAACATCCTTTCTCTCGCTTCTTCCTTGCCTCTGCAGTGAGTCAGTTTTATCTCTTTCTTTCCCTTCACTGTGATCTAGAGAACTGTATTAATCTGCTTTAATTCCCAGCTATATCATCACTCTCTTTCTGATTTGCTACATTCATCTTCCCTACTTAATGTCTCTGCTCCTTTTCTCTCCCTGTCTGTCTTTCTGTCTCTCTCGCTCTCACTGTCAGTTTCCCTGTCTGTCTCTGTCTTTTTCTGTCTGATTGACTGTCTGTCACTCTCTCTCTCTCTCTCATTTTCTCAGTCACTTTGACTGTTTCTGTCTGATTCTCCCTCTCTCTCTCTCTTTCTCAGTGTCTGTCTCTTTCTGACTGACTGTCAGTCTCTATCACTCTGCCTGTATGTTTCTGGCCGACTGCCTGCGTGTCTCTCTCTGCCTGTCTTTCATTCTGTCCCTGTATCTGTCTGCCAGTTTGTTTATCATTCTGTCTGTCTCTATTTCTTTCTCTCTCTCCCCCTCTCTGTCTCTGTCTGTGTGTCTCCCTTGCCAGTTTGTCTCTCTGTCTCCACCTGTCTCTCTCTCTTTGTCTGCCTTTGTCTCTCTCTCTCTCTGCCAGTCTCTGTCTCCACCTGTCTCTCTCTTTGTTTGTCTCTGTCTCTCTGTCTCTCTCTCTCTCTCTCTGCCAGTATCTGTCTCTCTCTCTCTCTCTCCCTCCCTCCCTCTCGCTGTCCCTCTGTGCCTTCAATGAGATTATTTCCCATCAATCACAACCCTGAAGTTCCTGTTGGTAACTAATGGCCCCCTTAACTTGGGGCAGCACGGTGGCTCAGTGGTTAGCACTGCAGCCTCACTGCACCAGGGACCTGGGTTCAATTCCAGCCTCAGGCAACTGTCTGTGTGAAGTTTGCACATTCTCTCCATGACTGCATGGAATTCCTCAGGGTGCTCTAGTTTCCTCCTACAGTCCAAAGATGTGCAGGCTAGGTGGATCGGCCATGCTAAATTGCTCATCATGATCAGGGGTGTGTGGGTTATAAGGGGATGGGTCTGGGTGGGATGCTTCAAGGTCCAGTGTGGACTTGTTGGGCCAAAGGACCTGTTTCCACACTGTAGGGAATCTAATCCAACTTGGCCAAGTCACAGTGACCCTGTACCTTTTTAATGCTCAGTATATGGGATGTGGGCCTGTGGGTCTTTTTAAGAAACTTATGAACGAAATTACTCTGTTTCTCACATATATTGTCTGTCAGAAACCTGATTCTAGTTAAAAATGACAGAGAATATCCTACCCTGGGTTTGTTCAGAAATGCAGTTGCAAATGTATGAGTTGGGAGGTTATATCTGCTGCTTACGTCTGCTCTGTCATTCAGTAAGATTGTGTTGGAGTTCCATATTTTACACCCACTGCTGAAATCCTTTCATTCCTTACCTAACAAGAATCTATCTCTCTACCTCTGTCTTAAAATATTCAGTGGCCCCTTCTGAGGTTGGGGGGGAAATGTTTTAGAACATAGAACATAGAACATAGAACAGTACAGCACAGAACAGGCCCTTCAGCCCACAATGTTGTGCCGACCATTGATCC
Organism: Stegostoma tigrinum; assembly: GCF_030684315.1. Classification (NCBI taxonomy): domain Eukaryota; kingdom Metazoa; phylum Chordata; class Chondrichthyes; order Orectolobiformes; family Stegostomatidae; genus Stegostoma; species Stegostoma tigrinum. Next base: position 58,724,022 of record NC_081372.1, read on the forward strand.
TCATGTATGCACCCTCAAATTTCTGTGACCATATACATGTCCAGCAGTCTCTTAAATGACCCCAATGACCTTGCTTCCACAACTGCAGCTGGCAACGCATTCCATGCTCTCACAACTCTCTGCGTAAAGAACCTGCCTCTGACATCCCCTCTATACTTTCCACCAACCAGCTTGAAACTATGACCCCTCGTGCTAGCCATTTCTGCCCTGGGAAATAGTCTCTGGCTATCAACTCTATCTATGCCTCTCATTATCTTGTATACCTCAATTAGGTCCCCTCTCCTCCTCCTTTTCTCCAATGAAAAGAGACCGAGCTCAGTCAACCTCTTTTCATAAGATAAGCCCTCCAGTCCAGGCAGCATCCTGGTAAACCTCCTCTGAACCCTCTCCAAAGCATCCACATCTTTCCTATAATAGGGCGCCCAGAACTGGACGCAGTATTCCAAGTGCGGTCTAACCAAAGTTTTATAGAGCTGCAACAAGATCTCACGACTCTTAAACTCAATCCCCCTGTTAATGAAAGCCAAAACACCATATGCTTTCTTAACAACCCTGTCCACTTGGGTGGCCATTTTAAGGGATCTATGTATCTGCACACCAAGATCCCTCTGTTCCTCCACGGTGCCAAGAATCCTATCCTTAAAGGATCCTATCCTTTTAGGCAGTAAAGCAGAGTAAGCTGGGAAATCGGATTGGATTTACACTCTGCGCTCCTTTAACAGCCTCTCAACATTCCTCCAGCTCTACATTCAAACAGCTGAACAAGTGGCAATCTTAACAACTATTGAGATAACACGGTGTGAATCTGGATGAACACAGCGGGCCAAACAGCATCAGAGGAGCAGGAAAGTTTGACGTTTCGGGTCGGGACCCTTCTTCAGAAAAACTGTTGAGTTGGCCCAAGACAACAGCCTTAAACTGAATTACAGCGCACCCGGCATTCAACAGGGAATTCGATGCAGCACCACTTATGTTAGTGCAGCATAACATTGAAAGATTCAATAGTCATTTATTTGGTAACTACAGATCTGATTGTCACAGGCACATCAGTAACAAACACACCAGGTCTGCAGCATCTGTGGAGAGAGAAACAGAGTTAATGTTTTGAGTCTGATATGACTCTTCTTCAGAACTGAAAGGAAGAGGGTCACTGAGTCATAATCGTACCACTGTACAGCATGCAAACAGACCCTTTGATTCAACTCTTCCATGCCATCCAGATACCCCAAATTAATCCAGTCCCATTTGCCACCATTTGGCCCATATCCCTCTAAACCCTTCCTATTCACATACCCACACAGATGCCTTTTAAATGCTGTAACTGTACCAGCCTCCACCACTTCCTCTGGCAGCTCATTCCATACACGCACCACCCTCTGCGTGAAAAAGTTTCCCTTTAGAACCCTTTGATATGTTTCCCCTCTCATCTTAAACCTATACCCACTGGTTTTGGACTCCCCTACCCTGGGAAAAAGACCCTGACCCTCCATCCTTTCTATGCCTGTCATGGCTTTAGAAATCTCTATAACGTCACCCCTCAGCCCTTGACGTTCCAGGGAAAATAGCCCCAGCCTGTGTAGTATCTCCCTGTAGTTCAAACCTCCAACCCTGGCAACATCCTCGTTAATCTTTTCTGAGCCCTTTCAAGTTTAACAACATCTTTCCTGTAGCAGGGAGGCCAGAATTTAACACGGTATTCCAGAAGTGGCCTAACCAAAGTCCTGTACAGCCACAACATGACTTCCCAACTCCTGTACCGAATGTACTGACCAATAAAGGTGTGTACCAAATGCCTTCCTCACTATCCTGTCTGCCTGGGACTCCACCTTCAAGAAACTATGAACCAGCATCCCAAGGTCTCTGTTGGGCCACCCTCCCCAGGACCCGACCATTAATTGCCTGTTGTTTTCAGGGATGTGTAGATTAGGTGGGTTATAGGGAATGGGTTTGGGTGGGTGCTCTGAGGGTCGGTGTGGACTTGTTGGGCCAAATGACCCGTTTTCACTCTATAGGGATTCTGTGATACATTAAATGTAAGAGTCCTGCCCTTCAGACCATAGATGACCCTAGTGATACCGGTGTTGCCAGTCCCTGCCAACGCTACCACTCTGTCCCTGTGTCCCTGGACCTCACTTGCCTAGTTGGGAGGACGAAAACTTTCCATTGAATCCTCTTATTTTGGACACAGTGCCAGCACTGGCCTCTACTCCCAGTGGAGCTGCTGAGAGTGCGGAAGCCCCCCAGCAGCCCTCTGATTGGCATCTGGTTAGCGTGCATTCATGGGATAACAGCCCTTCGCTCACCTGCTTCCCCCCATACTAGCGATGGAGTTGGCTGTTCCCCCTGTACATGTCCCATCAACCCCTGTGGCCATGGGTCCTAGAGAACCCTGGGTTTGGGTCACCCCCTGTTTTCAGACACAACGCCAGGGTCCGCTTGGTAAGATATAAAACTTCAGCCAACGTCCCGGGTTTAGCCAGTCCCTGCGCCCACGTGGATTGTCTGACAGGTAGAGAGATGATGGCTGATCCATGAAACCGGCCTGAACTGTATGTGATGAAGATTGATCCTTCAAGCTATTGAATAAAGTTAACAACTTGTCTAATTAATTTGGGGGCTCAAACAGTTTGGTTCTCAGGCTAACACAATGGGCGTGTTGTGTGGCTTCTGTTACCATGGAGAAGGGGAGGAGGAACATTCTCAATGTCTCTCCATTGTCCCCAAAACAATCTGGAATTCAGGAGTACTATTGCCCTGTTGTATTATACCTAACTGATTTAATCTATTTCTGAGGTGATTGTGCATACCTGTGCATATAATTATCTCTTTTTAAACTGAAATTATTTTTGTATTCCATAACAGAGCATATATTAAACCCAAACCCAGTCTGTCCATGCCCTTCATAATCTTGTAGACCTCTATCAGGCTGCCCCTCAACCTTCATTGTTCCAGTGAGAACAACTCAAGTTGGGAGAAATGGCGAAATGAAAATTTCAAATTATTAGTCTGCCATTTGCAGAACAATTCTGTCCCACTTTCCCATTTTGAGCTGAGATCACAGATGGGCTAAATGTGGCTTAAACCATTTTTCTTTGCTTCTCTTGTGGGTTCTCATTCCATTTATCTGAGGGGAGTAGAAAGAAGAAAGATATGTAAATCCACGTTTTCCTTGATCTCAGCACTTTCTAATAGATTAGATTAGATTCCCTACAGTGTGGAAACAGGCCCTTTGGCCCAACAAGTCTACACCGCCCCTTGAAGCATCCCACCCAGACCCATCCCCCTATAACTCATACACCCCTGAACACTACGGGCAATTTAGCATGGCCAATCCACCTAGCCTGCACATCTTTGGGCTGTGGGAGGAAACTGGAGCACCTGGAGGAAATCCACGCAGACACATGGAGAATGTGCAAACTCCACACAGACAGTTGCCCGGGGCTGGAATCGAACCCAGGTCCCTGGCGCTGTGAGGCTGCAGTGCTAAGCAATGAGCCACCGTGCCGCCCCAGGGCAGTCCCGAGGGACTCCAGATTGTCATTTGCAGGGAGTTCTTGCTGCAAGGTGTGGTAAAATGAAAGTACAAGTGTGATTTTTGGAGAAAAATTCATCAATGTGACTGAGACAAGAATCTCAATATAGAATGACAAAAGCTTGAAATTCCTCAGCTTTTGGAATTGATGGAAAGTCCTTGCAACTGTTCCCATGATATTCATCATTGGCCAAGACACCAAGTTTAAAAATTGGCAGGTAATGTTGCAGCTTTATGGAACGTTAGTTAGGCCACATTTGGAATATCGTGTTCAATCCTGGTCGCCACACTACCAGAAGGATATGGTGGCTTTGGAATGGGTTTGGAAAAGATTTACCAGGATGTTGCTTGGGATGGAGAGCATTAGCTGTGAGGAGAGGTTGGATAAACTTGGGTTGTTCTCACTGGAACGATGGAGATTGAGGAGTGACCTGATAGAGGTTCACAAGATTATGAAGGGCATGAACAGAGTGGACAGACAGAAGCTTCTCCCCAGGGTGGAAGAGTCGGTTACCAGGGGCCATGGGTTTAAGGTGCGAGGCGCAAAGTTTAAAGGTAATATACGAGGCAAGAGGTTTTACACAAGGATGGTGGCTGCCTGGAACTCATTGCTGGGGGAGGTAGTGGAAGCAGATATGATAGTGACTTTTAAAGGGTGTCTTGACAAATATATGAATAGGATGGGAATAGAGGGATACAGTCCCCAGAAAGGTAGGGGGCTTTAGTTGCGATGGGCAGCATGTTGGTGCAGGCTTGGAGGGCCAAAGGACCTGTTCCTGTACTGTAATTTTCTTTGTTCTTTGTGAATAGAGTAGGAGTTTATCACCACTAGTATTGTATAAAAAGTACAGTGAAACGGTTCATAAGACACCATACCACGGAACCTGTATTAATGACACAAGTCATACCGAACAAGCAAAAAAGTAAAAATTAATTCAAAATTCATCTCAGATTAATTTCATTTGGGGAAAGTAGATTAAGGTGACAAACCCAGAAGATGCTGAAGGAGAAATAGTATCAGAGATAATGGGAACTGCAGATGCTGGAGAATTCCAAGATAATAAAATGTGAGGCTGGATGAACACAGCAGGCCAAGCAGCATCTCAGGAGCACAAGAAGACCTCCTCTCCGATCAGAAAGCCACACCAGACCGAGACCGCAGCACCAGGCCGAGACCACCACACCAGGCCAAGACCACCACACCAGGCCGAGGCCGTCGCACCAGGCCGAGACCGCCGCACCAGGCCGAGACCGCAGCACCAGGCCGAGACCGCAGCACCAGGCCGAGACCACCACACCAGGCCAAGACTGTCATACCAGGCCGATATCGTGGCACCAGGCCGAGACCGCCGCACCAGGCCGAGACCATCACACCAGGCCAAGACCGCTGCACCAGGCCGAGACCACCACACCAGGCCAAGACTGCTGCACCAGGCCGAGACCGCCACACCAGGCCAAGACTGCCGCACCAAGCCGAGACCGCCACACCAGGCCGAGACCGCCGCACCAGGCCGACACTGCCGCACCAGGCCGAGTCCGCCGCATCAGGCCGAGACCACTAAACCAGGCCGAGACCTCCGCACCAGGCCGAGACCGCCGCACCAGGCCGAGACCGCCACACCAAGCCGAGACCGCCACACCAGGCCGAGACCGTCACACCAGGCTGAGACCAATAAACCAGGCCGAGACCACCACGCCAGGCCGAGACCACCACGCCAGGCCGAGACCGTCACACCAGGCTGAGACCACCACACCAGGCCGAGACCATCACACCAGGCCGAGACCATCACACCAGGCCGAGACAGCCACACCGGGCCGAGACCATCACACCAGGCCGAGACCGCCGCACCAGGTTGAGACCGCCGCACCAGGTTGAGACCGCCACACCAGGCTGAGACCATCACACCAGGCCAAGATCGCTAAACCAGGCCAAGACCACCACACCAGGCCGAGACCGCTAGCTTCATGTTGCATGACAGGTGACCCCACCATATGATACACTGCCTCACACACATGCATACACACACACTCACACACATACATTCACACACACAGACACACACACATTCATACATTCACTCACACACACACGCGCGCATACATACATTCACTCACACACACACGCATACATGCATTCACACACACACACACGCACACACACATATGCATACATACATTCACACACACACACTCACACACACACACTCACATACATACACACGCAAACACACACACACTCACATACATACATTCTCACACACACACACTCACACACACACACATACATTCACACCCACATTCTCTCTCACACACATGTGCATACATTCACACACAAACACACACCACACACGCGCACACACAAACACACACACACACACACACACACTCTCACACGCACATACATACACACACATTCTCCCTCACACACACACACACATGCACACGCACACACATGGACAGTTAGTCAATATGGTGTTTTATAAATTCCTACTTGAGAAATAAAACGAATCTGACTGCAAACTAAAAAACAAACAGATTCCAAACAAAAGACAGCAAGAACTGCCGATGCTGGAGTCAGTATGGGCACAGTGTGGAGCTGGAGGAGCACAGCAGGCCGGGCAGCATCATTGAAGCAGGAAATCTGATGTTTCAGGTTGGGACCCTTCTTCAGAAATGCGGAAGGGGAAGGGAGCTCTGAAATAAATAGAGAGAGGAGGAGTGGGCTGGGGAAGGTAGGTGGGATGGTGACAGGTAAGGAGTGGTGGGCATCAGTCAGTGAGGTGGGAGAAGCGGATAGGTGGAAGAGAAGTTGGACAGATGGTGTCAGGTCAAGGAGGTGGGGATGAGGGGGAGGGTTGGACATGTGATGAGGCCAGGGTCGGGGGGGAGATTCTGAAACTAGTAAACTCTCAAATCACTCACATCCTCATCATCTCAGGTGACCTCCCGCCCAAAGCCTCCAACCTCATCGGTCCCTAACCCCGCACCACCCGTTTCTATCTCCTTCCCAAAATCCGCAAACCCGGCTCTCCCTGCCTCCTTCTGCCCCAGTGAACTTATTTCCACTGACCTTGAGTCTATTTTCTCCCCTAGGTCCAGGAACTCCCCACCACCCACGCCCTTTACCTCCTCCAAGACATCCAATTCCCTGGCCCCAACACCTCAACTTCACCATGGATGTCCAGTCCCTGTACACTTGCAATCCCCATGCAGATAGCCTAGAAGCCGTCCGCTTCTTCCTGTTCGCAGGCCCAACCAGTCCCCCGCCACAAACACCCTTATCTGCTTAGCTGAACTCATCCTCACCTCTTTGTAGGTTAAGTGGAACAATCCCTCTTCCACAGCTACACTGGCACTATCCCCCACCGCGTCCTCCATTATATTGAAGACTGTATCGGTGTCACCTCGTGCTCCCATGAGGAGCTCAAACAGTTCATCAACTTCACTAACAACTTCCACCCCAACCTCAAGTTCACCTGGACCATCTCCGATACCGCTCCCTCTTTCCTGGACCTCTCTGTCTCCATCTCTGGCAACCACCTGAAAACGGATATCTATTTCAAGCCCACCGACTCCCACAGCTACCTAGAATACACCTCCTCTCACACACTTTCCTGCAAGAATATGATCCCCTAATCCCAATTCCTCCACCTCTGCCACATCTGCCCCCAAGATGGGGCGTTCCACTCCCAAACATCCCAGATGTCCTCTTATTTCAAGGATCACAACTTACCCCCACTCAATGATCAAGAACGCCCTCGACCGCATTGGTTGCGTTTCCCACACCTTATCCCTCACACACCCTCCCTGCAACAAAAACAAAGATAGAATCCCCCTTGTCCTCACGTACCGTCCCACTAACCTCCGGATTCATTCTCTGCCACTTCCGCCACCTACAGTCCAACCCCACAACCAAAAGTATATTTCCCTCCCCACCCTTATCTGCCTTCTGTAGGGACTGGTCTCTCCGTGACTCCCTTGCCCGCTCCACACTTCCCACTAGCCTCACCCCTCCTGTCACCTTTCCCTGCAACTGCAGGAAGTGCTTCACCTGTATCTACACATCCCCCTCACCCCCATCCCAGGCCCCAAACAAACCTTTCACATGAGACAGATTTCACCTGCACATCCATTAAAGTGGTCTATTGTATCCGCTGGTCGCGATGTGGCCTCCTCTACATCAGGGAGACCAAGCAAAGGCTCGGAGACTGCTTTGTAGAGCGCCTGTGCTCTGTTCGCAACAAACGACTGCATCTCCCAGTTGCAAACCACCTCAACTCCCCCTCCCACTCCCTGGGTGACATGCCCATCCTAGTCCTCCTCCAGTGCCACAATGACACCGCCCGGAAACTGGAGGAGCAGCACCTCATATTCCATCTTGGGAGCCCACAACCCAATGGTCTCAATGTGGACTTTACCAGTTTCAGAATCTCAGCCTTCCTGCTCCTCTGATGCTGCCTGGCCTGCTGTGTTCCTCCAGATTCTAATCAAGGTCTCACACCTAACATGCATTGACTGAACTGGAATGCCACCTCTTCTTTACACAGTCAAAACCTTCAGTTCTCACAGGACAGGGACTCAAAAGGATCTAGGGATTTATATATACATATCAATCGATTAAAACCTTCTAACTGATTAAAGATGTAACTGCATCTTAGGTTCGTTTAGTACATCCTCATTAATGGCATGAGCCTTTGATCTTTTCCTTATAAATGGAGTGTCTGATACCACCTCTCTCACTAACACCTGAAGGAGGACTGAGGCTCTGAAACTAGTATTTTCAAATGAACCAGTTCGACTATAACCTGGTGTCGTGTGTGATTTCTGACCTTGACCACCCCAGCCCAAAACAAGCACCTCCACAATGATGGTGTAAGTGAGAGGGTTCTCTACCAGTAAGTTTTATTTAAGACAAGGTTGCATTACTATTTAAGTGAGTTATGCTGTAAATAAAGTATAACAGTGATGTGTACATCCCCTGCATTACATTTCTACTACCCTTGTTGTGTGTCTTTATGTTGATTATGTGGACCTCTTCATTATCCAGAATATTAGATCAAGGAGCACACTCCTGGTCCCATAGGTGTTGGCTAGTAGAAGGTTTGTTGTAGATCTTTTCTTAGATAGGAGGTCAAAGCTGTACATAATAATCCAAGTGTGGTCTCACCAGGGCCCTGTTTTACTCTGAAGCCAACAGATTTTTGATGAATAAGGAATTCAAAGCCAGTCAAGAAACTGGAGTTAGGACCACATTCAGATCAATTAACTTCACATCAATAACAGTACAGGATTGAGGCATTAAATAGCCTACGCTGGCTCAGCGGTTATTACTGCTGCCTCCCAACATCAGGGACCTGGGCTCAATCCACCCTCGGGAGACTGCCTGCATAGTTTTCCTCCCACAAAGGTATGTGGGTTAGATGGATCGGTCATGGGGAATTGCCCATAGTGTGCAGGGAAGGTGAATTAGCCATGGGAAATGCAGGGGAAGGGAGGAGGGTCTGGGTTGGAGGCTCAGTGTGGACTTGATGGGCTGAATGGCCTGCTTCCACACTGTAGAGATTCTATTTTTTTTATTTCTGAGTTTATCAGTACATGGCAGCACAGTGGCTCAGTGGTTAGCACTGCTGCCTCACAGCACCAGGGACCCAGGTTCAATTCCAGCCTCGGGTGACTGTCTGTGTGGAGTTTGCACATTCTCCCCGTGTCTGCGTGGGTTTCCTCCGGGTGCTCTGGTTTCCTCCCACAGTCCAAAGATGTGCAGGCTATGTGGATTGGCCATGCTAAATTGCCCGTAGTGTTCAGGGATGTGTAGATTAGGGAGATGGTAATGGGTGGAATGTTCTGAGGGTTAGAGTGGATGTGTTGGGCCAAAGGGCCAGTTTCCACACTTTAAGGATTCTATGATCTGTAATGACGGCACTAGGCACATAGATTAGAACATTTAAACTACCATCACAACACAGGATCCATTCTGTTGAAACTGGCATTAACACATGTTGTTGCTGCATCATATATAAATGAGCCATTATTCTTAAACTAAAGTGACTGTGGGCCTGTGCAGCTAAATTAACACCAGCTAAAGGGGCTACTGTGGTTAACACCAACTCAGTGGCTAATGCAATGGAACTAATTAAAGCAAAAATGGTCACAGCAGCTGAACACAAGTTGTCATTGTAATGCTGACACTACACTTAAACCCACAGCAGAATAAAGCAGCTCAGACAACATTGGCACAAGGCATCGGTACAGCTGAACAAAACTATTTTCAATGTTTCTTTCCCCCACCCACGAAGTGCCTTTTCCTTAGAGAAGCAGGATAGCTTGTCAAGGACGTCAGCCGTCATATTACTGCGCTCAGCAGGTGCTGTCAGTTTGAGCCAACGCTGTGAAGTTAAGTTGCACTTACTCACTGCAACTCAACCATGCAGCAAGAGATGCCGTAGCAATCCCCTTCTATCACAAGACAACGAGATGGCCCAGGGATCCAAGCGATGTGTTGCGCAAGTGCTCGATGGTTATATAAACGCTAAGAGCTGGTGTTGAATGACATGGAATCCAAGGCATTGAGCCCCTCCTTTCCTTCCGATGAAGATGAATCAACACTGAGTAACAGCAAATAATAAATTCTTATCATCCACCCATCTGTCATCACTCACTTAGACATGAAGATAGTGAATTTGAATTACATTGGGCTCTCGGAATAGGTGAGGAGATTTACTGCACTCTTGATGATGACGTGATTGTGTTGATACAGATTGCCTGTTTTCATTGCTCCTGTCATGTTATATTGAGAGCTCAAACACTGTCATAGTCAACGCAAGATAAATCTTTTGTTGCCCAACTGTTGCTGACTGACATTTCTTTAAACATTTTAAGGCTTCAAATAGCACGACTCGAATCATTGAAAGGAGATGGGTGGCACAGTGGCTAGCACCACTGACTCACAGCACCAGGGGCCTGAGTTCAATCCCATCCTCGCTTGACTGTCTGTGTGGAGTTTGCATGTTCTTCCCGCATCTACGCGCGTCTCCTTTGGGTGCTCCAGTTTCCTCCCACACTCCAAAGATGTGCAGGTTGGATAAATTGGTCATGCTAAATTACCCATAGTGTTCAGGAATGTGTAGGTTAGGTGCGTTAACCATGGGGAATGCAGCATTACAGGGATGAGTCTAGGTGGAATGCTCTTTGGAGGGTCGGTGTGGACTTGTTGGGCCAAATGGCCTGTTTCCACCTGTAGGGATTCTATACACAGTTACCTCACAAGTTTTGCAAGGCAACATTTGGGAAGGTTTGCACTGCTTGCAGCATCTCACCAAAAGGCCTGACATTTCAGAGATATTGTCCCCCATTCTTCCCCTTTCTCTCACGGCTACAGGTATTAACAGGGTCAGACATCAATGTGATGGGTCTCCGGACCTGACGGCTTCTGAACCTTGCCCCCACCACCACCCTCCCCCCAAAAGAATCATCACTGATAGTCAAAATGAAAGCCACTGCATTGCAAAAGGTCACCCAATCCACCAATCAGACACTGGCAAATGGGAGTTCCAATCCCATTTAATTTAACACACTTTTCTGAAAAGGGTCCTGACCTGAAACGTCTGCTTTCCTGCTCCTCTCATGCTGTCCGGCCTGCTGTGTTCCTCCAGCTCAACACTGTGTTACCTCAACTAATGTCTGCATTTGATTGTGACTGGGTTAATGGTTCGATGATATCTTGGAGCAGCTTTGAGCCCTCCCTTGTTCCTGCACCCTCTCCTAGAGTTGACAGTGGTTTAAGGGAGAATTACTTTTCATCATCTGGAGTTTGGAGATGAAGGCCCTACACTTGTCAAAATATCCTCTCATCTTTACTAATTCTATTTACAAACAGCTGCACCAGCCTAAGGCAATGAAATTGTTCTGTAAACCAGAGCAAAGGACAAAAATAAATAACTTACAGTGCATTTCTGAAGCCAGGATGGAATCTGGGAATCTCGCTGTGTTCATTTCTCTCAGCACTGTATCTCAATGAACAGCAGCTGGTGGTTTAAGAATGGAGACTAGCTCCAAGCAGTGAAAGGCAGTACACTAACACCTCAGTGCACATTGTTTGCATTCTTTATCACCATGAGGTTTCATTCCGCTTAACCACTGCCGATATCTGTCACTGTGGTTCCAAGTGCTAGCTCAATTTAAAGAAGGCAAGTTGTTCTTCCAAGGATCAGTCCTCAAACCCTGATGTTCATAGGCTTGCAGAATGGCACAAAATACATGGACACCTAACACCCCATCATGTCCGCGCTTTCTCTTTAAACGATCTCTCTAATTAATCCCATTCACTCACTCTTTCCCCAAACCGCAGTCACTCTTTCCCTTGGAGCCATACATCCAATTCTGCTTTGGTATCTGTAATTGCATCTGCTTCCACGGCACTTCAGGGCAATGGATTGGAAATTATTACAACTTGTTGCAGGCAACAAACCCTCCTCCTTTCACATGCTAGTAAAATACTGCAACGCTGTGAATCTGGAGTAAGATCAGAAAACCCTGGAAGCAATTGGCAAGTCTGGTGGCATATGTTGAGGGAGACAGAATGTACTCTGAAGGGAGGAACGTCGAAGCCCATCCCCACATGTAACTCAATATTCCCACTACTGACTGAACTGGAACATTTCTGAAAGGCATAGCTGCTGACCTGGGTCTGCAGCAGATAATGAGGCACCTAGGGGAGGGAAAAATGCACTTGGCCTCATTGTCATCGAGCTACCAATCATAGATGCATCTGTGACTGAATGTATTGGTAAGAATGACCGTACATAGTCCTTCTGGAAACAGAATCCATTCATCACATTGAGAATACCCTTCATCGTATTGTCCAACACTGTCATTATGCCAAATGGGATATAGACCTCAAACAGATTGACCAACTCAAGAGTTGGCATCCGAGGTTTTCTGCCAGCATCAGCAGAACCGGAATCATACTCAACCACCATCTACTATCTCAAGGCATTGGCACATTGCCATCCTACTATTACCATCCAGCCTAACCCTAACCCTAACCCTAACACTGACCCTAATCCTATTGCAGGAGATCAATCCTGATTCAGTGGGGAGTGCAAGATGACATGCCAGGAGCAGCAAGATGCATTCCTAAAAATGAGGTGTCAAGCTGGTGAGGCTACCAAACAAGCCTATGTAGATGCCAAACAGCATAAGCAGCAATTGATAGACAGAGATTCCTCCAAGCATAAGGTCAAAACTGGCAATGTTCACGAACGATTACACTACGGTCAGCACCATTCATGGCTCCTCAGATACTGAAACAGTCCATGGTCAAATACAACAGGACCTGGACAACATCCAGGCTTGGGCTGACAAGTGGCAAGTAACATTCACACCACACAAATACCAGCCAAAGGCCATCTCTAGTAAAAGACAATCTAACAGTCATCTCTTGGCATTCACTGATGTTGCTATCAGTAAATCCCCCAATCATCAACAACTTGGAAGAACCATTGGCAAGAAACTGAATTAGACTAGCCATAAAAACACAGTGCCTACAAGAGCAGGCCAGAAGCTAGGAATACTGCAGCAAGTAACTCACCTCCTGACTCCCCAAAACCTGCCACCATCTACAAGGGACAAGGCAGGAGTGTGATGGAACACTCCCCACTTGCCTGGATAAGTGCAGCTCCAACAACACTCGAGAAGCTTGACACCATCCAGGACAAAGCAGCCTCTTGACTGGCACCACAAACATCCACTCCCTCCACCATCGATGCTCTGTAGCAGCAGTGTGTACTATCTACAAGTTATACTGCAGAAATTTATTGAGGCTTCTTAGCAAGCACCTTCCAAATCCATGACCATCTAGAAGGACAGGGGTAGCAGACACATGGGAAGAACACTAGCTGCAATTACCCCTCCAAGCCACTCACCATCCCGACTTGGAAATATATCACCGTTCCTTCACTGCCACTGGGTCAAAAACCTGGAATTCCCTCTCTAAGGGCATTGTGGGTAACCCACAGCACACATGGGCTGCTATGGTGACAAACCCTTCATCCCCAGAATCATTCTTGCAAACTGCCTTTGAACCACCTTAAGGCCAACACATTCTTCCTTGGATACAGGGTCCAAACTGCTCACAATATTCCAAACGCTGTCTGACCAAAGCCTTCTATAGCCTCAGCAGTACATCTGTGCTCTTGCACTCTAGGCCTCTCAAAACGAATGCTAACATCGCATTTGCCTTCCTAACTGCAAACTGAACCTGGATATTAACCTTAAGAGATCTCTGAACTCCCAAGTCACTTTGTACTTCAGATTTCTGAAGCCTATTCCCACTTAGAAAATGGCCTGTCCCCCTATTCTTCCCACCAAAGTGCATGACTTCACACTTTCTCAAATTGTATCCTGTCTGCCACTTCTTTGTCCACTCTCCCAGCCTGTCCAAGTCCTTCTGCAGGCTTGTCAACACAATCTGCCACTCCACCAGTCTTTGCATTGTGGGGACACCCGTAACGCTGCCGGGGAGGGGATTTCCAGGATTTGGACCCAGCAATACCGGAGGAGCAAATCTAGATGCTGAGTGTCCTGGAGGGGGAGCAGAACACTTCTGATGGACAGTCATCAACCTCCAAGCTAGTTAACTCTGAGTTTCACTCCAGAGATATTGCTGGACCTGTTTTCACCACTTCTGTTGCCTCTGCAGGCCATCTCTGCTTCTTTGAGCAACCACTTTCAAGTTTGTGTCAGAGGTAGTAGGAACTGCAGATGCTGGGGAATCTGAGATAACACAGTGTAGAGCTGGATGAACACAGCAGGCCAAGCAGCATCAGAGGAGCAGAAAGGCTGAAGTTTCAGGCCTAGTTTTCTCAAGAAGGGTCTAGGCCTGAAACATCAGCCTTCCTGTTCCTCTGATGCTGCTTGGCCTGCTGTTTTCATCCAGCTCTACACATTGTTATTTCAAGTTTGTGTCCTCTGGTTATCAATGGTCCTCCTGGTGGAGACCATTTCTCCAACTCTCCCTATCAAAACTTCTCAGAACTTTTAACATCCACATTAAACTTCTACTAAGCTCTCCAAGATTAACAATCCCTTCTTTTCTTAGTTGCCCCACACATATCCGCAGTTGCAAGTAATATTCTCCTGTCTATTGGTTGACACTCAGTTTGACTGTGGTAAGCTGTAACAATAGAGGGGCTGCCAGTGTGAGGTTTATACCAATAATCAGTGTAAAGTAGAGCTTCTGGCAGGACACAGCAAAAAGTAGGTCTAAGGTTTGGGTGGGGATCCACTGGAATGCCACTGACCTTATCCTTAATTGTCCTACCACATTGTATTAGAGTACATTGTTTCATTATCCTCTCCTGCCTGCTATGGTAACTCCCTCCCCTAGGGTTTATTGTTGGAAAGGTTACCATTAATACTTTTCTACTTTGTCGATCTGGAGGATGCAACAGAGATTAGTTTGCGTGTAAAAATTAACTCAGTGTAAATATTGAGGAACGCCCTAGGCATCTCCTGTGAGGCATACGATGGCTGCAGAGATTGTCAAACCATTCTGTACGGGACCGTCTGGAAAGGCTTTCACATCGCCATGGATTTGTTAAGAAGCATAGGCACAGGGAAAAGTAAGCAAGGAAATCCTAGAGTACCCCACAATCCCCCGAGTTTGCAGATTTCTGCTCTTCAAAGTCATTGGAAGATTTGTCTTCAAAACTTCAAAGTAAATGAGGTTGGATCCATAAGCCCAAGTCCTGTGAAATGCTCATTTATAGAAATTTGGGGCTGGATCTAATCGTCTGCCATTGCCCCCACCTGCTGAAAATCACAGTGTTTCAGGGGAGGGTGTATTGGAACTATTAGTCATGGGCCCACTCCACAGAGATTGTGCCTATTCAGCACGTTAGTGTGAAAACTGCCAGAGTATGCCTTACCATCTCCAGGCAGGCTCAAATCAACATTAATTAAACTGGCAGCCAAATCTGTTTACCGAGAATGGGCGCCACGTGGCTCAGTGGTTCGCACTGCTGCCTCACAGCGCCAGGGACGCGGATTTGATTCCAGCCTCGGGCGACTGTCTGTGTGGAGTTTGCACGTTGTCCCCATGTCTGCGTGGGTTTCCTACGGGTGCTCCGGTTTCCTCCCACAGTCCAAAGATGTGCAGGGTAAGTGGAACCCATCTGGTTCACTGATGTCCTTCAGGGAAGGAAACTGCCATCCTTACCTGGTCTGGTCTGATTGTGACTCCAGACCCCCAGCAATGTGGTTGAATCTGAAGTGCCCTCTGGGCAATTAGGGATGGGCAATGCTGCCTAGCCAGCGGTGCCCTCATCCCATTAATGAGTAAGAGAAAAAGGACATGCTAAATTGCCCACAGTGTCCAGGGATGTGAATGTTCGTGGTTTAGCCATGGTTACAGGGATAAGGTGGGGGGTGGATCTGCTCATTTAGGGATTGGTACGGACCTGATGGGCTGAATGGTTTTCTTCCACACTGTAGGGATTCTATGATTATAATGTACTTTTAGATAGATGTGCCTTATTAACATAGCACCCACTTAAGCTGCAATAACATCCCATCTCATGCTGACTTAGCTTCCTCTACATCGCTCTTTCAAAGTAATTTTCGGTTTACTTCATTTGGAACTGAGTTCTCTAGACATTGAGTTTAAAGACTTCGGCACTCTAAGGCGAAGCATTTGATTTGGCCCCAAGAGTCAATATTAACATCTCAATCAACAATTCTATAGAATAGCTGATCAACAATACTTTGCTGTTTGCAGGATCTTGCTGTGAATGAATTAGCTGCCTGTTTCATTACAACAGTGAATGCATTTTGAAAGTGCCTCCATTTTTTGAGAATGGGCATCTTGTGGTTGTGAGAGGGAACTACATTAACACCAGTCTTTCTTTCTCTGAAATAACAGCAGCAAATTTGAGTTCAGCTGGTGTGCCCGCACACTGTCACTGTCCAGACTGAGAGATACGTAGGGGTATTGGAACAGGAGAAGAGCATTCAATCCATGAGTCGTTATGCCTATTAGTTCATAGTTAATCTTTCTCTTAGCTCCATCTACTTGCCTTGCTTCAATATATATCAATTCTGTTATCCAACAACAGATTATCCATGCTAATCTTGTAATTTTCAATTGAACCACCAATCTCAATGCTTTTCTCTGGCCATGAGCTACAAGCTCCAGATTTCCACTTCATTTGGTATGGATAGCTGATTCAGATTTGATTCAGGACACTGGGGTCTGCTGACGATCATAGAATTACTTTCTGCTTCTTGTAGAATCCCTACAGTGTGGAAGCAGATCATTCAGTCTATCAGGTCCACACCAATCCTCCTAAGAGCTTGCAACCCAGACCCACCCTCCCCTTACCCTATCCCTGTAACCCTGCATTTCCCATGGCCAATCCACCTAGCCTGCACATCTTTGGACCGTGGGAGGAAACCGGAGCACCCAGAGGAAACCCACACAGACGCGGGGAGAATGTTCAAACTCCACACAGACAGTCAATAGACAATAGACAATAGACAATAGGTGCTGGAGTAGGCCATTCGGCCATAATCATTCATTATGATCATGGCTGATCATCCACAACCAGTATCTTGTTCCTGCCTTATCCCCATAACCCTTGATTCGTCTGAGAGTGGAATCAAATTTGGGTCCCCCTGTTGTATAAGGTTGGGGCGGCACGGTGTCTCAGCAGTTAGCACTGCAGCCTCACAGCACCAGGGACCCAGGTTCGATTCCAGCCTTGAGTGACTGACTATGTGGAGTTTGCACGTTCTCCCCGTGTCTGCGTGGGTTTCCTCCCACAGTCCAAAGATGTGCGGGTTAGGTGGATTGGCCATGCTAAATTGCCTGTAGTGTTCAGGGGTGTGTGGGTTATAGGGGGATGGGGATGGGTGGGATGCTCCAAGGGGCCGTGTGGACTTGTTGGGCCGAAGGGCCTGTTTCCACACTGTAGGGAATCTAATCTAATCTAATGCCCTGTAAAAGTTAATATTGGAGATTGTGTTCAGTTCCACCCAATCTAATGATATCGCATAGTGTAGGGTGTAAAACTGTGGAGTCTGGCTGCAGATCCTGATGAGGTCAGTTGTACTATCTCTGACTCCTGTTAGTCTCAGTGCTTGTGTCTACCTAGTTAATGTATCTTGTACCTATTACTGTCAGGCAAGAAACTACATCATGTTCCTAAAACAAGTACCTCTCCATGTTAAGGTTTATGAATGATTTATCCCATATCACTGGTAACCAAAGAGGCTCTTAACCATAACACCATAAGCACCCTTGTGGCACAGTGGCTGTGTCACTACCGTTGAGTGACAACAACCAGCTTTAAGCCCTACCTACTCCAGAGGTGTGTCTCAACACAATTGGCTGGGTTGATTAAAATACCACAAAAGGGAGATTGATGGCCACACTCTTACATCATCACACACCAGTTGGTAGAACACTCAATATCTTCGGGGTGGGGAAATGATGGAAAAGCTGGGCAGTCAAATATTGTAGATGGGGCTAATGATCCATGGGGATGACAATTTTCTGGAAAAGACTTGTACATCTGCCAAATCCAGGCATTCCTCCAATCCCTATGATCTGGCTATTGTTGTGTATGGGTCCAAGAGTCTGAAAACACCATCCACTGTGATTACATTCCAAGAGCTTGGTCAGAATAAAGAAGAAACTGAAAGGAGACAGAGCTCAACAGTCTCCCCAGTAATGTTGGTCACATTCTTGTCATCTATAAACAGTTGTAGTAATACTCAATAAAACTCTTCATGTTAGACTGGAAGGTGCTTATGCACATCTGCACCAGACCACTTCAGCCTTATGAAAACCATCACACTTTACAATTACCTCTTGTATCTATTGTTTGTTTGTTATGTTGTTTTTCTGAAGAATGGTACACCATTTGCCATGAGTGCAGGTAACATTTGACAAGCTGTGTACAACAGCATCTACAATGAGCAATAAAATTAACAATTTGATCAGCAGCTGTCCATGTTCGAGATTGGCCAGAAGTCCCCGATGCTGATCAAAATAGTGCGAAGTGATCTTTTAGCTCCACCTTGAGTGGCAAGGCGATCTTAATTTTAGATTGCACCTGAAATAGAGTACCTCTGACAATGCTGCACTCCATCTGCTCAAACTAGAGTGTCAGCCAGGAAGATTTGCTCAAGTCTTTAGGATGGCAATTGAACGTATAACTTTCCAGAACAAAAACAGAAGTTGCTGGAAAAGCTCAGAAGGTCTGACAGCATCTGTGAAGAAAATGGCAGAGTTAACACTTTGGGTCCAGTGACCCTTCCTCAGAACCTCAGAGTTAATATTTCGGATCTGGTGACCTTTCCTCAGAACTCAGTTCTGAGGCGAGGTCACCAGACTCAAAATGTTAACTCTGATGTTTCCTCCTTCGTAGATGCTGTCAGACCTGCTGAGCTTTTCCAGCAACTTCTGTTTTTGTTCCTGATTTATGGCACCCACAGTTCTTTGTTTTCACTTAGTGTAACCATCTGATTCAGAATCCTGAATGCTGGGTTACCACTGACTAATAGGTCAAAACATTTATAGATTATTGGTGTGAACTAATACCACCTTCACTCCCTTGCTTAGTAATTAATTTACACACAAACTGGTTATCACAAGGTTGCAGAGCTGGATGAACGCAGCAGGCCAAGCAGTGTCAGAGGAGCAGGAGGGCTGACATTTCAGGCCTAGACCCTTCTTCAGTTCGGCAATAGATCTTGTGCCAGTATAATCGTTGCAAAATCTTCAGTGTAGATATCCCCTAAGGTTTCAAAAAACAATAGGCAAAATAACTTCATAACCTGAGATACTACCCAGTCATACAATAGTATTGTTATGTTAGGGAAAATCCTTCCAGTGCGCAAATACAATTACCTGGTTTCCAGAACTCACTGCGACAGTACTGCCTTAGGAATTGAGAGTTTATTCTGCTTCAGTCTGGTGATAGTGAGGAATGTGATTAAAGAATGTGTTTTGTTCAGTCCCATTATGCTGTGTTTAGCAGCTTCATAAGAGCTCCTCAAGTCAATAACTTTCACATGAAATTAATGATTGCAGGCCACCTAGTCGAAAGTATTCTAAACATGATGATTTGATCACTGTTTCCCAAGTGCACACCCAATGAAACATGTTTCATTTCTGTGATTTCACTTCCCAGAGCCAGGTCCAATACTGTGTCCTTTCCCACGAGATTGGAACCTAATCTGGAAAGCTCTCCGACCACACATCAGGAATTTCTCCCATGTTTTGTCCTTTCACTGTTACTATCCTACTCAATAGTAGGACAATTTAAATCTCCCATGATTACAGCTTTTAGCTTTCTGCAACTTCCTGATTTTTTTTATTATTCATTTGTGGGATGTGGGCGTCGCTGGCTGGCCCAACATTCACTGCACATTTGTAATTGCCCAGTGGACAGTTAAGGTCCAGCAACATTCCTGGTGTCTGAAATCAAGTGTAGACCAGGTAAGGATGGAAGTTTCCTTCCCTAAAGGACATTAGTGAACCAGGTGGGATTTTTGGAACAATTTAATAATGATCATTAAACAGTGGGCAGCATGGTCCCTGCTGCCTCACAGCACCAGGGACCCGGGTTCAATTCCACCTTCGGGCAACTAGTGTTTGCATGTTCTCCTTGTGTCTGTGTGTGTTGCCTCCTAGTGCTCCGGTTTCCTCCCACAGTCCAAAGATGTGCATGGTAAATGGATTGGCCAGGCTGAATTGCCCATAGTGTTCAGGGATGTGTAGATTGGGTGGGTTTATAGGGGGATGGGTCTGGGTGGGATGCTCTGAGGGTTGGTGTGGACATGTTGGGTTGAAGGTCCTGTTTCCACACTGTAGGGGTTCTATTTTTTTAAAAATCATTTGAATTTCAATTCTATCTCTCAGAGCTGAATTTGAACCCAGAATGTTGCTTCAGTCTCTTGCTTATTAGCCTGTTGATAATATCACTAGGCCATTGCCTCATAACTTTTTGCCCTACTCATCCATATTATTTGGTTAAAAACAAGTAAGCCTAAACTGAGAGAGTATTACTGATCCACACTTCCTCCGGATCAGATGACACAGTCATGAAGAAAATTATGACCTGAAGCAAGATTCACATTGTCCCATTGAAGGATTTAAGGGGAGTGAGATTTTAAAGATCAGTGACTGGACTTCAGCTTATGTGCAATGAAACTAGAGAAGGAAAATCAAAGTGGGAGACAGGTCAAGCTCCAAGTTAATGAAAGATGATTTGGGGTAAACAATCTGTTTCATTATGGATGGGATAACTCAAATAGAAGCCAAATAATGCTGTAGATAGGAAACCATAGCAGAAAATGTGGGCATTACTCGACAGGGCAGAGAACAGCTCAGTGCCTTTAAACTTGTTTTCTTTCTTTACATGGGAACGCAGGGTCTTTCCAGCTCTGCCAGTTTGCCTATGGGTTCCAGTTTTTGCATAAGAGATACATTTCACTGGAGACCATAATGTCAGGTTCAGTTTGGGGCATTTAGAAGGTGAACCAACAGGTTCACAAGCAGAGTTTTAGAGGTGCATAACACAAGGAACTTGATCACTTGGTTGAAATAGCTCACTCAGATCCAACCGGGCAAGCAGAGACTGGGCAAGGACACTCAAATTAATACAAAGTCAGGCAGCTGCTTCAAGACATCTGGGCAGCACTCTGGGTCGGCACGGTGGCTCAGTGGTTAGCACTGCAGCCTCACAGCATCAGGGACCCATGTTCAATTCCAGCCTCAGGCTCGTGTCTGTGCGGAGTTTGCACATTCTCCCTGTGCCTGCGTGGGTTTGCTCCGGGTTCTTCCCACAGTCCAAAGATGTGCAGGCTAGGTGCATCGGCTGTGCTAAATTGCCTGCAGTGTTCAGAGGTGTATGGGTTATACAGGGATGGGTCTGGGTGGGATGCTCCAAAGGGCAGTGTGGACTTGTTGGGCTGAAGGGCCTGTTTCCACACTGTAGGGAATCTAATCTAATTTAAAAAAAGAAAGAAAGGTACTATGTAAATGCATATCTATGTTTCTTTGTAATATGAGAGTTAACAGAACCTCCTAGAAGTTTCCTTTTTGGGTAACAACGAAGGAATTTGAAGTATTGAAAGACACTTTTATGACCCAGTTAAATTGAAGACAAATTGATTTATAATGATTGGGTGCAAGAAATAACAAGGAAAAGTTTTGCAACCACACATTTCAAGGAAAATGTCAGGTTCAGGGACTGAAACATCCATCAGATGTTCACAATGGTCAAACCGAATAAAACAATCCAGAAGATGATGGCCAGAATGGCTTCCTCCTGTACTGTAAACTTTGATGATTCTATGATTGTATGACTGAGAAGCTGAGACTAAAAGCCAGCTTTCTCTTTAAGAGTTTAAAGTTCCAGTTTACCAGATTGCTAAACAAATTTATTGCAACATCCTGGCAAGGGGCCCGGAGGAGATGAGGGCCTGGATCATTGCTAACATTAAGAAGACAAGCTATGTTCCAAAGCATGACTGAAGATGGTAAGATTGAAGGTGTTAATGATACAGGTCGAGAAATGATCTGCTGCATGGAACATACTGGCAGCCAAGTCAGGGTGAGGCTATGAAGAGGATAGCTGATGGACGCATAGATTATAATCCAAACCTTGATGTGAGGATCGGGAGGAATCTTCCTTGGGAGAGATAACACTTTGGTTAAAAGAAGTGAATTTACATAGCACTTTGCTATATCTCTTAAAAATATCCCACCATCCTTCACATTGACAGGAAACAAACTCAGTTTTCCCACAGTTTTCAAAACTTCCCAAACTCCTTCCCAATCCAGTCCTGGATGCATCTCCCACCACACA
The DNA here is from genome assembly GCF_030684315.1 of Stegostoma tigrinum. NCBI lineage: Eukaryota > Metazoa > Chordata > Chondrichthyes > Orectolobiformes > Stegostomatidae > Stegostoma > Stegostoma tigrinum. Next base: position 58,746,429 of record NC_081372.1, read on the forward strand.
TTCAGCAGGAGGTTCTGGGTGGAATTGCGTCCTTGGCCTTGAGATCATTCACATTCCTTTCTCCGGTTCCTTCTCCACACTTCCTCTTGTCGCCAGGACTTCTGAAGGAAAAGTGTCCCTCAGACAGGGGGTTCCTCCAAGTCAGCTCCATGTGCATTGACACCTGAGCTGTATTTTTGAAGGAAGCATTCAGGGTGTCTTTGAAATGCTTCCTTTGTCCCCTTCTCAACGAGTTGAGCTTTGGTGAAGAAGATTAGCTTTGGCAATGCGACAAAGTATGTTTTAATTAGAGAAATTATTTCAATATAACCAATTTGAGCACAGCAAGGTCATACAAAAACCAATGTGAATAATAGCTGGCTTAGCAATGTGCCTTGAGGGATAGAGGTTGGCCAGGACACCCAACAAAACTCCCTGCCATATGGTGATTACACTGAAAACTCAAGAAGTTGTGAGATTGAGAATCCATTGACTCACATCAGTCATGCAGTAATTTAAACAAAAATAGAATCCTTGCAGTGTGGAAGCAGGCCATTCAACCCCTTAAGCATCCCATTCAGACCTATCTCATCTCAGCAACCCTACATTTCCCATGGCTAATCCACCTAGCCTGCACATCCCCGGACCCTATGGGCAAATTTTCCATGGCTAACCCACCTAACCTGCACAGCTTCAGACTGTGGGAGGAAACTGGAGCACCCGGAGGAAGCCCACGCAGACACGGTGAGAATGTGCAAACTCCACACAGACAGTCACCCGAGGGTGGAATCGAACCTGGGTCCCTGACACTGTGAGTCTGCAGTGCTAATCACTGAGCTCATGGTGAGGTCAATTTTTGTAGACAATGTATATAAGTTTTATTTTGATGGCATGGCCCTCCACTCAGCATTAAACAACAAAAAGAACTTATATTCAATTAGTTTCTTTTACATTAGAAGTGTTCCAAATCACTCCACAGGAGTAAACAAGGTATAACAATGAGCCACAGAAACAATCTCATCAGAGAACTGAAAACTTGATCAAATGGTAGGATTAAAGATTGTTGATTGGAGTCAAGAGATAACACGGTGCGGAGCTGGAGGATCACAGCAGGCCAGGCAGCATCAGAGGAGCAGGAAGGCTGACGTTTTGGGTCGGGACCCTTCTTCAGAAATGGGAAGGGGGAAGGGAGCTCTGAAATAAATAGAGGGAGGAGGGGTGGGGCTGGGGAAGGTAGGTGGGATGGTGATAGGTGAGTGAAGGTAGGGAGTGGTGGGGATTCGTCAGTGAGGTGTGAGGAGAGGATAGCTGGGAGAGAAGATGGCCAGGTTGTGTCAGGTCAAGGAGGCGGGAACAAGAGGGAGGGTTGGTCATGGAATGAAACTGGGGGTGGGGACATATTGAAACTGGTAAAATCCACATTTAGGTCATTGGACTGCAGGCTCCTGAGGTGGAATATGAGGCTCTGCTCCTCCAGTTTCCGGGTGTCATCATTGTGACGCTGGAGGAGGCCCAGGATGGACACGTCACCCAGAGAGTGGGAGGGGGAGTTAAAATGGTTTGCAACCGGAAGGTGTTGTCGTTTGTCATGAAAACGGTGCTCTACAAAGTGGTCTCCCAGCCTCCACTTGGTCTCACTGATGTAGAGGAGGCCTCATGGGGAACAGTGGATGCATTAGACCATGTTGATGGATGTGCAGGTGAACATCTGTCTGATGTGAAAGGTTTGTTTGGTGCCTTGGATGGAGACGAGGGGGGAGGTGTCGGGGTAGGTGTAGCACTTCCTGCGGTTGAGGGTACAGGTGCCGGGTGTGGTGGGGCAGGTGGGGGGTGTGGAGCGGATGTGGGAGTCATGGAGGGAGCAGTCCCTATGGAAGGTAGGTGGGGGTGGGGAGGGAAAAGTATCCTTGGTTGTGGGGTCAGATTGTAAATGGTGGAAGTGGCAGAGAATGTTACGTTGGATCCAAAGGTTAGCGGGGTGATTTGTGAGGACGGGGGGATTCTGTCTTTGTTTTTGTTAGGGAGAGGACGTGAGGATAGAAGTGCGGGAAAAGCAAGAGATGTGGTTGAGGGCATTTTCGATCACCAGAGTGGGGGGAGGCTAGAGAGATGCTGCAAGAGAATTCCAGAGCTGGAGGTCTGGGCAACTGAAAACACCCATACAAATTATGGAATATTTAAAACTGGATCCGGTCAAGATGCTTGTATTTGAAAAGCAGAGGTATCCCAGAAGATTTTAGGACTGGGGAGAGATTACCAATTTAGGGAGGGGCAGAACCAGGAAGAGGCTTGTAAACAATGTTGAGAATTTTAATATCTTACAACCAATGGTTTGTTTACAACCAAGAGCCAGGGAACACAGAGGTGATTGGTGAACAGAGCATGGACGTGAGTTGAAGCGAGGGCAGCAATGTTTTAAATGATCTTAAGTTTCCAGAAGATAGAATGTGCGAGAGCTGATGGGAGTACTTTAGAATTGCCTAGAAATATCAGAGATATGAACTAAAATGTCAGCTACTGGAAAACTCAGATAGGGAAAGGGATCAAGGAGCAGGGGGAGGCGGAAATTGCGAGTGCGATACCGAAACGACCAGCCATGATCTTGTTGAATGAGGGTGCAGGCAAGAAGGGCCGAGTGGACGACGCCTGCACCGAGGTTCTATGTTTCTATAATCAGGAGAAAACAACTCATTAACTTCAGAGCTTGGACTGATGCTATCAAATTACTTCTCCCTGACTGTTTTCCCACCTTGATATCTATGTCTTGTCTCTCTGTGTGGAATAGAGTTTAAATTATACAGTTATAGATTAACAATCCATATTTACTTCTTGCTATTGGCTAAAATCAGCTTGGTTGCAACATATAGTGTTTTTTGTTAATGTAAACCTAGAGTAGATGATCATAGAAGCCCTATAGTGTGGAAGCAGGCCATTCGACCTATCGAGACCACGCCTACCCTCCAAAGAGCATCCCCCCCAAGACCTTACCCTCTATTCAATCATCTTGCATTTTCCATGGCTAACCCACTCGACCTGCAAATCCCTGGGCACTATGGGCAATTTAGCGTGACCAATCCATCTAACCTGCACGTCTTTGGACTGTGAAAGGAAGCCCACGCAGACACAGAGAGAATGTGCGAACTCCACACAGGCAATTGCCCAAGGGTGGAATCAAACCTGGGTCCCTGCTGCTGTGAGGCTGCAGTGCTAACTGCTGAGTCACCTAAATTAGACAATGAGGTAACATGGGATAATTCAACAGCATAATCAAATTTTCTCATTTGTGATGATTCTGGGAATAGAAAGGTTTCATTTCGTTGCTTGACAGGAGTGAGTCGTGATCCGGTCCGGAAGGTTTATTGTGAATGAAAGGTTAACATAAAGGCTAGTGTATTGAGTCACTAGTTTGTTAAAAACAAAGTGAAGCAATAAATCCCCGCACAGGAGCTTCTCCATTTGTCACTACAAGAATGAACCAGGAATTGCACTCCCTGCAATCTGTGCCATTGTGTTTCTGAAACGTTTCTCTGTTGTCAAAGTGTGGTGTTGGAATGTAAGTGACTGATAGATGGTTATCGGTTCTGGGCAGGGCTGAGAAATCTCTCAGATTCAAATGTGGGCCCAAAGCCAACCTTCCCATTAAGTGCTTGAAACATGCAAACATTAGGCTTCAAAAGCATCACAGTATAGAGGCCGCGATGCAAGTGAGGAGATTTCAGTTCCTGCAATCCTTCACCTGGAGCCTAGCTGTTCATTTGAGAGTTAATTACTGAGAAAGAGAGAACGCATATTGATACATCGCTGCTCACACATTACAGACTGGGTCAAGATCTACGAACCTTGACATCAAGTCCCTGTTGCCTGACTGCTGTCTTTTATTACTGAAGGGAAGGACTGTAGGCAGGATAAAGTGCTTGATGCCTTGGGCTCAAGTTCAGTTAACCATTAGCAGTAAATTGATTCATTGAAAGAATTGACAGTTCATTTAGCATCACATTTTCCATATCTCTGTCCCTAACTGCATTGTGTGACTACCTGCAACAAATGAACTGCAGTGGTCCAAGATGGCAGCACACCGCCACCTTCTCAAGGACAACTAGGGATGGGCGAGAAATGCTGGCCCAGCCACCAATGTCCACTTTCTGTAAAATATGCATTAATCTCACTTGAAGTTCAGCAAACAGAAGCGCATACCTGAACAGGTTAAAAACAACATGAAAGCCAAAATCGCCAGCTCACCTACAATTAATCCAATCTGGCGACTACTGATCAATGGTTTGATGTTGTCAGAATCTATGAGTCATCAGCATCAAAGATTCATTCACTCTCTCTGCTGATTCAGTCTGGATGCCATTCAAATTTACAGACATCTTGTCATATCCTGAATGGCTTTGCCCAGTCCTCTCTGACTAATTGACTTGCTCACTGGTTCATTCTTGTTTGATACTTCCCTTCTGGGTTCACAGCATCGATGAAATACCAATAGCTCACTCCCAAAATACTGGACTAATTCTAAGTGACATTTCCTGTCTGGACAAGCATCATTTTCGTGAGTAAAGGGAACAGGAGACCAATATTCCAGAACGAATAAACATCCTCCCACATGTTGTCGTCACGGTGATTGGAGTTTAGGGAAAAGGGAGGAATTCAGAAGGTGAGAGAGGCTCCAATCAAATTATACCAGTCAAGCATCCTTTTTTTCCCTCTTGTGTGAATCTGAGTTGGAATTACTTTGGAGCTGAAATAACCCTACCTCATCTTTAACTATAATGTGGCAGCTCCATTCTCTCTGTCCCAGGGAATCACGGAGTTAAAGTCACACTCCAATAGCTAATCGAAATGGAAACTTCAGTGTGTTACTGAGCAGGTGCTGCACTTTCAGAGGTACTGTCTTCTGAGTTAGATATTTAACTGAGGGAGTGGAGGAGTTATCCTAGCGCCTTGATAAATATTTATCCTTCAGCCTACTTCAAAAAAATAGATCGCTCAGTCATAACCATGTTGCTGTTTATGGGATCTTGCTGTGTGTTGCATTTCCGACCTTAAAACTACAATGAACATTCAAAATTGTCTCATTGCAGCTCAAGCTTTCGAGGTTGTGCGAGTGTTTTGTAAATTCAAGGCAGCATTTCTTCCTTACAGCCAGATAACCACTGACTCCACACTGGATTATAGAGCACTGCTGGCAAAAGTTTGAAGACATTGCCAGATAAGAGGGCAAACAGGTGGGACTTTCAAAAGATCAGAGCCCCTGTAGTAATTGCCGGACATCTGTTTGTGGACAGCTTGTTGAGCCCCCTTTATGCTGTCTTCAGTATTCAAGAGGAAACCCTCAGGGATATCAGGCAGAAGTGTTGAGTGCCCCTGGATTGGAAGTGTGCATGAACTGTACCAAAGAGATGTATTGCACCTCACCATGGAGAACATACATGGAATGTAGAACAGTACAGCACAGTACAGGCCCTTCGGCCCACAATGTTGTGCTGGCCTATTATCCAACTAAGATCAAACTACTCTGCATACCTTGCATTAGTTTCACACAACTCTGGCACAACTGAACTCTAAGAAATAAATCAATGAATAGACATTTGTGATATCTGATGATTTCATTTGGACTAAAGCCTTTTAATTTCACAAGGGGAAATCATGTTGTATACAGACTTTTGGTGAGTCTGTTGACTCTTTACTGACCTGTAACTGGTCATCAAGCTTGTGGGTGCAGCCAACAAGATTCTAACAGGTCATAGGAGGCACCAGGCTGGGGAGTTTTGAAGTATTGGTAATGTCATTCTCATTGGCTGTCATACAGAACATGCTGAGAGTCATCTCTCTCTGACTCTAAAGATCAAGACACAATATCTTCCACTTGGTTTTGAGAAATGGGGTGAATGGAGACTCTGGTTGAACTGGAAAATGGCATTAATTCTCAACGAAGAGGTTACAAAATCAGGAGGGGTATTGATAAGGTGAATAGCAAAGATCTTTGACCGAGAGTGGGCGAATTCAAAACGAGGGGACATATTTACAAGATGAGAGAAGAAAGATTTAAAATGGACTGAGGGGCAATATTTTCTAACAGAGGGTGATCTGTATGTGAAATGAACTGCCAGAGGAAGTAGTAGATGTAAGTATAGATACAAGCTTTAAAAGACCTTCGAACATGTGCATGGAATGGAAAGGTTTTTAGGGATATTGGCTAAATCAGGCACAAGGCACTGGTTTAGTATGGGAAACTTGGATGACATGGATTAGTTGGAGTGAAGGGTCTGTTTCCATGCTGTATGACTATGACTATAACTCCTCCAGCTCCTCCCTGAAAGCTGCCACATATGCGAGACACATTAACTGCAGTCGGCAGCAATGCAGGATGATGAGATCAAAATAGCCAGATTATGAGGAAAGACCTGGGGAGCGGGACTAATTGAATGGTATGTTTAAAGAGCCAGCACAAACTCCATTGGCCAAATGGCCTCCTGTGCACTCAGGCCCTATAAAATTGCTGTGTCTCTGAGTTAAAGGCTTGTGTGTATACCTGTATGTATAATCCAGGCCAATGTTCCAGTGCAGTACTTGTAAGAATGCTGCAAGGCCAGATGGTGCCACCTTTCATGTAAGAAATTAATTCTAGGCCGTTTTCTCGTTCAAGTGCGGCAGACAGGATCTCACAGCAATATTTAAGGAAGAGCAGGCCAGTTCTCCCTCATAGTCTTACTAATATCTATCCTTTAACCAACATCATGGAAACACATTGCCTGACCAGGCAATGTGAGTTGGCTGCTCCTTCATTATAATTGTGGACTACATTTTAACAACTCTTCATTAGATATGAAACAGAGGGCCTGGCACAGGCGAAGCTTTATGTTCACCGATCAGATTGCTCTTTTCCCTCCTCCATGCCATGCAGCCCTGCAGGTTTCACTGGTTCCCAGTCTAGCAAGTACACCTCTCAATTGCTTCCAGCAGGAAGACTGGCGTTGATCCTGGACCTGACTCAGGCCCCTGCACCCTCATGGCAGGTGGGAGCTAGTGTAAGCTGGGTGGGTGTGTATGAGCCCTGGATTGGGTATTAGCCAGCTATTTGTTAGTTGCAATTCCTGTCTCTGCTCCCTGAGGCTGTCTGGAATGTAACTCAAACCTATAACGCTCTGAGAGACAAGGGGGATGTCTGATACTGAATCTCTCCAAGATAGCAGCTAGAAGAGTTAGATTTTGAAAGGGACTATTTATTTATAGGATGTGAGCATCACTGGCTAAGCCAGCAGTTATTGCCCATTCCTAATTTCTCAGAGTCAACCACATTACTGATTGGTCTGGAGTCATTTGTTGGTAGACCAGGTAAGGATGGCAGTCTCCTTCCCTAAAGGACATTAGTGAACTAGGTGAGGTTTTCCTGACAATCAACAACAGATTCACTAAACTGTTAATTCTAGATTTTTAATCAAATATCAATTTCACCATCTACCAAGTCAGGATTCGAACCCAGATCCCCAGAACATTATCTGGATTTTTGGATTAACCATCTAGCGATAATACTACTGGACCACTGCCCCTCCACTTCCCCACCTATTTCCATCTCTGTAGCAGAATCTGACTTCACCCCTCTCTCTGCTTAGCAGCAGCTCTAATCATCTACCATGCCTTTTTTCTATCTAGACCAGGCTATTCCAATACCACTTCTGCCTGGTCACCCACATTTTGCATTCCATAAACCTAAGATCATCTATAACTCTGCTATCCTTGCCCTAACATGTGACAGGTACTGTTCATGTATCGTTCCCTTGTGTTGATTAACCGAATTTGTTCCCAGTTGAGTAACACTCTGAGTTTAAAATTGTCATTTTTATTTCCCTGGCCACAGCCAGCCCTTCTCTGTAACCTCATCTAACACCTCAGCCTGCAAGATCTCCATGCTTCTCCCACTCTGGCCTTTTCAGCATCACTAATTTGAAGCAATTGCCTCTAGTTACCTTGGCCCTAAACTTGGGAATACCTTCCCTACAGTTCTCCCGTTTAAACAGACTTCTCTAAATCTATCTCTACCTCCAAGCTTTTGGACATTTGACCTAATATCTCCTGACATCGCTCAGATCACGTTTTAGTTACTAATTCGTCCTTGAAGTATCCTGAGGCATTTTATTTTGTTAATGTTACTGTAAAACCTGTTTATTTGACCGACAAATCACTGACACAGAATGACATGGACATCATCCCACTTAATATGGCACACATTATTTACACTGATAAATAATAGGACAGATTCACAATGACACCAGCTGCTTAGAGTTCCCACAGGCGAGGATCTGTCTCAGGTGGTCAACCCATTGATAGTTCTCCAGGCATCTCTTCTGGAGCAGGTGGTAAAACTTCCTTATGCAGTTGCAGTAGGGAGTTGTTTATTAATTTTTTGATATGCATTTCCTTCCTCAGGCTATGCCTTATAAGCTAATATCGGGCTTTCACCCAATTAGTTACTTTCCAGAGTCTTTTATAAGTGTGAACCAGTCACCCTCTGCCTTCTGCAAACCAGCAAAAACATTAGGAGAAAGAAGGCCAAGAAGCAATATTGTGATCAGAACAAGCGTTACCTCAGCAAACCCTGTGAACAGAGATTACTGAATTCATTTGATAATAAAATGTGAGGCTGGATGAACACAGCAGGCCCAGCACCATCTCAGGAGCACAAAAGCTGACGTTTCGGGCCTAGACCCTTCATCAGAGAGGGGGATGGGGTGAGGGTTCTGGAATAAATAGGGAGAGAGAGGAAGGCGGACCGAAGATGGAGAGAAAAGAAGATAGGTGGAGAGGAGAGTATAGGTGGGGAGGTAGGGAGGGGATAGGTCAGTCCAGGGAAGGCAGACAGGTCAAGGAGGTGGGATGAAGTTAGTAGGTAGGAGATGGAGGTGCGACTTGGGGTGGGAGGAAGGGATGGGTGAGAGGAAGAACAGGTTAGGGAGGCAGAGACAGGTTGGACTGGTTTTGGGATGCAGTGGGTGGAGGGGAAGAGCTGGGCTGGTTGTGTGGTGCAGTTGGGGGAGGGGACGAACTGGGCTGGTTTTGGGATGCGGTGGGGGAAGGGGAGATTTTGAAGCTGGTGAAGTCCACATTGATATCATTGGGCTGCAGGGTTCCCAAGCGGAATATGAGTTGCTGTTCCTGCAACCTTCGGGTGGCATCATTGTGACACTGCAGGAGGCCCATGATGGACATGTCATGTAAAGAATGGGAGTGGGAGAGGAAATGGTTTGCGACTGGGAGGTGCAGTTGTTTATTGCGAACTGAGCGGAGGTGTTCTGCAAAGCGGTCCCCAAGCCTGCGCTTGGTTTCCCCAATGTAGAAGAAGCCACACCGGGTACAGTGGATGCAGTATACCACATTGGCAGATGTGCAGGTGAACCTCTGCTTAATGTGGAATGTCATCTTGGGGCCTGGGATAGGGGTGAGGGAGGAGGTGTAGGAGCAAGTGTAGCATTTCCTGCGGTTGCAGGGGAAGGTGCCGGGTGTGGTGGGGTTGGAGGGCAGTGTGGAGCGAACAAGGGAGTCACGGAGAGAGTGGTCTCTCCGGAAAGCAGACAGGGGTGGGGATGGAAAAATGTCTTGGGTGGTGGGGTCGGATTGTAGATGGCGGAAGTGTCGGAGGATGATGCATTGTATCCGGAGGTTGTTGGCGTGGTGTGTGAGAACGAGGGGGATCCTCTTTGGGCGGTTGTGGCGGGGGCAGGGTGTGAGGGATGTGTTGCGGGAAATGTCGGAGACGCGGTCAAGGGTGTTCTCGACCACTGTGGGGGGAAAGTTGCGGTCCTTGAAGAACTTGGACATCTGGGATGTGCGGGAATGGAATGCCTCATCGTGGGAGCAGATGTGGTGGAGGTGGAGGAATTGGGAATAAGGGATGGAATTTTTGCAGGAGGGTGGGTGGGAGGAGGTGTATTCTAGGTAGCTGTGGGAGTCGGTGGGCTTGAAATGGACATCAGTTACAAGCTGGTTGCCTGAGATGGAGACTGAGAGATCCAGGAAGGTGAGGGATGTGCTGGAGATGGCCCAGGTGAACTGAAGGTTGGGGTGGAAGGTGTTGGTGAAGTGGATGAACTGTTCGAGCTCCTCTGGGGAGCAAGAGGCGGCGCCGATACAGTCATGTCTGCTTTCCGGAGAGACCACTCTCTCCATGACTCCCTTGTTCACACTGCCCTCCAACCCCACCACACCCGGCACCTTCCCCTGCAACCGCAGGAAATGCTACATTTGCCCCCACACCTCCTCCCTCACCCCTATCCCAGGCCCCAAGATGACTTTCCACATTAAGCAGAGGTTCACCTGCACATCTGCCAATGTGGTATACTGCATCCACTGTACCCGGTGTGGCATCCTCTACATTGGGGAAACCAAGCGGAGGCTTTGCAGAACACCGCCGCTCGGTTCGCAATAAACAACTGCACTTCCCAGTCGCAAACCATTTCCACTCCCCCTCCCAATCTTTAGATGACATATCCATCATGGGCCTCCTGCAGTGTCACAATGATGCCACCCGAAGGTTGCAGGAACAGCATCTCATATTCCGCTTGGGAACCCTGCAGCCCAATGGTATCAATGTAGACTTCACCAGCTTCAAAATCTCCTCTTCCCCCTCCGCATCCCAAAACCAGCCCAGTTCGTCCCCTCCCCGCACTGCACCACACAACCAGCCCATCTCTTCCCCTCCACCCACTGCATCCCAAAACCAGTCCAACCTGTCTCCGCCTCGCTAACCTGTTCTTCCTCTCACCCATCCCTTCCTCCCACCCCAAGTCGCACCTCCATCTCCTACCTACTAACCTCATCCCACCTCCTTGACCTGTCCGCCTTCCCTGGACTGACCTATCCCCTCCCCACCTCCCCACCTATACTCTCCTCTCCACCTATCTTCTTTTCTCTCCATCTTCGGTCCGCCTCCCCCTCTCTCCCTATTTATTCCAGAACCCTCACCCCATCCCCCTCTCTGATGAAGGGTCGAGGCCCGAAACGTCAGCTTTTGTCTCCTGAGATGGTGCTGGGCCTGCTGTGTTCATCCAGCCTCACATTTTATTATCTTGGATTCTCCAGCATCTGCAGTTCCCATTATTACTGAATTCCTTTCCCAGTTTTTCTTCCATCCATAACACCCTTCCTTTTTTATCCCACCCCCCACAGCTTATGTCTATTTGTCTTTTTTCTGGAGGTGGGAGATCCCAAAGCTAGAGGGCATAGCTTTAAAACTGAGGGGAAAGATTTAAACAGGGCCCGAGGGGTAACATTTTCATGCACAGGACGATGTGTGTATGGAATGAACTGCCAGAGGAGGTGGTAGAGGGGGTTATAATTACAACATTTAAGAGGCATCTGATTGGGTATACCAATAGGAAGGGTTTAGACGATATGGGCCAAATGCTGGCAAATGGGACTAGGTCAGATTGGGATGCCTGGTCAGTGTGGACAAGTTGGATGGAAGGGTCAGTTTCCGCGTTGTATGAATCCATAATTGTTGACTTGTAAACAAGATACCAGGGTCAGCGATACATTCAGGTCAGGAATGGAAAGTTCCCTCAAGGACAATCTTTGTTGGAAAACCCTTGGGAACAGCTGACCAATAACAAAGACACCTTCACCTGCACTGAAGAATGAATAGTGACCTGTATGTTGTAAGCATTTGAATCATGTGACTTTGGATTCCTTTCAAACCAGCACTTTGTGGAAAGTGTTACACCAAGAAAGGAACCAGGCATATTCCTCTTTTGAAGTGAGTGCTCTGTCACTCCCACCGCTATCGACTGCTACTTACACACACTGCAAGTGAACAGCTGCTACAAAGCTCAGTCAAGCCCTTAAACTCCCTTATGTAGCTTTTGTAATCCCAAAGAATTGTCCTGGACAAGCGCAAATCAACAGAACAGTATCACGCTGTTGTTTGTGGGAATTGCAGGTAAATTGGCTGCTGTCATTCATAGTGGCTATGTTCCAAAAAAGCACCTTTATGGTTGCAAACCAACGTCTTAAGCACAGAGTAAAATGGCAATGTTAAACACGTATCAGAGATAATGGGAACTGCAGATGCTGGAGAATCCAAGATAATAAAATGTGAAGCTGGATGAACACAGCAGGCCCAGCAGCATCTCAGGAGCACAAAAGCTGACATTTCGGGCCTAGACTCTCTGATGAAGGGTCTAGGCCCGAAACGTCAGCTTTTGTGCTCCTGAGATGCTGCTGGGCCTGCTGTGTTCATCCAGCCTCACACTTTATTATGTTATTATGTTAAACACGTAAATGGGCACCTTACATCAGCGGTGAGCTAAGAGATCTTACGATAGTAGTTTACCAGGTTTGAGAGGTTTACCAGGATACTGCCTGGATTAGAGGGTATGAGCTATAAGGAGGGGCTGGAAAAACTAGGACTGTTTTCTCTGGAGAGGCTGAGGGGAGACTTGATAGAAGTTTACAAAATTATGAGATGCACAGATAGGGTTGACAGTCAGAGTTTTTCTCCCAGAGTTGAAATGTCTCATCCCAGAGGGCATGCATTTAAGGTGAGGGGGTGAGAGTGCAAAGGAGATGAGAGGGGCAAGTATTTTAAGGGAGAAAATGGTAAGAGTGAGGAAAGTGCTGCCAGCGGTGGCGGTGGAGGCAGATATGATAGGGGTATTTAGGTAGGCACATGAAAATGGAAGGAATGAAGGGCTATGAACCATGGGCAGGCAGAAGGGATCAATTTAATTTGGCATTGTGTTCAGCGTAACACCATGGACTGAAGGGCCTATCTCTGTGCTGTGCCATTCTATCTCTCGACTCTACATTGAGACAGTTTTGTGTTCGACAACATAAAGCAGTTTGCAACACATTGAATATCTTGATGATCTCACTCACAGCCTAGACTCACCATTCTCTTTATAGACCATGTTAAGAAGCTTCCTCCCAGAGTCACCATTATGTCTTCAGACTAAAGTCCTGAAAGGTGCAATAGAAATGCTATATTTTCTTTAAGAATATATCTGTGTGAGCTCCTACATGCAGCGGACACATGCTCACCAGTAGTTGCAAACTCAGCAATTCTGGTCAAACTGTTTTCCATAAGAGTTAAGTTGGCTCCATTAAATGTGGCTGGAAGTTGACCTCGTCATCCTGAAAGCGCACTGATATCAAGCAGGCTCATGTCGAGACAATGCCTCAGTGATAGCGTTAACTGGATAGCACACTGCAAACAAGGCAGATTGTAGGACTCTGCAGAGTGTTGCTAGCTACTGAAAGTTAACATAATCTCAGCTGCAAGGGCTCTCAATCTGTCCAGTTCACAAATGTGACTGCTAGCATAACTCCGAGGCTTTTAGCAGTGCAATGCAATCACTGCCTCATCCTTCGTTGGCCTTCAACGAAACATCTCCATGCCTTGTTTCTAGGCAAGTTGTGATTGTGTGGGTTTAATGATCCATTGTTTGTGTAATTCTCTTGGACACGGCCTATTCAAGGGGATATGTCCAGCAGACCATGAAGAAATGGAAGTGAATACTTGCCTGGCAGCCTTGATATTCACAAAGTCCCACTTGGTGAACTGCTGCAAATTTCCCATTTAATTCAATCCTATTTTTGATTGATCAAAACCATTCGCAAAAGTAGAAAATGTGCAGAGCGGGTTAGAAAGTCCGCTGTTTGAAAAGAAGGAGTGGGGCAAGGGGATGGGGAAGGTATGGGGAGCAACAAAGTGATAATCAAAGGTTAGAAATAGAAAAAGCGAAAGAAGTTAAAATGTAGGAAAGGGGGAAAGAAGGAGAAGAAGTGTGTGATAGATGGATTGAAATCACATGGTTGCAAATGGTGGAATATATATTTAGTAAAAATCAAGAACAAAAAGCCTAATGATGACCGTGAAACAATGTTGGATTGTCATACACACCTAATATCCTTTAGGGAAGGGCACTACTATCCTACATGTGACTTCAGATTCACAGCAATGTAGTTAAATCTCAACTGCCTCTTGAAATTTAACAAGTATAACAATCATTACAAGGTCTCAAAAACAGAACGAAACGGGCATAGCACATAGGCATCAAAAACAACAACAGCAAACACAGTCCTACCACTCCTTACTGACATCCGGGAGCTAGTGCCAAAACTGGAGATCTAGAAGGACAAGGAAGCACTTACATAGGATCACTGCCATCTATAAGTTCCCCTCTAAGTCACTCACCACACGACACACACACACACACGCACACACACACGCGCACACACGCACACACACACACACACACTTCAATCTATGGGGTGAATTTGCAATTGCAGATTTGTAATTGCAGATACATCCTATTTTGTTCAAAAAGCACAGAATTTGTAGACAACCGAAGTGGCATTTTATATGTTTCTATTTTGGCAATAAAACAGTCTGACTCCAAATTAAAACACAGATAAATTCTAAACAAGGCCTTACACCTAAAATGCTTTGTGTCACCTGAGATGTCACACTGATAAAACCTTTAGTTCTCTTGATACAGTTTGAAAGAAATTCTGGGATTTGCACATTAATCAATTTAAACCTGTATCTCCTGTCTAAATGATTAAAGATTAACAGCCGTCTTAGGTTTGTTCAATACATTCGTATCAGACCCTTTGATCTTTTGCCTATAAATTCTGTGCCTGATGCAACCTCTCACACTAACACCTGAAGAAGGAGCAAGACTCCGAAAGCTTGTATTTTCAAATAAACCTTTTGGACTATGACCTGGTGTAGTATGATTTTTAACCTTGCCCACCCTAGTCCAACACCGGCACCTCTACATTGCATTTCACAAAGGCAGCTCACCACCATCTTCTCAAAGACGAGAAAGAGAAAGAGGAAGGACAGGGAGCAGGGAAAGGGAGCTGAGGAGGTATCTTTGCTCAGGAAAGAGACTTGACCTCTCATGGTATGATTGAACTTTGGGTGAGATGCTGAGAACGGAGGACCTGAGGGCGAGGAGGTACAGCCCTCTTGCAGAGCAGCCTGGAACCTTCCTGAAGCTGGGCCAGCTCAGATAATGTGAGGAGCTCACCTCATGTGGAAATGTAAAAATGCTAATGATGACCATCTCCCTTCACTGAGAGAGGTGTTCAAAGCCACTGGCTCCATTATAAAACCTACAGAGTAATGACACATTTGAGAAACTGCTCAATGCATCAAGGCCTTATATTAGGACAGTAAAATGGAAAAGAATTTCGGACAACTCCAGGATTCAACTGGTCTTAACTGGTATTCGTTAGCTTAGAACCGGTCTCAGCTGGAGCTGCTTAATTTACTGGCAATGCAACTGAGCTCAGCAGAAACCCAATCAGGGTTGCCCCTTGTGGATTTGGCACCAGTCCAATTCATTTGACTCTCCAGACTGTACCCATCCCACGTCAGCTTCCTGAACTTTAATTGTCTACTGTCTCAGGATTGGATATGTTCTCTCAAGAATAATGTGTCTGATCAGCATGTTTATCGTGTCGTATCTGCATCTTTGTTTGCATAGAATTACAATTACACAAGCAACAATTTCAAAAGAGGTTTGCAAGTGTGGACAGATATACTTTATCTTAATTGTCTCTTGAGAATAAACTGAGAATTTGTGTGAACTAATATATTCGCAATACATATTTATATGTTGGGGGTGTCAGAGTGGGAGATGCGGTTGTCAGATTGGGGGAGAAGATTTCAGATTTGGGGAGGGGGTGCCAGAGTGGGGAGAGGGTGTTGGAGTGGGGAGGGGGTGTCAGATTTGGGGAGGAGATTTCAGATTTGGGGAGGGGGTGTCAGAGTGGGGAGGTGGTGTCAGATTTGGGGAGGAGATTTCAGATTTGGGGAGGGGTTGTCAGAGTGGGGAGGGGTTGTCAGAGTGGGGAAAGGGTGTCAGATTGGGGAGGGGGTGTCAGAGTGTGGGAGGAGGTTTCAGAGTGGGGAAGGGGTGTCAAATTGGGGAGGGGGTGTTGGAGTGGGGAGAGGGTGTTGGAGTGTGGAGGGGTTGTCAGAGTGGAGAGGGGTGTCAGAGTGTGGGAGGAGGCTTCAGAGTTGGGGAGGGGTTGTTAAAGTGTGGAGGGGGTGTCAGAGAGTGGAGAGGGTGTTGGAGTTGGGGAGGGGGTGTCTGTGCAGGAGGGGGTGCCAGAGTGGGAAGCGGGTGCTAGAGTTGGGGAGGGGGTGTCTGAGCAGGAGGGGGTGTCAGAGTAGGAAGGGAGCATCAGAGTGGGGGAGGGGTTTTTGGAATGGGGAGGAGTTGTCAGGGTGGGGAGGGGTGTCAGAGATGGGGAGGGTTTGTCTGAGTGGGAGGGATGTCAGAGTGGGAAGGGGGCATCAGAGTGGGGCATGGGATGTCAGATTGAGGGAGGAGATTTCAGATTTGGGGAGGGCGTGTCACATTGGGGAGGAGGTGTTGGAGTGGGGAGGGGGCGTCGGAGTGGGAAGGAGGCGTCAGAGTGGGGTATGGGATAGCAGAGTGTGGGTGGGGTTTTTGGAATGGGTAGGTGTTGTCAAGGTGGGGAGGGGATGTTGGGTATTTCAGAGTGTGGGAGGGCTTGGGGTTTTGTCAGAGTAGTGGAGGGCTTGTAAGATCTGTCCCAGAGCTGGGAAAAGCTGCTGGGTGTGACCGGGAGTTACAAGCTGAGAGCAATACACCAGGAAAATGTTTCCCATCTCAGTGACTGCCTGCCAAAAATCCATTCTTCCAGATCACAGGCAGTGTATACATTTGACAGCCTTATTGGCGACTGTCTTTGAATACGCTCCTGAGAACCTGATAAAGGGCCCCCTTTAAGATGTTTGATATGTATATCACTCAATCTTGAATGATATAATGATCCCTTGTGTTATTTTTATGTTGCACAACTGAGGTCGTTGGACACTATTTATTTGAAGATATCTGGGAGGGGTCATTCCTGTCTGAAACTTAGAGAATACTGTGAAGCTCGGATAAAGTAGACGTGGAGAAGGTGCTTCCACGACTGGGAAAGACTTGGGCCTGAGGGCACAGCCTCAGAGTGAAGGGGTTAAAGACCCTTTAGAACTGAGAATGAGAAGGAACTTTTTTCAGCCTGAGGGCGGTGAATCTGTGAGACTTAATTCTGCAGAGGGCTGTGGAGACCAAGTTAGATTAGATTCCCTACAGTGTGGAAACAGGCCCATCGGCCCAACAAGCCCACACCGCCACTTGAAGCAAGCCACCCAGACCCATCCCCCCATAACCCACACATCCCTGAACGCTACGAACAATTTAGCATGGGCAATCGACCTAACCTGCACATCTTTGGACTGTGGGAGGAAACCGGAGCACTCGGAGAAAACCCACACAGACACAGGGAGAATGTGCAAACTCCACACAGACAGTCGCCCGAGGCAGGAATCGAACCCGAGTCCCTGGTGCTGTGAGGCTGCAGTGCTAACCACTGAGCCACCGTGCCGTTAATGAGTGTCTTTAAGACTCTTTAGGAAAGGTTCTTTATTGGTAAGGGAATCAAGGGTTAAGGGCAGAAGGTAGAAGAATGGGGTTAAGAAACATACCAGCCATGATCAAGCGAAAACCCGATGGGCTGAATTCTGCTCCTGTATCGTATGATGTTATAATTAAAGCCAATATATAAAGTACGGAGGGATCTCGAGACACACACAAATAGGATGCAACAGTGCAGAGTGACCATGGCCTCTGGTCATGTGATAATATGCTGGCCTTCATGCATCTGTATGCTGAGTTCTTAAAACAACACCATTCTTAAAGTGATTGTTCACAATACACACAACTTGGTCATTTCCAAGAGTCCGGAATCAACACATGGCCTGGCCAAGGAAGAGGGAAGATTTCCTTTCCTGATGGACATGACAAGCCACTTGGGATTTTCGATAATCTATCAGTTTCACCAACACCAGCTATTTATTTCCAAATTTAAAAAACTGGATCGGCATTTCTTAATGGTCGTGACGGGCCTGAATACACATTCTCTGGATCCTGAGTCTATCCATAACCATGAAACTTCACTACCGTGGTGGATTTTGCAGTTGGTGTGCACAGGTAGCCATAAAACCATAGGCCAATTCTCTAAAGGAGGGAATGTACTAACAAACAGCGATCCTGAGCTCAACTCAGGTCCCAGAAAAACAAGCAAGTAGAGGGGTTGGAAAGGGTTAACTCAGAAACATGCAGTTGGAATGATACCACCAACTGTGGTCCTACCTTTGGATTAATCTGCAAATGAAGAAATGCAAGATGCCAGCTTTAACTTTTGAAGAGCTCCTGACAGAAAGGAAACTGGGAGTAATAACCTTTTTCTGAGATGACTGGAGGAAACACATAAGGAGCTCACTGGCAATGACATGTTGTTTTCTTTGAGGTGGTCTGGATACTGATCTGAAATGAACATGTTCCAGCAGGTGAGTTGGCAGCATCTGAGCGAGAGGTTTCTGTTATCTTCCCTCCTCTTTATGTAATATTCAGTTCGAATCAAAATATGACAACATGCAACTAGTGGGGAGTGAGGGAGTGTACGCTGCCTTATGCCTTTAGCCCACATTGCTCAGTGCGATAATCACTGATTTGTGGTTCTGGGACAGATTGGTCTGTACTGGGATGTGCTGGGGTGCTCCAGTCTATAAAATTCAGGTTTCCATCCTCATCTCTGAGAAGGTAGGAATCATAAGATCACTGAAGAATGGAAGCAGGTCATTCGGCCCGTTGAGTCCACACTGACCATGCAAAGAGCATCCCACTGGACCCCAACTGAAAACTTATTGGTAATATCGCTTAAAGGATCGAGGGAAAGAGATTATAATTTTTATAGTGAGGAGTCACATTCTAGGGAGAGAGTAGAAGCTGGTCTATTCTGTATCTAACACCGTGCTATCCCTAACCTGGGAGTGTTTGATGGGGATAGTGTAGAGGAAGCTTTACTCTTGGTTTACTTTACTCTTGGTAAAACAGTAAAAGGAAATTTACCTTTTGCTCAAAAGAGTAGAGGGAGCTTTATTCTGTAACTAATGGTGTACTACTTGATGGGGATTATGTAGAGGAAACTCTGCTGTATATGTAACGATTTGCCATCCATTCTGTGGGAGTATTGGGTTAATGATGCAGGAGCGGTTATAATCTCAATGCTGTCTGCCCCTCTTTGGCTGAATGGCCCCCAAAAATGCAAGCTTACAATTCCTGAGCGGATCACTCCTGATCCTGCTCACCCAGATTCCAAATCTGTATTTTTCCAGCTAGAAGTTATCCTGAACGTGAAGGTAGAGAAATCCTAAATATGTTGTTTACTGCTGAGGAACAATCTGACGTGTTAGAGGAATTCTGTAGTGCTAGATACAGTATGGCACTTGGTATAGGGTAAAGCTTCCTCTACACTGGAGTTTGAAATGAAGAAAGATTTTCTTCATTCTTGTATTGCTATAGTGCCTCCCAAATCACTTGCTAATGAAGTATATTTTGAAATGCAGATGCTGTTATATATTAAGATTTGCAGCAGCCAATTTTGGCACAAGCTCTCATGAAGGGCAGCGTTAGCTGAATGAGATAATATCAGAAGACCATGGACATCTCTACTTCTACAGAATAGAGGCAAGGAATATTTTACATCAAGCTCAGAAAATGGGCCAGGTCTATTTTTAATGTCTTATTTGAAAGCTGGCTCTTCCAACAGTCCCTTGGTACTGCATTGGATTAATAGATTGGATACCATGTCCACTATGTGCTCCCATTCCTTCAGAACTAAGCAGTCACTACCTACTGTGACCCAAGGCTGGTGATTCTAGGGAGCACCAGTCCAATTCCTTCTTATGTACAATTCGAACCATGCTACTTCTCACATCAGGGCTTCCCCATTGACAGACCTACAGGAGATCATACAAACTACCCATCAATCTCCAGTTAACTGTGGCTCTCTGGTACACTCCTGGTCCCTTGGTCTCTTAAAGCCCTGATTACAAGAAAACATGCCTGGGCAGTGCACTGTTTCAGTTCTCCATTGGGACTGGGAGAATCTGTCCAAACAGTAGAGAGATAACAGAGATCTGACACCGAGGCATTCCCTGCCATTAAAGCCTTAGCTCACAAGAGCATCCCCATTGCACAGTAACACGAAGCTAAGGCAACAGGATTTGGAGATGAGTAGAGGCCATCCAGCACTGTGCCAGACAAAAAAAGAGCAGTGGAATTGTTCTCCAGTTCAATCCTAGGATGTGGGTGTCACTGGGAAGACCAATATTTACTATTCCCTTGGAGAGCTACAGTCTACATCATGTAGGTGAAGACACAGACCAATCAAGAGAGTGCTCCAGGATCTTCACCCAATCTTGAAGGAGTTGAAGGGAAACATGGGAACTGTTGGCAAAAAGAGACTGAGAGCCATCAAGTCCATCTTCAACCATCTTCTTCCTTACATAGGATCATAGAGCATAGAAAGAGGCCCTTTGGCCCAACCTGCCCATACCAACTGACAGACCCCGAACTCCTAATCCCATTTACCTGCATTTGATCCAGAGCCTGGCATTTTACGTACTCGTCCGAGTATTTCATAAATGTTGCAAGAATACCTGCCTCCACCAACCTGCCATCAGCATGTTCCGTGTTTTTACAACTTTCTGGGTGAAAAACATTTTCCTCGGGTGCCCTCTAAACCACTTACCCCTCACCTTCAACTTATGCCCTCTAGTCTTAGACAGATCTGCAACGGGGGAAAGGTTCTGATGAGCTACCGTGTCTAAGTCCCATAATTTTGGATACATCAATCAGATCCTACCTTCAGCTCCGGGTTAAATTCAAACTTCACCAGCTGCTTTAGTGGGGTTTAAATGTCTGTCCTCAGGACATTGGCCTGGGCTTATGGAGTGCTAGCCTAGTGACATTACCACTGCACCATTGCCTCTCCTACATGTTCAAATGGCAAGGGAGCATTTGACTATTTATAACATGCTATCAGTGAGCCTAGAACAGGAGATGAGGGATACACCAGTGTAGGATAGCTTTAGGAACCATGACCATATACTCTAACCAATCACATCACGGTCAACACATGACCTGTCTCAAATTACTCCTGCGCTGTGTCCCAAAATGTTACTTTTAAGAATGGAATCTACCTCCTTAGAATCTGAGTAAACAACATTAATGGCCCCAATCAGGTCCTACCCGTTAGGAATTGATCCATAGATTAACAATTTGACATTTTTGTTTGAAAAAAAAGAGTCAAACTATTTTCCTGGGCTTCCCTAGGCTTGAGGCCATTCTATATCATTATGTTAATTTCCTGCCCTTAAGCCATCTGATGTAGATGGCCAGGCAATAGTTAAACTAGAAAAGGAACAAAAACAAAGTTTCTAGAAAAACTCAGAACGGTCACCGGACCCGAAACGTTAACTCTGTTTTCTCCTTCGCAGCTGCTGCTAGACCTGCTGAGCTTTTCCAGCAACTTTTGTTTTTGTTCCTGATCTACAGCATCTGCAGTTCTTTTGGTTTTTATAAAAGGAACAACTCCAATACTTTCCAATGAGCCAGAGTCTGGAAAGCCCACTCAGGCGGATGAAGAGCCTATAGCCCAGACCCAGTTGATCTGATGGGATTCCCGCTGGACAAATGAAATCTAACTGGGTGTTGGGAGGTGCACCAAGGCTAGCATATTTCTTGTACAATTATTCTTGGAAACTATTTACTGCTCAGCACTAATTGTCCTTGAGAAGGTGGTGCTGAGCGGCGTTCTTGAACCGCTACAGTCCATGGGGTGTAAGTGCGTGGTTAGGAACTAGACCAACTCAAAAGGGACAGCCCATAACTCACTGAGAAAAATTACGTGGCAGATTTCAGCATTTTACATATGATATGAGGAGTGTGTATTTGTGGAATGTGTTTCTAAAGCTTATTCTCGAGTGTAGTAATAATAACAAAAAAAGACTCCATTGTCAGACTTTGTGACGACCTGGTTATGGCTTAAGTCTGTTTCCTTGGTTCCAGGTGGGGAAGGTTATTGTTAAGGTACTCTAAATTCTCTTTGCTCACAATGATCTCATTATGCTTTATGAATAAAGACAATTCTAGGAATGTTACTGAGCCACATGGACAATAGATCCCAGCTTGGATTCAGAGTTTGCAGAGTTAGCTGTTACAGTCACTCAGGTGTGAGAAATAAAAGCAGGAGTAGGCAATATAGCTAATCTACCATGCCTGTTCCGCTGTAAACTTAGAACGTTGTTGATCCTTAACGTGAATTTCACTTTCCTGCCCCATCCTCACATCCCTTGATACTATGTGGGGTTGGATTTTACGGGGGTTGTTGGACGGAGATTTGCAGGTCTTATAAATTGGGTCCATAAAGTCATCTTTGTCTTCTTCAATCCCTTTCCCATCTGCCTGAGCCAACCATTTTATGGGTACGGGCAGCATAATGTCGAGGTCAAGTGGCTCTTAACTGAAGTACAGGCCATTCGGCCTGCATCAGGTACCAGCTCGACTCTGTGCTAGAACTTTTTTTATGTTTGAAATGCCAGATGGGCTCCTGTATCACAGGCAGTGGGCCAGGCTGGGAGGGTAACAGGGCAGACTAGCATCTCATCATATCTTACCTGCCCCGATCTCGGCCAATAACACTCCTAATGGGGAGGGAGCAGTATGATCCAGTCCAGAAGCATACTTAATGAAACATACTTAAAGGAAATCTACAGCCTTCATGGCAAAGAATTCCACAATTCTAGGTGAAGAATTAGTCATGTCACTCTGAAAACAAAAACCAACTCTTGGCCTGAGATTACATTCTAGATGGTCCAACCAGGGGAAACCATTTCTCAGTGTCTATCCAGTCCAGCACTTTGGGAATGTCGCGTGTTAATTTTGCTCGCTATTTGTAATTATCCTCATGGAAGCTAATCAAGATTCATTGATCCTGTGCAGTATTACAGGAAAGCAGTTGCTAAACTTTGGAAGGGTTCGGAAAAGATTTACAAGGATGTTCCAAAGCTGAAGGGTTTGACCTATAGGGAGAGGCTGACTATTTTCCACGGAACGTCGGAGGTTGAGGGGTGACCTTATAAAACCATGAGGGACATGGATAGGGTGAATGGCCAAGGTCTTTTCCCCAGGGTAGGGGAGTCCAGAACTACAGGGCATGGGTTTGAGGTGAGAGAGGAAAGATTTAAAAGGGACCTAAGGGGCAACTTTTTCACACAGAGGGTGGAGCATGTATAGAATGAGCTGCCAGAGGAAGTGGTGGAGGCTGATACAATTACAACATTTAAAAGGCATCTGGATGGGTACATGAATAGGGTGAGTTTAAAGGAATGTCAGTCAAATGCTGGCAGATGGGCCTGGATTAATTTAGAATAGGTTGTGTTGGCATGGACAAGTTGGACTGAAGGCTCTGTTTGTATACTGTACATCTCTATGACTCTACTGAGGGTAATTCATCCTCTCATAGGAATGCGTAAAAGATCCCATCATGTTAATTGGCACGGTGGCTCAGTGGTTAGCACTGCTGCCTCACAGTGCTAGGGGCCTGGGTTCGATTACACCCTCAGGAAACCGTCTGTGCAGAGTTTGCACATTCTCGCCATGTGAGTTTCCTCTGGGTGCTCTGGTTTCCTCCCACAGTCCAAAGTGTGTGAATTGGCCATACTAAATTGTCCACAGTTATTAGGGATGTGTAGCTGAGGTGGGTTCTAACAGGATGGGTCTGGGTGGGATGGTCCACGTGGAATTGTTGGGCCCAAGGGCCTGTTTTCACACAGTAGGGATTCCATGTAATTCAGGGGCTTACTACCGTATTAGGTTACAACACTCAGTTTTGGGTGGCACAGTGGTTAGCACTGCTGCCTCACAGTGCCACGGACCCAGGTTCAATTCCATCCTTGGGTGACTATCTGTGTGGAGTTTGCACATTCTCCCCGTGTCTGCGTGGGTTTCCTCCGGCTGCTCCGGTTTCCTCCCATAGTCCAAAGATGTGCAGGCTAGGTGGATCGGCCATGCTAAATTGCCCGTAGTGTTCAGGGGTGTGTAGATTAGGGGGGTTATCAGGGGATGGTTCTGGGTGGGATTCTCTTAGGTTCAGTGTGGAATTGTTGCGCTGAAGGGCCTGTTTCCACACTGTAGGGATTCTATGATTCTATGATATATTTTACAGGAATCTCCTCTCTATGCACTAGCCAATCTTAATTTCTCGATCAAAATGACAGAAACAGCTTATTGTCATTATTGCTGTATGCAATCTTTCTTCTATTTTGTTACAGAAGGGGACATGGTCGAAATCCTCTGATAATTAAACCAAAACACGAACCCCAGTCTGTTTTGACAGGATTAGAGGCTCCCTTCTAATTAATTAGCCCTGAAACACTAGCAGAAGCTCGCCTTCCACCTCACAATCTGTTAAAAGTTTAGCTAAAAGAAAAAAAACTGACTCATTTAAAAATAACAAGTAACAATTTATTTAATTATTTAACCCTAACAATGAACAAATTAACAGAATTGCTAACAAACTGAACAATTCCCACCTAATACTAACTATTCCTGAACTGAACTAAATTCTGCAGAAATGCTGAACAAATAACCACAATTCCCACTAATATAAAACTAATTAATAAGACTGCAATAAATAGAAATGTAATTTCTCCAAGATCCCACAGACTGTGCCTTCTGGAACACTCTGCCTTCTCCATTACTCCACAAATGCCTTTCTTCTGCTGATTCTGCTGTCAGGGATGTTTTCCTATGTAATTGCTACTGTGAGGACTTTTAGCTCGAAATGCCATGGTTCTGTTTTAGGATAGATGGCGCTTTCTCTAACACATAGACGACTGTGAGAGCTGGAAACTTAAGGATTCTTAACCTGGGCAAATGGCGGTTCGTTCTGAGGTCTGTGTCCAAATGCCCCTTTCTTTATACCTCTGATGATGTAACAGTATTTCTTATGTAGGATTGGTTTGAATGTTGTCAACGCCATCAGATTTAAATTTGATAGGTTTTTAGTATCTAAGGGCTTGGTTTAAATTAAATGGCTAAAATTTGAAAACTGTTGATTTGGTTAAAATAAATGTTACTTAGCAACCTCCAACAGCTGCGCATGGGCATACATTTTAAGAACATCTATTCACAGAAAAAAAACTCACCTCTTAAAGGGACCATACACTCTTTGTCCCTTATTATTTTGATAAACACATTCTAGCTTCCTGCCATCCAATTCATGACTATTCTACACAACTTCATAGCAATATTTCCACATTTACACAATGATTGCACTTCCAGAATTACTTCATTCCCTGGAAAAGTTATTGGGATGTCCTGAGATTGTGAAAGGTGCGACAAAAATGTGAGATTTTCTTTTTGGATTTTAATCAACATCTCAGAAATAGATTAACTGATTATTCATCTCATTGCTGGTTATGGAAATTTACAGCGCAAGCTGGTTGCCACATTCCTTGCATCATAACAATAACTACATTTCAAATTTCATTTGCTGCGTCGGTCATAAAGCAATGTGGGACATCTTTGGCCAGATCTTTAAATACAGTAGGGATCCAGGGTGAGTGTGATTTAAAAATCTCAGTGCTTGAGCTCGCCTGTGCACCCCCAGGACTACAGTCATCAATATTTAAAGTGCTATTAGGCAGGATTAATAAGGAATGTACTCATCCTCAATTAATAGACCCTTAACTCCTTTAGGAGCTTGTTAAAAGTCTGGAGTGTGCAGTGGGTGGTGGGTGATGTGGAAATCAATGAGGTTCTCTGCTGTCAGTTTGATGAATTCTTATAGTCTAGTGTGTACTAGTGCCTGGCAGTTCATTTGTTGATGAAGAATCTATAAGCTTGTCTCCAATGGATAAGATAAGCTCATTTCACGGGTTTATAGGATTTTTAGTTTGGCTTTTCTCTCTGGCTCTCTGACTGGACCAGATGGCTGCCTCTGGCTTTACCATTGTCACCAGATAGGCAGCTCCCACCTTCTGAAGACAGTCACTAACACTAATTGAATGTCTCACTCCCCTCCCCTGAACTAGGATTTTAGTATTTGAATCATGCATTGTAAGACTGATACGGAGGAGTGTGGAATTCATCTGCATTTATAGATTTCTGGTCCCGATGTGAAAATCCTAATTTTGTCTTCCTTTATTTCCTCTTTTCTCTGATTCAATCACCAAATATTTCTTGTCCTTGACCACCACCTGAGAAGTCATGAGTTCAAAGCTCAGGTTTTACAGTTGAATTCACCAAGTTATATATTTGAATTCAGCAAGCTTTGCAGTTTAATTCACCAAAATGCATACTTGAATTCAGTAAATTTTACATTTTAATTCACCAAGTTTTATATTTGAATTCAGTAGGTTTAATATTTTAATTCACCATATTTTAGGTTTGGATTCAGTAAGTTTTACATTTGAATTCAGTCAGACTTTTTTTGTACTACATGAAAATAACAGTAATAATGAAGCCTGTTGACTTATCACAAAAACCCAACATTTTTCCAAACGCCCTTCAGGAAGAAGAAAATTGATTAGGTGAGGGAAATAAAAAAATAAAGCGGGTTCGCCAGTGTGCCCCCTCTTCCAAGGCAAAATTCACGTTTTAATTCATTCCTGGGATGTGAGTGCCACTGGCTGGATCAGGCATTTATTGCTTAATTTCATCTGTCCTTGAGTCAGCCATCTCAGTTAGGAACCAACCACACTGCTGAGGGTCTGTAGTCACATGTAGGCCAGACCAGGTAAGCACAGCAGATTTCTTTCCCTAAAGGACATGAATGAATCCAATAGGTTTTTATGACGACTAACAGTGACAACACAGTTGCCATCAGATAGTTTTTATTTCAGATTTCTATTGAGTTCAAATTTGACCATTGGTAATGGTGGGATTTGAACCTATGCCCCAGGATATAGTCTGGGATTACAGTACCAAAGCCAGCATACGGGCAGGTGATGGTCTAGTGATATTCTCACTCGACTGTTAACTGAGAGACCCGGGTATTGTTCTGGCCTGGGTTTGAATCCCACCACATCAGATAATAGAATTTGAATTCAACTACAAGCCTCATGATGACCATGAATGTTGATTGTCAGGAGAAAAGGCTTTTGTTCACCAAAGTTCTTTAGGGAAAGAGAATGCTGTCCTTATCTTGTCTGGCCTACATGTGACTCCAGACCCACAGCAATGTGGTTGATTCTTAACTGCCCTCTGGGCAATTAGGGCTGGGCAATACATGCTGGTCCAGCCAGTGACGCTCACATCCTATGAATGATATTTTTATAAAAATTAACACCTCATCCTGAAGTCTGACCTGTCCTGATTGAATCTTCCAACAGGATTAGAATCAGGTACACCCGCTCATCACCATCTGGATCAGATACCAAGAATGGATGAGGAAATGTCGAATTACTTCATAAGCAAACAGGACATTTGGCCCAAGATCTCCATGCTTGACTTTATATCCCAGACAAACTTCTTTCCATCCAAAAGACCCTGACTGCATGTGAAGCATCTCCATCAGCACAGGCAACCCCCACTTGAATTATGTTCTTCTTCTCATGTTGCTTACAGCAAGGAATGGATCCTCTTGTGTGCAGTGCACTGAAACTGATCGACATGGAGTCTCGGGCATGAAAACATTTAGCTGATCTTTATAGTCTTCATTCTGCATGTGAATGATTTCTCTGTCCAATTACCAACCTTTCTCTCCATTCCTTCTGCTTTCTTCTGCTTCATGGAAGCATCAGCACTGTCTTGAATGTTTTAACGCTCTACTCTGTTGACCTCATGTTGTAGAATGCTCCACATCATTGCTTTGTAAGAATAACGCAATGGGGTGGCTGTGGTGAGGGTTGGTGCCCAGAATCCAGTCAGACCTAGGTTCCTTGTGCAGGTTCATTAAGGGCCTGGTCACACTTATTACAGTTCCTTGTTCAACAGGTTTCTCTGCTGATTCTGCTGTGTGTGTGTGTGTGTGTGTGTGTGTGTGTGTGTGTGTGTGTGTTTTTCCTTGCATTTGAGGATTAGCCATGTTTTCGCTTGTTGTTTGAAGAGATCAGTGGGGGACAAAGTTAATGCCAGCAGTCACTTCTTTTACTATTTATTTTCAATCATCACCTGTTATAATCTTGTCAGCTGGTGCCTTGCCAATTCCTTGCTAGCTACGCCCGTGGGTTTGTGTCACAACAGTAGAGCTCAGTGTTGCTATGGTTTCGCCACAAGTTAGCATTTAGCCTCACAAAGAAGAAATCCATTAGACAGCATCTATTTTTTGCCCCAGTCTTCTGTGTGAATACTTCACAAATCTGTCTTCACTCCCCAAACATGTTGGGTAAGAAGGCATCCTTGCAAACGAAATCGGATTTTATCCTTGATGACTGCTACTTGACGTTTGGCAGGGATCGGTATTTGCACGTGTGATTAGAAGTAACATGTATTAAAAAGAAATGCTCTGGATAACTTCATGGCACTGCAAAGAACAAATTCCATTTGCAGTCCCTCTGCAGTTAGAGACTGCAAAAGAAATGCTAGCACAAAGTTTCCCAAATCTTTTCTCATTGTCTTAAATGCTTTCAAGAAAGAGTAAAATAAGGCTAAAGTGCTATGGGGACAAAGTGGGAACAGGGGACTGAATTTGATGATCAGCCATGAATGGCAGAGTAGGCTCAAAGGGCCGAATGGCCTATTCCTAGAATAGAATATCAATTTATTGTCACTTGTATTTTTACAAAAGAAGCACGGTGAAAAGTTTTACAAGTCACCATACCTAAGCTAATGACAAAAGCCGTAAATAAGTGTGAAAGTTCATCACAGTTCAATTAACAGCTCCTGATTATAGGATACACTGTGAAACCAGGCCAAAGCCACCTCGCAAGGCCAGGGTGAGACTGCCGTGCTGGGATGAGGCTTTCATACCCGATCAAGACCACCACACCAGGCTTGAGACCATCAATCCAGGTAAAGACTATACCTCCTGGACAAGACCGCCACACTGGGATACTGCCCCACCAGGATCCAGCCAGCACCTATTTTCCAGAGATAATGGGAACTGCAGATCTTGGAGAATCCGAGATAACAAAGTGTGTCGCTGGATGAATACAGCCTTTGATGAAGGGTCTAGGCCCGAAATGTCAGCTTTTGTGCTCCTGAGATGCTGCTTGGCCTGCTGTGTTCATCCAGCCACACACTTTGTTATCCTGTACCTATTTTCCATGCTATTTTGGTGCTCGGTTGTTGCTGAGATCCCAGACACGTGGGGCGAAGGGGTGGAGGTTGTGATGAGGGGATGACAGACCCGTGACATTGGGGGAAGAAAGTTGTTTAGTCCACAAAGTGCGAAAGGAAAAAGCACCAACTTTTAAGTTATTTATGACAGGGTTCAGGCCAGAGATCAGGCAGCTAGGCAGCACACAATACCCAACTAAAAGGGGGCCTTGCAGCTGTCTACACTTGGTCTGAGTCCCCAAAATGTCAGCTTGTAACTTACAGTCTGGGAAGACACATCCAAGCACATTG
The DNA here is from genome assembly GCF_030684315.1 of Stegostoma tigrinum. Classification (NCBI taxonomy): domain Eukaryota; kingdom Metazoa; phylum Chordata; class Chondrichthyes; order Orectolobiformes; family Stegostomatidae; genus Stegostoma; species Stegostoma tigrinum. The sequence goes on from NC_081372.1 coordinate 58,775,849, forward strand.
TTTGAAGCTGATCATCACCTTCAATGAAGTTACAAACTGACTTCAGGTGAATATGGTTCAAGTAGATTCCACAATCACTAATAAAGCAGTGAAGGCCCAGACACTGAGAATTGCAGTTCAGTTGCTGTCCTTACATGGACTCTCACACTCCATTTCCAGTGCTCCTGATCTGCTCCACATCCAACCCTCCCTCCGCTCCATCAGCACCCCGATAGCTTTGTTTACAGACAAAGTGGAAGCTGGGTCACTCTGTAGGGAATGTATCGCTGACCTGTGCTCACTCACCGTGAAAACTCAACTGAAAGGAAGGTTTGTAATTACCCCATACTTTTACCACCTCTGTGCCTCACAATACAACAGGTGAAGTGTGACCAATGTTAGGCAAGTCTGAATCACTCATTGGAGCACAGCACAGCAAGATCCCACAAATTCCAGTGTGACAATTACGTTGCACACAAGCAGGCCATTCTGTTGATAGGCCATTTGTTCTTGTTCCTATTCTTCTCTTAACCATGTAGACTGATATTCTTCTACGCCCTTTCTCTGGGGGTTAGTTTAACTCAGTTGGCTAGGCAGTTGCTTTGCAAAGCCCATGTGATGCTAACAACATAGATTCAATTCGTGTCACCGGCAGAGCTTAAAATTGTATCAGAAATAATGGGAACCGGAGAATCCGAGATAACAAAGTGTGCAGCTGGATGAACACAGCAGGCCAAGCCCCATCTCAGGAGCACAAAAGCTGATGTTTCGAGCTTGAGCCCTACACTCCTTCTCAACCTCTCCCCTTACAAGAGGTATGGTGACCCTCAGATTAAATCATTGCCAGTCATCTCTCTCTAATGAGAGATCAACCCTATGGACTGGTAAGATTGTGGTGACTCAACTCATATTCCTTTTTCTGATGAAGGGTTAGGCCCGAAACATCACCTTTCCTGCTCCTAAGATGCTGCTTGGCATGCTGTGTTCATCCAGCTCCACACTTTGCTATCTCTTCCTTTCTCCATCATGTGTTTAACCTGCTTCTCTTTAAATGCAGCTATGCTATTCACCTTGGCCATTCCGTATTTTCAATCATCACCCGTTATAATCTTGTCAGCTGGTACCTTGCCAATTCCTTGCTAGCTACACCCGTGGTTTTGTGTCACAACAGTACAGCTCAGTGTTGTTATGGTTTCGCCACAAGTTACGGTCCATTAGGGTCAGCATACTTTCACATGCTAACTACTTTGGATAAAGGAATTCTTCTGGAATCTGCTGTGGAATTTCTTAGTAACTAAGTGTACCTCTGTCATTCTTGTAGCATCTTCCAAATTCTCTTGAACTTTCTCCGGTGTCTGTAAATCCTTTTGTCTATAATATGGAGACCGAACTGTGCAGAGGACTTTGAGTGTGATCTGACCAAAGGGTCTAAGTCTTCTCAAAATTTATTACCTTACAATTATTTGTTTGGGAGATTATTTGACAGTTATCCACCCATCCTCTATGTTTAATAATACCTTCCTACATTTAGTCAGTGTTTTACTGTATAAACTATATCAATACCAAAAATTAGATGCTGTCTACAAATTTTGAAATCATACTTCTCATTTCCACATGGTTCATGTAAACAGCAAAAAGTAGGCCCCATTCCAATACTTATGGAACACCGCTTCCAATCTCTTGTTAATCATTAGTGACTATCTTGTTTTTTTGGAGCCAACTTGGTATCCATTTTGATTGTGCCAAACTCCACATATTCTACCCTTAAACATGTTGATACTTTATCAACAAGCATCTTGAAAATCCAAATACATTTCATTCACAACGTCATGCTTATCTACTCAAATGATCAGATAATCTGTGCTAGCAGCAACAGATAAATATCAGTCAAAACATTGGGAAATTCCCTTACTCTATTCTGAGCTGGTGTGATAGGAGCTATGATAGCCACCTACGTGGGCAGGTGGGACGTCGATTGTAACGTGCTCCTCCAAGAGTACTGCACGAGTGTTGTGTGCTATTCCGGTCGTCCCATTATCGGAAGGATACTATTAAGCTGGAGAGGGTACAGAAAAGATTTACCAGGGTGTAGCCGGGAATGGAGGGTTTGGGGCGGGATAGGCTGGGACCTTTTTTCACTGATGCGTAGGAGGTTGAAGGGTAACCTTATAGAAGTTTATAAAATCATGAGGGGTATGGATATAATGAAAAGCGGGTGTCTTTTCCCTAGGATGGGGAATTTCAAGCCTCGCAGACACATTGCCAAGGCGAGAGCAGAAAGATTTTAAAAGACATAAGGGGTATCTTTTTTTTAAGAGGGTGGTTTGTGTGTGGAATGAAATTCCAGAGGAAGTGCTGGATGTGGGTACAGTTACAACACTTAAAAGACATTTGGATAAGTACATGAATAAGAAATGTTTGGAATAGTATGGGCCAGGAGTGGGTAGGTGGGACTAGTTTAGTTTGGGATTATGGCCAGCATGGGCTGGTTGGAATGTAGGGTCTGTTTCCATGCTGCCTGGCTGTATTTAGTGCTAAACTGAATGATGGCACTGTATAGAAACATGGAAACTTACAGCATGGAAAGGTTTGGGCTTGTGTGTCAGTTCAGAACTTTTGGAAAACTTTCAGTCAATACTTTGAAAAGCTGGACACAAGCAAACTGTTAAAGTGGTTGCTGTAAATCATGTGACCTTTCACATTTGAGCTCCAGGCAGCAACAAGTCTCTAGCAAGTATCTAACTCAACATAGATAGTCACACTCTCACACATCTTTCTGTTTAAGGATGGATCACCTGACTGTCTCTCCCCAGATTTCATACTGAACATAGTGGAGGTGGTGGGATCAAAAGTTAGTTTGTGGTAAATGGAAGTGAATGGCTTCTATCAGCTCTCCATTTGGATCCTGATGGTTTTTCCCCATCAAACTAGATGAGGTGAACCTGAGTGTATTAAACCACAACACAGGGTGTGGGGAATCAACATAAACACCTTTGTAAAGGGCTTTGAACTGGTGAAAAGTCACATGGTGACTCAGCCATGTTTTCTGTCTACACTTTAAGAAAGTCTAAATTGAGCGTTTCCATCAATGCCATTAAACTAGGTCCGATTTGATGAACAGCCAAGGTAATTAAAGGGAATATCTTGTAAACAGGGAGCAGGTCTCCCTCTGAGCCTGTTCCAACTGCAGGTTCACTTGAGAAACTAAACCGCCTAGTCATTCAACTTTACATAGCTGGTTGAGAATCTTTCGCTTTGTAAGACATTCACTTTAACTTTAAAACTAGATCCATCCAAGGAACGACAGATCTGCATCAGAAAAAAAACGAGGGATCTTCAATCAGAACCAGAGATAATAATAAACTAGAACCTTCAGTGGCATTTATGGGTCTGAGATTTTGTGTAAGATGTTCGGTGAGGATACCTGCGATTGTGTTGTGTGGTACAAGCACTGTGCAAAATGGACTTCAAATAGATCCAGCAACACAACACTGGGCATTCATGAGGTACTATCAGCCATCAGCAGCAGAGGCAATGTTGTGAAATATAGGTTGACATCACCCAGGACAAAGCAGCTCACTTAATTGGCACCATATCCACAAACAGGCGCTCCCTCCACCTACAAGATGCACTGCAGGAGCTCACCAAGACTCCTTAGAAGCAGCTTCTGATTCATTATCTCTGCCATGTAGAAGGACAAGGGCAGTAGATACATGAGAGCACCATCCCTTGCAAGTTCCCTTCCAAGACAATCACTTCCCTGACTTGGAAGTGTATCACTGTACCTTCACTGTTCCTGGGCCAAAGTCCTGGAATTCCCTCCCTAAGGGCATTGTGGGCCTACCAACAGCACATAGACTGCAGCAATTCAGAAAGGCAGCTCACCACCACCTTCTCAAGGGCAAGTAGGGATGGGCAATAAGTCCTTGGTAGTATATGGCTAGTATCACCACCTGCCAAGTGGGGGACATAGATTCAATTCCTCACTGGGAAAGACTCACTTACAATTACATTTAAAGGGCACCTGGATGGGCACATGAATAGGAACGGTTTAGCGAGATATGGGCCAAATGCTGGATAATGGGGCTAGAATAATTTAGGATATCTGATCAGCATGGATGGGTTGGACCCTCTATGATTGTAATAAATGCTGGCTCATCCAGCGATGCACACATCCCACAAATGCATGAAAACTGAAGATGTCCTCAGTGATCAGGGTCAATTGAAAGTAGTCGGGTGGCAGCTGGCGGTGCATTGAGGGAATTACATGGCCTGGAGGGAAAGATTAAGGCTAGTCATGGTCACCCTAGCCTCAATATTGGGATAGCGCAGTGTCTAAAAGGACATGGGAATCCCAAGTGTCATTGCCTCTGTGGGTAAAAGGACACATCAGGTGCAATGTAAAGGGCCTCAACTTAAACTGGGAGAGAGGGAAGGATCCCTGGTGCCATTGGGTTGGGGAGGAAAGGATTGGTAACAGGGAAAGATACATAAAAATGAGGGGGGTGCACAAATTGTGGGTCACAAGTGGAAACAGAAAGTCAGCTATGCTGAATGTAAGGGCAAATCCTCATCATATTGATCTGAAAATCAACACTGCACAACAAAGTGTGAATCTGGTACAAACCATTTGCCAAGTGGGAGGAGTAAGTCCCATTTGTTTATCAAACAGCCAGGGTACATAGCGATGGAATAAGGGCCTTTCAAATGGACCACTGCACTCAACATTATCCAAGTCTATACCCTACGCTGGCTATGTGCTTTCAATTCTCTGTTAACCCGGGAGTTCCGTGTTCCAGTGCTAGTGATCTTATGTCTGGCTAGGAGGTCCATCCATCACAAGCCATGCATTTTTTTACCTGGCTAACTTATGATCCATACTAAACTGCTGCTTCTCAAGAAAAATGTTATAAACTATCAACTGTGTATTTGATGTAAATGAAATCACAAAAACCCTAAAATGAATACCATGGCCCCGAACATTAGCCCAGGGTCTGAATTATTAGTCCATTACCACCTGTCCCTTCCAGGAACTATGGACTTTCAGAAAATAGACTCATGGGATCCTCACAGTGTGGAAGCAGGCCATTTGGCTCTTCAGTAACTGCACTGACCCTCTGAAGTTCATCCCATCCAGACTCACCCCTTATCCTACCCCTACATTTCCCACCCTGAACACTATGGGAAATTTAGTATGGCCAATCCACCTAGCCTGCACATCTTTGAACTGTGGGAGGAAACCGGAGCACCCAAAGGAAACACACGCAGATGCAGAGAGAGAGTGCAAACTCCACACAGTCGCCCGAAGCTGGAATTGAATGCAGGTCCCTGGTGCTGTGAGACAGCTGTGCTAACCCAATAATCACCAATGCATCAACTATCTCTATAGCCACCTCCTTTAACACTTTGAGATGTAGACCATCAGGATTTGGGGATTTATCAATTTTCCACCCCATTAATTGTCTATTGTACAATATGCTCAAGAACACTAATTTCCATAAACTCCTCATTCTCCCCGGGCACACGGATCTTCAGTTTTCATTTCCTCAGGGTAAACAGGTGCAAAGTATTCATTTAGCTTCTCTGTTATTGCTCTATTGCCTGTTATAAATTACCCAGACAGCATCTGTAATAGACCCAAGTTTGTTTAGACAAAGAGCGAACTATACAGTAAATGGAAAATCCCTGGGGAAAATTGATGTACAGAGAGATCTGGGTGTTCAGGTCCATTGTTCCCTGAAGGTGGTAATGCAGATTGATAGTGGTCAAGAAAGCATACGGTATGCTTTCCTTCATCAGAGGGGGTATTGAGTACAAGAGTTGGCAGGTCATATTACAGTTGTATAGGACTTTGGTTTGGAGACATTTAGAGTACTGCATACAGTTCTGGTCACCACATTACCAAAAGGATGTGGATGCTCTGGAGAGGGTGCAGAGGAGGTTCACCAGGATGTTGCCTGGTATGGAGGGTGCTAGCTATGAAGAGAGGTTGAGTAGATTAGGATTATTTTCATTAGAAAGATGGAGATTGAGGGGGAGGCCTGATTGAGTTCTACAAAATTATGAGGGGTATAGACAAGATGGATAGCAAGAAGCTTTTACCCCAGAGTGGGGGATTCAATTACTAGGGCCCATGAGTTCAAAGTAAGAGGAAAGTTTATGGGAGATATGCGTGGAAGGTTCTTTACTCAGAGGGTGGTGGGTGCCTGGAACGTGTTGTCAGCGGAGGTGGTAGACACAGACACATTAGTGTCTTTTAAGATGTATCTGAACAAGTCAGTTTTGTATCCATCAAACCAGCCCACCCAAATCCCATCTGATTTTAGTTTTTGTACCAATCCGTCATTTGGGACTGCATCAAATGCCTTACTAAAGGCCATATAAACTACATCTGCAGCGCTTACCTCATCAATTATCTTTGTCACCTCTTCAAAAACCTCAACCAGGTTGTTGAGACATGACCTTCCCCGTACAAAACCATGCATCCAGTCGATAACTAGTCCATTTTCTTCCAAATACGCATATATCTTCTCCAAGAGCTTCCCCACTACAGATGTCAGACTCATCGTCCTATAATTTCCTGGATTATCCCTGCTTCCTTTCTTAAACAAGGGAACAACATTGGCTAATCTCCAGTCCTTTGGAACCTCACCTGTGGTCAAGGAAGATGTGAAGATATCTGCCCCAGCTATTTCTTCCCTTGCCTCTCACAGTAAGCTGGGATAGACCCCGTCTTGCCCTGGGGACTTTTCTGCCATAATACAATTTGGGATACCCAAAACCTCCTCCTTTAATAGACTAATTTTCTCTAGAGTATTTACACCCTCATCCCTGACCTCAACATCAGTCATGTCCTTCTCCTCAGTGAATACCAATACAAAGTTCTTACTAAAGGTCTCTACCACTTCCAGTGGGGCTCCACCTATAAATTTTCTCCTTTGTCCTTGCGGGAGGGTGGGGGTTATTCTGCCCCTTGCTACCCTCTTTCCTCTAATATATACTTAAGAAAGCCTTGGGATTCTCATTGACCCTGTTTTGCTAAAGACATTTCATGGCCACTTTTAGCCTTCCTAATTCCTTCCTACTTTCTCTAAACTCCTCAAGGGCTTTGTTAGTTTGTAGCTGCCTAGACCTATTGTGTGCTTCCTTTATCTTTTTGACTAAGTTTACAATTCCCCTTGTTATCCATGGTTCCTGATCCTGCCATTCCTACCCTTCAGTTTTTCAGGGACATGAATGCCCTGCACTTTAATCAACTGGTCTTTAAAAGCCTCCCACATGCCAGATGTGGATTTGTCCTCAAATAACTGCTCCCAATCCACATTCACCCATTCTTGTCTAATTTGGCTGTAATTGACCCTTGCCCAATTAAACGTTCTCACCCAAGGCTCACTCTTGCCCATAACTACTCGAAATCTTTATGGAGTTATGGCCACTAAGCCCAAATTGCTCTCCTACTGAAATGTTGATCACCTTTCCTGGCTCATTCCATTACACTGAGTCTGGTATGGCCTCCTCTCTGGTTGGGTTGTTATCACACTGTCTCAAAAAGCCCTCCTGGACACATTACTCACCATCCTAGCCCCTGGGTCTAAGGGAGACTCAGTCAATAAGAGGAAAGTTGAAATCACCCACCACAACTACCCTGATTTTTTCCACCTTTCCAGTATCTGACTACAAATCTATTCCTCTGTCTCAAGTGGGCAGTTGGGAGTTCTATAGAAAACTCCCAGCATTGCAATTTCACCCTTCCTACTCCTGAGCTCCACCCATAATCTTCACTGCAAGATTCCTCCAATATCTCCTCCCTCAACACGTCCGTGATGTGATCCCTAATCAGCAGTGCAACTCCCTGACCCCTTTTTTATTTCCCTCTCTGTCCCATCTAAGACAGTGATATCCTGGAATGTTAAGCTGCCAGTCCTGTCCCTCCTTTAACCATGTCTCTGTAATGACAGTAACATCACAATTCCATGCAGTAATCCATGCTCTAAGTTCATCTGACTTACCTGTTATACTTCTTGCATTGAAGTAAATGCACTCCAGACCTCCAGTCCCTCTGAGCCCCATGACATACAAGTTCTTTAAAGAATGTCCATTGCCAATGTGCGTCCAATAGACAACAGACAATAGGTTCTGAAGTAGGCCATTCAGCCCTTCGAGCCAGCACCACCATTCATTTTGACCATGGCTGATCATCCACAATCAGTACCCTGTTCCTGCCATACCCTTTCCATATATTGTCCCAATCCAACTCAACCAATCAGCACCTCGTGCATTCATAATGTCCCTTGATCTCCAACAAAATGTAAAATTCTATCATGCTTTGGTCACTCATCCCCAAAAGCTCTTTAACACCAAGATTATTAAGGTCTTAGCGGCTTGTTGTGGATGTGGTTGTCCGTTAGCTTGCTGAGCCAGTTTGTGGTCTGCAGACATTTCGTTACCATTTTAGGCAACATCATCAGTGCAACCTCTAATCAAAGGGTAGGTGCTCTGCTCCGTTCTGAATTTATATGATCCTCTGGTGTCGTGGGTCTAGTCGCTTCCGGTTCTGTTTTTAAGCAGCAGTCTGTATACGTGACTTTACTGGGACACACAAACAATAGACATGTGAGGGAATTTCTGTGAGGCTTGGTTGTCAACAGGGGATGCCACTAACAAACACATAGAAACACATCCATGTACAGTCCGCTAACGGACTCATCTAACAATGATCCAGTTAGCTCAATCGACCCAGCATCTACTGAATAATTCCTGCAGTGTGGGTTCCATTAGCAAGAATTGGGACCTGCCTCTTTAGCTTCCCTCTGAGAATGGAGACTAAAGGCAAACCAACACTGACAAAAGCATTGCCAAGAAAACCATTCAGGAGACAAATGAGTCAGAGGCCTGCGTTCAGGCATAGTACACATAAATGTCAACATTACAGGCGACAGGCTTAGCTAGAGGATCTGGATTGGTGCAGGCTTGGAGGACCGAAGGCCCTGTCCCTGTGCTGAAATTTGCTTTGTTCTTTTTCTTACTGTTCCAAACAGGTTCGAATCCCGCCACAGCTGATGGTAGAATTTGAATTCAGAGAAAGAAACCTGGAATTAGGAGTCTAATGATGATCACAAATCCATTGTTGATTGTCGGAAAAATCCATTCAGTTCATGAACGTCCTTTAGAGATTGAAACTGCCATCCTTGTCTATTCTGGTCTTCATGTGACTCCAGACCAAAGGCAATGTGGTTGACTCTGAACTGGGCAAGATAGGCATTAAAGTTCTGGCCTGGCCACTAACACCTTCATCCATGAATGAATTTTTTAAAAAATCACTAACTTTTCCCTACATTTTGTTTAAGATTAACGATTGACTTTTATAATTATACCGATAACCTTTAAACAATGTTTTCTTTCCTTGTAAGCACTATTCTGAGCTGCACAGCAGTGTGGTAGGGCCATGTGTTTCCATCTTATAGATATAGTATCCACTGCTGTCAGTGATGAGTTGACACATGGGGCTGATGGTGTTATATGTCTCGCTCCTGGTGCTGCAGTAGGTTTCCATGATGTTGCTGATGTCGTGACATTTGGAGGATGATGCTGTTGACATTTCACTGGTTATTAATGGTTCTGCTTTTCCAGCTCAGCTCAGGTTTAACATGGGCTTTGCTCCCTTATATTTCAGTTTCAGTGACGTATGGTCTTGGAGCCTCCTCTAAGTTTCACTGGGTTTGAGATTTTCATGACTGGATTCAGTACATATATATTTCACCCTTTCTACAGGTCAAGCAGTTTTTTAATATGTTCATTAAAATGCTGACCTCCTCCTTCCTGTACGCCAGTTACTTGTTGCTGTAGCTCCTCCAGTCATTTGATGGATTTATTTTGCTTGATAAAGTTATCTTGCATTGTCTGCTATTGAGGAGCTCTACAGCTGATCTCACACCACCCTTGAAAGAGGTGGATCAGAGTGATGATAGGCCAGGTTTAGGCTTTCCACTTTCTTTCAGCGTTCGATAAGTGTTCCCTTGACCACCTGAAATGTATCTTATTATAAGTCAGTTTCCCTAATGGGTCAAGCAGTGATAATGTTAAATCCATGCTCTCCTACAAATTCCTTAAATTCTCTGCAGATGAATCATGTTTCGTCGACACATGTCATTCTTTCAGGAATTGGGGTTGGTAAGCGCAGCTGGCTGGTTTGCAATGTGGAGTGATGCCAGCAGAAAAGGGTCCATTTCCACATTGGCTGAGTTACTACCTTCTCTCCCCGCAATGTGTACCCAATAGACAATAGGTGCTGGAGTAGGCCATTTGGCCCTTCGAGCCAGCACCACCATTCATTAATGGGATGGTGATCCTTAGATTAAACCACTACCCTTCCTCTCCCTCTAATGAGAGAGCAGTCTGTGGCCTGGTAAGGCTATGGTAACTGTATTTTTCAGGAATCCCTTGCTCAGTGATCAGAACTCTTACAGCCAAGATGTTTGCTGTACCTCTCAGATCTTCCATCATTCCAGTGAAGTTGAACTTTGAAACAAAAACAGAAATTGCTGGCAAAGCTCAGCAGGTCTGGCAGCATCTGTGGAGAGAAATCAGAGTCAATGTTTCGGGTTGAGTGACTTTCTTCAGAACAAGGTGGACATTGAAACTGCAACAATAAAATCCAACTTCTGATTGTGTGTGAATAAACTAGCTCCTATGTATGCCAGGGTGGCATGTCACTCACTAGCATCTCCTCCTTCATTCATCAGCATTCCGTCACTTTCATTATAGATTTGCCGGCATTGAGCTGAATCATATCTTTCCTGGTAATCTCCGTGCCATTGTACAGGGCGTGAATTTCAATGATCAATTTCATCCACACCATAGATCTGGATATTATCAGCTGTGATAACTATCCTTGCATCGTCTCTACTGGAACACCTCCTGGTTCACTTTTGAGGCCGAAAGGTAAATGCAGGAATTTGTACTCGCCAAGGAATAGGCAGAATGAAAACTTGCTGAAAGCTTCTACCCCTGTCAGTGCTGTGATGGCTCCTCCAGTACTGTGATAGGGTAGCAAATCTTCTTGGTGCAATTAAAATCTTTACGACCCAGACAAATTATTAATCGTTCGATTATTTCCTCTCTCACCGTGATGGGATTTAGCCAATATACAGGGTAGAGACTCTGGCTCTGAGTCACTTTCTTTTCTTCCACCTCTTGAAGCTCTCTTTCAAAGTTCCCTTTCATTAGAACTTAGAGCCAGAGGAATGATGCAGCGCAGAAAGGGGCTATTTGGCCCATTTTGTCCATGCTGACGCAAAGAACCTGATTCCCTTTCTAATCCCATCTTCCTGCACATGGCCTATCACCCTGTGGTTAACAGCATTTAAGGTGCAGATCCATAGAGTTTTTGAAAGAGTGTAGGGTCTCTGCCTCTTCTAACAATTTCCAGGCACGCACCACCCCCTGCGTAAAAAAAGTTTCTCCTCACCTCCCCTCTAACCTTTCTGCCAATTCGCTTGAATCTGTGACCCTGGTCTTGAACTCTCTACCAAGGGAAGCAGGTTCCTCCCGTCTACTCTATCTCTGCCCCTCACAATTTTGTATACCTTAATCATGTCACCCCTCAGCCTTCTCTGTTCCAAGGAAAACAATCCCAAACTCTCCAATCTCCCTCGTAGCTACATTTCTCCAGCCCTGCCAACTTTCTAGTCAATCTTCTCTGCACTGTCTCCAGAGTAATCACATCCTTCCTGTTATAATGTGACCAGAACTACACACAAAACACCAGCTGTGGCCTGGTCAGTTCTATTGGTATTTTATATGGGGATGAATCATTAGTTTCATCAGTGGTGATGTGACACTCAAAAACCTTCAAAACTATCTCAACAGATATATTCAGTCCTGATATTTCACACTTCTGTTCAGAGAACACTTTTCCATGGATGCACAATCATTGACCTTCTGTGTAACTTTCATCATCTTGGGATTTACCACAATTAGCAGCAGCTTTTTACAACTATTCAACCCTGGGGAGGACAGAACCATCTGTTTCAGTGACAGGGATCCTACAACTAGCTTAGTTTCTCCTGTGCATGCCCCTCTAATTTAGGTCCCCGCTATCAAATCTCAGTTCCTCTATTTGTGCAGACCGTGGCGTCTTTTGATTTCAGGGCTTATTTTCTTGCACAGCAATGTTCTCCCAACCTTCCGGGAGAAATTTTCTGAGCGGGTTTTTTCGAGCACAGGCTCGAACAAGACTCCTTTGCAGCACCAAACCTCCAATCGGCACTCTACACCAGATACATTGATGACATTTTCTTCCTTTGGACTAATGGTGAAGAATCACTGAAACAACTATACAGTGATATCAACTAGTTTCATCCCAACTTCAGACTTACCATGGACTACTCTGCACAATCAGTCTCATTCTTGGACACATGCATCTCCTTCAAGGACTGACACCTCAGTACCTCACTCTCCGCCAAGCTCACACATAACCTCACGATGCTGCATTTCTATAACTTCCATCCTAAACATATTAAAACAGCCACTCCCTACCAACAAGCACTACACATGCACAGGACCTGTTTGGGTGAGGAGGAATGTGACGGACACCTGAACGTTTTGAAGGATGACCTCATAGGAACGGGATACGATGCTCAATTCGTTGATCACCAGCTCCAACATGCCACAGTGAAAATCCGCGGCGACCTCCTCAGAAGACAGACATGGGATACATCCAATAGGGTCCCTTCCAGTACTTCATGGGAGTGGAGAAACTACGCCATGTTCCTCACAGTAGTTAACGGCAACGATGAGCACCTCACCAAGATCTTCCCCATGTCTCTACTTCTTGCCTTCAAACATCTGCCAAACCTTAAACAGACCAATGTTCACGGTAAACTGCCCAGCCTTCAGGATGACATCGACCACTACACCATACAACCCTGCCATGGCAACATGTGCAAGACATGTCAGATCTTCGACATGGACACCACCCACCATGTGCTTGGCAGATACTCATGTGACTCTGCCAGTGTTGCCTATCTCATACACTGCAGGCAAGGATACCCCGTGGTATATTGATGACTCTATGCAAACGATGACACCATGACAACAGATGAATGGACACCTCACAGCAATCACCAAAACAGGGATGTCCCCTCCCAGTGGGGGAACACTTCAGCAGTCAAGGGCATTCGGCGTCAGATCTTCAGGTAAACGTCGTCCAAAGTGCTCTGTGGGATACACAACAACAGAGTCACCGAGCAAAGGCTAAGAGCCAAGTTTGGTTCCCATGAGGATGGCCTCAACTGGGATCTTGGGTTCATGTTGCACACAGATAACCACACACACACACACACACACACACACACACACACACACACACACACACACACACACACACGGGGTGAATTTGTATTTGCAGATACATTCTATTTTGTTTAAAAGGCATATAATTTATAGACAGTCAATTTGGTGTTTTGTAAATTCATACACTGAAATAAAACCAGTCTGACTCCAAACCAAAACAAACAGATTCTTTACAAGGTCTCACACCTAACATGTATTGTCTGACCTAAATTGTCACCTCTTCTTTATACGGATAAAACCTTTAGTTCTCTCTTGACTGCGACTTCAAAGAAATTTGGGGATTTATGTATACATATTAATAATTGAAACCTTCTAACTGATTAGAGATTTAACAGCATCTCAGGTTTGTTTAATACGTTGTCATCAGTTGTGTGACATTTTGATCTTTTACTTATAAAGTCTGTGTTCTGTGTGCTTCTTTCTCACTTCACCTGGTAAAGGGGCTACAGTCCGAAAGCTTGTGTTTTCAAATAAACCTGCCGGAATATAACCGGGTGTCACGTGATTTTTGACCTGGACCAACTAAGTCCAACAGCAGCACTTCCACATCCTGGTGTGAGTTGTATGATGTTACTTTGAGCTGCAACATTGAGCTTCAGTTTCAGATTTATGGTGTGGAATTATTTCTCACCCTCTTCCTGATCTGAATCGTTGTGTGAATTTCCTTTCTTTCTGAGGGTCCAATCCAGACATTTAATATAATTGCCTCATTCCTGTGATTATTAACTTCTCAAACACATCCTGATCTCCCAGGATATGCAGTTTTCTTCTTCTTTTTTGATCTGTTAGTCTGTCTCTAGTAACTCATTTACAGTCTTCTTTCTTAATTCTATTTATAATTTCTCATTGATGGGGCTTTCCACAAACTATGCAGTTTGTTCCAAATGTGAGACATTTCCTTCAGTCTGTGAACTCGAACAGGAGCCCACAGCTCTTGCATCTCTTTCTGTTCAGAGAGCATTCTTTTACTGCTGTTTCACTGAATCAATCCTGCTGCCTTTTCCCTGCCTTAACTGAAAGCATCTTCACCTGTCTACTTGTGTTTTCACATGCTCTGGACAGAATGTACAACCTGTGATATTGGGTAATTGATTTTCAATCAATTTCTTTTGTACTTCAGGGAATACAGAGCATAAACGAACTGATCTAGCAGCATATTATCTACATCTTCGAACTAACATTTCTCAGCATTGCTATGAAATTGTGAACTGGTTCCTCTCTCAGACTTTAACATTTACATCGCTAGATCTAGTAATGGTGTCTGAAGCTGTGTACTCAATTGAAAAACTTTTGTCTGTGCTTTTATTGTTGTCATCACTGACCTCCCAGTTTGAAATGATCGAATGCTTCCTCTTCGAAGCAGCAGGAGGATGTAGACAACTCTTTCCTCTTCACTAGGGCCTCTTCAAAAGCGACTAAGTGCCAATCTGCACTTTTGTTTGAACTTCTCAAAAAGCTGCATGCGTCTCTATTTAAAGATCTCCTAAGGGCTCCAGTACATAATTCTTTGAAATTTGCATCACAGGTAGACAGTTTGGTTAAGAAGGCTTTTCACTCACTTGCTTTCATTACTCAGACTTTTCCATATAGGAGTTGGGAGCGTCATATTGAGTTTGTATAGGACGTAGGTGAGGTATATTCTGGAGTATTGTGGCCAGTCTTGGTCACCCAGTTACAGGAAGTATATTATTAAGCTGGAGAGGGTTCAGAAAAGATTTGCCAGCATGTTACCTGGAAGGGTTTGAGTTATAAGGAGAGGCTGGGACTTTATTCACTGGGGTGTAGCAGGTTGAGGGGTGACCTTATGGAGGCTTGTAAAGTCATGAGAGGCATTGATAACATGAATAGCAAAAATCTTTTCCCTAAGGTGGGTGAGTCCAAAACTAGGGGACATATGTTTAAGTGAGAGGAGAAAGATTTAAAAGGGACCTGAGGGCCAAAATGCGTACTCAGAGCGTGGTTCACAAGTGGAATGAAATTCCAGAAAAGTAGTGGATTCAGGATAAGTACATGAATAGGAAAGGTTTGGAGGGATATGGGTCAAACACAGGCCGCTAGAACTAGTTTAGTTTGGGAATGTAGTCAGCATGGGCTGGTTGGACTGAAGAGTCTGTTTCCATGCTGTATGACTGTATTACAGGTTGAAACTGTGTTTTCATTACTACAGCAGTACCTATCTCATTTTTGTACAATACTATTCAATGACTTTCTCTCTGTCTTTGATGCCAATTAGGGCTGATTTGTCCCAGTCCAATTCAGCATATTTGAAACATTCCTGTTTTACTCACATACAACCGCTGCAATCATTCTATGTTTTGTCATCCCTGAATTCTCCGGTGATTTCACGGTGGCTCAGTGGTTAGCACTGCAGCCTCACAGCGCCAGGGACCCGGGTTCGATTCCAGTCTGTGCAGAGTTTGCACATTCTCCCCGTGTCTGCATGGGTTTCCTCCAGGTGCTCCAGTTTCCTCCCACAGTCCAAAGATGTGCAGACTAGGTGGATCGGCCCTATTAAATTGCCCGTAGTGTTCAGGGGTGTGTGGGTTATAGGAGGATGGGTCTGGGTGGGATGCTCCAAGGAGCGGTGTGGACTTGTTGGGCCGAAGGGCCTGTTTCCACACTGTAGGGAATCTAATCTAATTTTCAGAACAGATTCTGGAGCTTTCATTGAGGTGATATTTTTCTCTGTCCGTGTGGGTGGTGGCCTGTAACTCAGTACACAGACCAGCATGCGATTGTGAACGATGCGGCATCCCAGATACTCCCACATGCAACTGCATAACAATGCTGAAAAATATAAAAATATCACAAAGAAAATAATTGAATATCTGAAGCTAAATTCAAAAATTAGTCGGAAAAAGCAGTTTCCTCTTGTGCAAGGGTGTAGAAAAATGAGCATAACCTTTTCATAAGAGTTAGGTTAGCACCAGAGTGATTTTAGAAAATACATCTTGCCACAAAAGATCATAGAACTCTAGAACTCTCCCCTGAAAATCGACTGAAACCAGACCAATAGAAAATCTGAAAATTCACATTGGCAGGTGGTTCCTAGTGTAAACTTTTCTCTTTATTCATTCATGGAAGCTGAGCATCATTGGCAACTTTTGACAGCTTTTCTGCTCCTGAGACGCTGCTTGGCCTGCTATGTTCATCCAGCTTCACACTTTATTATCTCCCTTCCATTTGTTTTCCTGTATCTATTCAAATCTATGGTCAGAGATAATGGGAACTGCAGATGCTGGAGAATCCGAGATAACAATGTGAATGGAAGGGAGGTACTTTTGAAGAATTTTGAATAATTCTGAAGAACTCTGGCAGACCAACAAGGTTTGTCAATTATCATCAACTACATTTGTTGAGAACTACCATTTGAGTGAGGGAGGAGCAATGTTTGATGTGTCATTTTGAAGGGATTTTCCTCAACCATTAATTGCAGGCTCTGGTATCTATGCATTCCTAAGCCTCAGTGGTTTCTCATCCAATAACTGAGGGATCGAATGGCAATCATTGGTGGCTACTCCCTGTTTTCACAGAAAACATCCATGTTCAGTAGAGAATAAAGGAAATTCCCCTTCTGCCAGTGAAGTGAGTATCTCTCCATTTTAAGAAATTTGCTTAATTGCAAAGGCTTTGGGTTTCCAATGATTAAGCAACAAACAATAATCTCTCTGGGGGTACTTGGAGAGTAATTTTTGACACCTCGTCATGAAAGTGAGCTTTGCCCTAGTCTAAAGGCCATTGAATATTTTATGGGTAATCATAGATAGGATGTGACCAAACTTCCAGGAGGATTTAGTCAGCGACCAGTAAAAATGCAAATCAGCTCCATTGCATCTATTACAAAGGAGACAAAGGAGATGATGAAGGGTCTAGGCCCGAAACGTCAGCTTTTGTGCTCCTGAGATGCTGCTTGGCCTGCTGTGTTCATCCAGCCTCACATTTTATTATCAAAGGAGATACCCTGCTGTGTTGTACATGTAGCAAACCACTACACTCAGTTAAGCTCACCAAACGTCCAAGCAACAGCAAGAAGCTGGGCACATCTTCAAGATTGACCTCTATAAAGGCCGATATAACCGGGATTAAAGTCTCAAATGCAGCTAAGTTAATTAACTTCTTTATTACATAGGATTTCAAAGACTTTTAATAGGTTAACAGTACAACACAGGAACAGGTCCTTTGGCCCATGATGTTGTGCCAAACATGATGCCAAATTAAACGAATCCCTTCTGCCTGCTCTCGGTCAATATCCCTCCATTTCTTGCATATGCATGTGCTAATCTAAAAGTCTTTTAAATGTCCCTATTATATCTGCGTGTGCCAGACTCCCACCACTCCCCGTGTAAAAAACCTGCCTGTCACACCTCCTTTGGACTCTCCCCTCCTCACCTTAAATACATGACCCTAGTGTTAGACATTTCAACTCTGGGAAAACATTCTGACCTTCAACCCACTCTATTCAACTCAATTCTGAGAGCTTACATCAAGCCTCCCTTCAGCCCCCACGACACCAGAGAAAGCAATCCTAGTTTTTCTTTATAGGCCATCAAGGTGAAAAACCATTTCTCCACCCTCTCCAAAGATCTCTGTGTGTGTGTGTGTGTGTGTGTGTGTGTGTGTGTGTGTGTGTGTGTGCCTGAGTCAGTGAATGTGTGAGCGAGAGAGTTCAGCCTGTTGTGACGTCATCCTACATTTCAATTTGCAATTCTATGAATCTTTTTCCGTAGGAGATTTATATTTTCTGAAGATGTACAGAATGACTTTAAGGTAAGGATATTGCTGGATAGCACTGAGTGGTAAGAACTTTTTACAGTAGTCTACTCAAATCCAACTTGCAATGTGATTCTGATGTTGAAAACTGCACTGACATGGTGTTATACATAGTGAGGTAATCTTACAGAAACATATAAGATTCTTAAGTGACTTGACAGGATAGATGTTGAGAGGTTGTTTCACCTTGTGGAAGAGTCTAAGGGCTTCATCTCAGAATCAGGGCTAACACAATTAAGATAGCCATGAGGAATTTCTTCTCTCAGAGGGCCATGAATCTGTGGAATTCTTTATCACAACAGGCTGTTGAGGCTGGACCATTAAGTATACTCAAGGCTGAGATAGAGAAGGAATGAGAATTGAGAGGAAAAGACACCTAAGTGGAGTTCAGTGCTATGAGAATGAAAAAGCACTCTTGATGGGCTGAATGGCCTGCTTCTATGTCTATGTCCTATGGTCTTATAAATGTGAATCGTTCTTTCCTTAAAACATGACACCTGAGCTGTGATATCACAATGAACTCTATTAAGAACGTCAGTTGCCCACCAACCCATATTTTCCTGTTGTGGAGAAACACTTTAACAGGTCAAATAGAAAATGCTATGCAGCATGGTTTTGCAGAAAAGCAAATTCTCTCTCTAGTGCCTTTGAACTTTCTCTTCATTGTTATCCTGGTTGCAGCAGTGCTGTGAAACCAGCACTAAAAGCATTAGTTGATTTAAGCAGTTAATTTGGATCAAATATAAAATTCAATCCCAAATCTCAAAGCATTATCGCAACCATATGTGAAATTTCATTTGTTGCTTGACAACTCATTATCTCTAAATGCATCATCTAACTCATTAGAAGTACTATCTTTTTATTTTAGACAAGGCATGGAGTTAGGGCTTTGAAATAACACCAAACCAAGCGCCAATGTGAGGCTTTTTATGTAATTCTGAGAATGCCTAACGCTCATTTCAAATTGCCAAGAGAGGTGACAACTGACTCAGGCTCTCATTGGGCCTGCAAAGAGACAATCACATCCTGATGACTCGCACATTTTGATAGATGCCAACTCACATGTAACAAATCAATTCAGAACTTCAGCCCTAACCTGGTGAAATCCGAAGCCATATCTGATACCATATTATCCAATGCTACACCCAGAGCCGTAAGTTAACAGAGACAATCATTGGCAGTGAGCTACTGACCCCGTGTTCATGGATATTGTACTTATCTACAGCAAACAGGGAAATGATTACCCAAGTATTGCAAAGAAAAATAAATGGGTTGAGAATCAACTGTTAGCATCTCAATAGCGACGGAGCGAAGTACAAGAAATCAGTTTAGAAAAACACTTCATTGAATCAGTGTGACAGCAGGCCATACCAACCCACCAAAGAGTATTCCAACAAGATACACCTCCCTACTCTAACACTGCATCATCCCCTGGCTAACCCACCTAGCCTGCACACCTTTGGACTGTGGGAGGAGACCTATACAGACAATTGCCCAATGTTGGAATTGAACCCTTGTCCCAAGCACTATGAGGTAGCAGAGCTAACCATTGAACCACTGTGCTGTCCCAACTCACTTACAGTGAATTAAACAGCTTTTTTAAAGTTGAGAAGCAGTTGAGATAAAAGCAACTTGATTAAGCTCAGATCCTTATGAGAGGCAGAAAGGGTAAAATCAGCATTGAAAGAAATCTGGTGGAGCAAGGTTACTAAAGAATTCAGTTATTCAGAGCATTTGAACAAACATTAACAGCAGATTAGAACGGTTCAGCAGCTCTGATACATTTAATTCAAGCATTTCAATAAGATGTGAACAAAGACAAAGAAAATGGTATTTCAGGATGAAAGCATTTCTCGCCCGGCATCAGACTAAACTGTTGTTTTGGCGCAATCATTACCATTCCAATGGCAATGTTGAAATTTGGACTTTTCTCAGCACAAATGAGTTAACAACATTCCATGCGGACAACCTTAAATTTTCTTCTCTTCAGATGGTCCCAGGCTGCTGGAAGTTGGATTATATCCGAAGTGCATTAAAAATATTTGCCTTCAGTTTAAGAGTGCAACGATTCGAAGCAAGTTGATAGATGTTAGCTTTTTGGACAAGGGGTTTTTTTTTCCCCTTTCTGACATCAAGTATTCCTCTTTCTAATAATTCAATGCTGCCCAACACATTGTTCACTCAGTATTTTAAAATACCCATCTCAGTAATTGCATTTCCAATCAGAAAATTTCAAATTAAACACCATCACCGGGTGTGTGATCTCAAATCACGGATGTGTTTGTTTGGGTGAAGCAACCATGTTGAGGGATTGACTCATGAGGAATGGTTCTATATCTTGGAGATGTTCTCAATGGAACACAGAAGGTTGTGAGGGTATTATAACCACTGTTTCCAGGGCAAAATAATGATTAATCCAGATAGGACAAAGTGGATTTCTTTCAGAGAAATCCATTCTGGGATATAATTTGAAACATGATGTGTGGCGGGTACAGCAGGATCAGGACCAATGGTTTCCAAAGTTCCCTTATCACAGGAGTTGCACACACTGTCAAAACATACTCTATAGGTACAGGAGCAGGCCATTCAGCCCTTCGAGCCTACACCAGCGTTCAATATGATCATGCAATTTCTGCATCCCAATGGGTGGCTCTGTGGCTCAGCGGTTAGCACTGCAGCCTCACAGCAGCAGGGATCTGGGTTCGATTCCAGCCTTGGGTAACTGTCTGTGTGGAGTTTGCACATTCTCCCCGTGTCTGCGTAGGCTTGCTCCGGTTTCCCCCCACAGTCCAAAGATGTGCACACTACGTGGATTGGCCATGCGAAATTGCCGGTAGCGTGCAGGGGTGTGTGCGTTATAGGGGGATGGGTCTGGGTGGGATGCTTCAAGGGTCGGTGTGGGCTTGTTGGGCCGAAGGGCCTGTTTCCTCACTGTAGGGAATCTAATCTAATGCTGCTTTCTCCCCATGCACCTTGTTCCCGTTAGCCACCACGGCCACATCCAGTTCCCTCTTGAATATACCTAATGAACTGGCCCCAACAGTTTCCTGTGGGGGAGAATTCCACAGGATCACAACTGAGGGAAAAGATCCCCTAGTTCTGGATTTCCCCAACATCGGGAGCATGCTTCCCACATCTAGCCTGTCCAAATGCATCAGGATTTTATATGCTTCTGTAAGATTCCCTTCATTCTTCTCAATTCCAATGAATTCCAGATGAGTCAATCCAGTCTTTCCCCATATCTCAGTCCTGCCATCCTGGGAATCAGTCTGGTGAATCTTTGCTAGACTCCCTCAATAACAAGAATGTCCTTCCTCACACTCGTGGACCAGAACTGCACTGAATACACAAAGTGTGGCCTCACCACGGCCTTATATAATTGCAGCAAGACGTCCCTACTCCTCTATCTGGCTCTATCCCAGACTAACAAATTCAAAGTAGCTATTATAATTTATTGATCACTCCTTTGTGATTGTATCACGCAACAGGTTGGTAAAAGATAAGCATTGTTTCTCTACTATTCATCAAGCTGTAATTTCGCCAATGACACCAGTGTTGTGGGACGGACATCTAACAACAATGATTCAAAATACAGAATGGAGATAGAGGGCTCGGGAAAGTGAAACAATGAAAGCAATTTCTCAACGTCGGTAAAACTAAAGAACTGATCATCAACTTCAGAAAGAAAGGAGGAGAACACACCCCCATCTACATTAATAGAACTGAGGTTGAGAGGGTGGGGAGCATCAAGTTTCTCAGATTGATGATAACCGACCACCCGTCCTGGGCTTCCCACATGGACGTGACAGTCAGGAATGCACAGCACGCCTCTCTTCCTCAGGTGGCTCAGGAAATTTGGCATGTCCATAAGGCCCCTCACCAACCTCTACAGATGCACCATTGAAAGCAAACTGCCCGGGTGCATTACAGCCTGGTACAGCAGCTGCTCTGCCCAGGACCATAAGAAACTACAGAAGGTGGTAGGCACAGCCCAGACCATCATGAAAGCCAACATCCCATCCATGGATTGTATTTACAGGGCCCACTGCCGCGGAAAGGCTACCATCATCAAAGAACCCCCTCCCACCCCAGAATGATCTCCTATAACCTCTTCCATCAGGGAGAAGATACAGAAGCCTGAACACACACACAAGCAGGTTCAGGAACAGGTACTTTCCGGCCATTATCAAACTGGTGAATGGACTCTTGCCTCAAATAATGTAATCTGCAGTGTAACCTGTACGCCTCTAAGTCTTTTTGATCTGTACATGCTTTGCTTGCTGTGCTCTGCCTGTATTGCTCATAAACAAAGGTTTTCACTGCATTTTGGTACATGTGGCAATAAAATCAATCAACCAATCAATCAATCAATCAGGCTCCCATACAGCAGAGAAGGCTAGGGGAAGGGATTTAAGTCTACAAAGTGATAAGGGACATTGATAGAGGGAGTAGGAACTAGCATTCCCCTTAATAGAGGGATGTATTACCGGGAGACAGATATAAAGTAAGGGACGGGAGAACGGTGGGTGGAACTGACTGCCTGGAAGGCAGGAACCAGTAAGTAGCATTTTGATTAATACTTCAAATGACATACAAGGTCATAAACTGGGAAATGGGATGAGATGAAATAGATGCTTGAAGACTAGCACAGACATGATGGGCCAAAGGACTTCTTTCCAAGCTGGATTGCTCTCGAACTTTACGTATGGCACTGAACACTGTTTGCATATCACTGCTGTGCCCAATGAAGTTACATTAGCTTTCTGTTAAGGAATGCCTCATTTCTAAAATTCTCACCTTTATTTTCAAAGCCCTCCACCACAGAGAGTCATACAGCACAGAAACAGGCCCTTCAGCCCACCGTGTCTATGGCAATTGACAAACACCAAACTACACCAGACTCATTCGCCATCATTTGGTCCATAACCTGCTCGGCCCTAATGTTTTAAGTGCTTATCCAGATTCTTTATAAATGTTGCGATAGTATCTCCTGCCTAAGCCCGTCATAATTCTGCACGCCTCAGTCAGATACCCCTCCGCCTCCTCTGCTCCAAACTAAACTATCCCAGTCTATCCAGTCTCTCCTCATAACAGAGTTTCTATCCCAGGCAACATCCTGATGAATCTCCTCAACACCCTCCCCAGTACAATCACATCCTTCCGATAGTGTGGTGACCAGAACTGCACCCAGCTTTCCATCTATGCCTAACCAATGTTTTATTAAGTTGCATCAAGACTTCCTTGCTCCTCTATTCTATGCACTGGCTAATGAAGGCAAGCATCCTGCAAGCATCTTCCCCACCCTGTCTGCCTGTGCTGACACGTTCAGGGATCTATGCACTTGTACACCACGGTCCCTTTGTTCCTAAGTATGGTCGAGGGATCAACCATTCATTGTGTACAAAGAACAAGAACTAAGAACAAAGAAACCTACAGCACAGGAACAGGCCCTTCGGCCCTCCAAGCCTGCGCCGATCAAGTCTCTGTCTAACCTGTCATTCATTTTCTAATGGTCTGTGTCCATTTACTCCCTGCCCATCCATTTACCTGTCCAAAAACATCTTAAAAGACACTAACGTGTCTGCGTCTACCACCTCCGCTGGCAACGCATTCCTGGCACCCAACACCCTCTGTGTAAAGAACTTTCCACGCATATCTCCCTTAAACTTTCCTCCTCTCACTTTGAACTCATGACCCCTAGTAACTGAGTCCCCCACTCTGGGAAAAAGCTTCTTGCAATCCACCCTGTATATACCCCTCATGATTTTGTAGACCCCAATCTCCGTTTTTCTAATGAAAATAATCCTAATCTACTCAACCTCTCTTCATAGCTAGCACCCTCCATACCAGGCAACATCCTGGTGAGCCTCCTCTGCACCATCTCCAAAGCATCCACATCCTTTTGGTAATGTGATGACCAGAACTGCACACAGTACTCCAAATGTGGCCGAACCAAAGTCCTATACAACTGCAACATGACCTGCCAACTCTTGTACTCAATACCCCACCCATCCTTGCCTTAATTAGACCTTGCAAAATGTACTACCTCACACTTATCAGGATTAAATTTCAACTACCATTGCTCTGCCCAATTTACAATCAATATCAGACTGTAGCCTGATAACATCCTCCTCCTTGTCAACAACACCATCAATTTCTGTGTCATCTGCAAACTTACTCAATAAACCTTCTACATTTACATCCAAGTCATTAATGTACATAATAAAAGCAAGGGTCCCAGCACCAGTCCCTGTAATACACCACTGCTCACAGGCTTCCAATCACAAAAACAACGCTCCACCATTGCCCTTTGTCTCCTGTCTGTAAGCCAATTTCAGATTCAGTTTGACAACTTGTCTTGGATCCCATGGGCTCTTACCTTTTGGTCCAGCCTTCCATGTGGGACCTGGTCAAAAGCCTTACAGAAGTCTATGGATACCACATCAACTGCACTCCCTTTATGAATATATATCATAATTTCAAAACATTCCATTAAATTAATCAGACAGGATCTCCCTCTCTAAATGACACTCCCAGCTACAATGCCTTCCTCCTCTATGAATATAGAAGAGAAATATTCATTGATGACCTCGTCCACATCTAATGGCTGTATGTATCAGATGATCCTTTGATCTCAGATAGCCCCACTCTTTTCTCTAGTAATCTTCTAACTCTTAATACACTTACAAAATGCCTTGTGGTTTTCCTGAATGCTATCTGCCAATGATAGTTCCTGGTCAACAAAAACAAAGTTACTGGAAGAGTTCAGCAGGTCTGGCACCATCTGTGAACGTTTCGGATCTGGTGACCCTTCCTCGGGTTTTTATTTGGTTGATATTTCCTGGCCCTTCTCCGTCCCCCTGCTTTCATTTTTATGTACCCTCCCCCCATACTCTCTATACTCCTAAAGGACATCTCCTGTTTTTAACACCGTACCTCAACATATACATCCTTCTTTTTCTTTATCAAACTCACAACATCCTTTTACATCCAGGATTCCATGGGCTTGCTGTCCTAACCTTTCATTCTTAAGGGAAGACGCTGGCCCTGAACTCTCACTATACCACTTGTAAAAGGCTTGGTGCAGCCTGGTGGCTCAGTGGTTAGCACTGCTGCCTCACATGCCAGGGACCCAGGTTCAATTCCACCCTCAGGCAACTGTCTGAGTGGAGTTTGCATGCTCTCCCTGTGTCTGTGTGGGTTTCTGCTGTGTGCTCTAGTTTTCTCTAACAGCCCAAATATATTCAAGTTAGGATTGGACATGATAAATGTAGAAGGGCGCAGGCTGATGATACCGCAAATGGCAACCTTGTATATTGATAGACACCTTTATGGGTATTAGTTGTGACGTACTGCTGGGACTGCTCATATCAGTCGCAATTACAGGTAGGTGTAGCACGTCCAGCTTCATAAAAGGACAGCACCCCGCCCGCCAACTTTGTGTACAAATCCTCTGAGAGGGATTGGGTATTTATCCAGCTGTGAGAAGCGATTTCCTGTTTGCTTAAAACACCCACAAAGGCAAACTAAGCTGTTGGGCTTCTTAATCTCTACAACCAGTGCTGCCCATTCTGCAAACTGCATTGGTTTGATGATTCTTTCGCTCTCCAACCTCCTGAATTCTGACTCTACTTTCCCCACAAGGCACACGGCACCAGGTGGGCCTTGCAAAATTGTAGAATTGCTTCGTGGCCAATTTATAAAGTGGCTTTGGTCCCTTTGATAGCCTCAGGCTCTTCCTGAAAAAGTCCTGGGTACTTCAATAAGACTTCACCGAGGCAGTCACTTTCTAATCGCAAAATGTGGAACCAGTCTAGATTAATCTTTCTGAACCAGTTCTGCCTCAGTAGGCTTGGGCTCAAACCTTTTGCTATCATCGGTGGTAACTGCACCAACTGCTTCTTATAGGAGACTGAAACCAAAATCATACTCTTAATCTGCAACGGATCCCCAGTGTACATTCTCAGCCTGGCTGAGGCCTTACACAAACGTAAGGGTTGGAGATGGCGTGCATCTTGTTAAAGACAGGTTGTGCAACCACAAATACAGCTGCATTGGTATCAACCTCCATGGGAACTGGGTAACCATTTAAACAAGCTTAATTTTAATTGGCTCCAATTTAGATGTTGCTAAGCAATCTAATTGTTCCAACCCACATGTTGGGGAACTTCAGTGTGTGCACTCTTCTGAGTACCAGCCAATGACTTTTCTTACTCAGGTCAGGTGAAGTCATGTGACTCCTTTGCTGTCTCCAGTCCATATATAGGCCTGAAGAACTCCTCGCCACTTAGCCATTGCACAGCTTTGTGGGATTCTGCTGTGGGCTGCCCTCGGGTCCCTCTGCTCAGGATATGCCCTGCATAAAGCTCTGCGAGGGCCTGCCCACTAGTAGTGTTCCCCAAAGCTCAGCCAGAGGAGTGAGGGTATCCACTTCATTGGGATGCCTTGTAGTTCCCATGCTCCACTTGCTGCATTTTCTAATGAAAAAGCCAATTATAGTGTCTTTTCTGAAGGGCAGTTGGTAGGTGCTTCTGCATGGTTATTGCCATTAATCCCACATATCAAACAAAGTCTCTCAGCATCTCATTCAGTGTTAACCCAAAAAAGCTATCAGTCATCTTAACATGGTGAAAAATCCTGATAAGGATTACCCTGGTTCTCAGACAGCCAAGTAAAACCAATATAGTCTCAAAATTAGAGGTGGTTTGGGGGGGGGGGGGGGGTCATAATATTCCTCAATCAACTCCATCAGCACTTGAAAGACTTTAGTGTCTGGTACCTCTGGGAAAGTTAAGCCCCTTACAACTGAGAGTATTCTGGATCTGCAAGCACTCTGAAGGGTTACCCATTGCTTTTCATCTGCCCCAATGTCAGTTGTCCAGGAAAAATATCACATTCTTTCCACATACTTGGCCCAGTCTTTAATGGCAGAACCAAATGAGTCAAGCTTCCCAAATAAAGGCACAATGCCAGAAATGTTTATCCCAACTCCACGATGACTGTAGAATACAGATGTTTGTCAGGCATGTCCTGTATTCTCTCATTGCCACTGAAATAATTGCACAGAGGCCAGCATCCCATCACTAAGTTACCTTTATTTACTCGTGCCAGCCAGCTCAGAGTCAGTCACCTGAACTGAGATGATTCTCATTTCCTGGTTATATTAGTCAGCCAGGGCTTTCATGATTGGCTCAGATTAATAACACCAATCAATGACCTCATACTCAATGAGGTCAACCTGGTTCCAGTCACTATACTGTGTATAGATTGAATGTAACCTTTCTTCCTCATGTCTCTATTCTGTAACTAAGGATTGTACCCGGATACTCTGTACCTACGATAGCACCATGTGTTGGTGACATTGTTACACTATAACTAACGAGTAACTGAAGAAGCTGGACTCGGTACATTTTTACCTAACATGGCACTGTAAGTGGCAAATTATAAACTCTTCACTGTACTCATTTCAGCACATGTGGCAGTAAAGCTAATCCAATACATTTCACTTTAAGTGCTCATCCAAATACCCTTTAAATGTTGTTACAGAGATAGTAGGAACTACCAATGCTGGGCAATCTGAGATAACACAGTGTAGAGCTGGATGAACACAGCGGGCCAGTGATGCTGCTTGGCCTGCTGTGTTCATCCAGCTCCTCACTTTTTAAAGGTTGTTTAGTTTCTTGCCTCAATTACCCTCCCAAGCAGTGGATTCCATAGGCTTCTCACACACTGAAGAATCATTTCCTCAAATCCCCTCTAAACTTCCTGCCTTTCACTTTAAAAGCGTGCTGCTTTGTTTAAGATCAGATTAGATTCCCTACAGTGTGGAAACAGGGCCTTTGACCCAGCAAGTCCACACCGCCCCTTGGTGCATCCCACCCAGATCCATCCCCCTGTAACCCACACACCCCTGAACACTACGGGTAATTTAGCACAGCCGATCCACCTAGCCTGCGCATCTTTGAACTGTGGGAGGAAACCCACGCAGACACAGAGAGAATGTGCAAACTCCACACAGACAATCACCTGAAGTTGGAACTGAACCCAGGTCCCTGGTGCTTTCAGGGTGTAGTGCTAACCACTGAGCCACCGTGCCCCTGTACGAAGGGAATTATGGGAATAGCTGCACGCTACTCACCCTCTTAATCTTATACACCTCTCCCAAGCCCCAGCAACTATTTCTGCTTCTTTAGATTAGATTAGATTAGATTCCCTACAGTGTGGAAACAGGCCCTTCGGCCCAACAAGCCCACACTGACCCTTGAAGCATCCCACCCAGACCCATCCCCCTATAACCCACTCACCCCTGAACACTACGGACAATTTAGCATGGCCAATCCACCTAGCCTGCATGTCTTTGGACTGGGGGAGGAAACCAGAGCACCCGGAGCAAACCCACACAGACGCAGGGAGAACGTGCAAACTCCACACAGACAGTCGCCCAAGGCGAGAATCGAACCCAGGTCCCTGGTGCTGTGAGGCTGCAGTGCTAATCACTGAGCCACTGTGCCGCCCTTCTTTGTCCCATCCTATCACAGGCCCAAGCCCTGTAGAAATTTTGCAAATAGCTG
The DNA here is from genome assembly GCF_030684315.1 of Stegostoma tigrinum. NCBI lineage: Eukaryota > Metazoa > Chordata > Chondrichthyes > Orectolobiformes > Stegostomatidae > Stegostoma > Stegostoma tigrinum. The sequence goes on from NC_081372.1 coordinate 58,804,522, forward strand.
TCTGTCTCCAATTTTGCATCATCCCAATCACAAACCCCCCCAGTCCAAAAAATTTGTAACCACTGGTTGCCATTTTAATGAATTTAGGTTAAACTTGTGAGCAGGCAGATTGTGTGAAGGGCCCAGTTGTGTTTGGAAGTGAGAGGGCTCAGTAAAGAAATCTTTTGTCCTATCTCCCTGATCTCTCGGATTTCCAGATGCTCCAAAATGGTGCAAAGTTTTCAAGTTGCAATATAAAACCAAAGGAAGTGTATGAACAGAACAGGCAGATGAGAAAGGAAGACAGTTAGCATCCTAGAGTCTTGGAGGTCTCCACTGCAGTCTTTCAGCCCATTGAGTCTGTGCCAGTCGGAAACAGCCACCTCAGTATCTTAATCCCATTTTCCAACACTTAGCTGATAGCTTTATCTGGCTTGACATCAGAAACATATGGCTAAGTGCTTCTTAAGTGTTACTAGGATTTCTGCCTCTACCACCCATTCAGTTAGATAATCCTGGTTGGCCTGGCTGTGTGGAGGTAATGTCTAGTAATGACTAGGACTCCAGATCTCCAAGGCTAATGTTCTGGGGACGTGGGCTTGAATATGATGCAGGATGGTGACACTCGAGTTCAGTTTGAGGTAACACACTGGCAATTATCACAAAATCCCATTAGGTTCACTAATGTCCTTCAGGGAAGGAAATCTACCATGCTCACCTGGTCTGGCCTACATGTGACTCCATGCTCGCAGCAATGTGGTTAACTCTTACTGCCCTCTGGTCTAGCAAGCTACTCATTTCAAGGGCAAGTAGGGATGAGCAACAAATGCTGGTTTTGCCAATGATGCAAACATCCCATGAATGAGAATCCATATATAAATTAATTTTTTAACCTGTGCAGCTCACCCACTGTATCTGCACAACCTGGGAAGTTGGGAAGGACTTAATTAAAGACTTGCACTGAAAGTGAGCAATCATATTAAGCTGCTTTTGAAAGACTAAGATAAAGGAATGTGGCTGCTTTGATTTACAGGCAACCTTTGGTAATAAATCAGTAAGTGTTCATGCATAGACAGTGTGACTCAAAACAATTATCCAGACCCTGATTCCTTTGTAATGGCACTAACTGTGTGAGGTTGTGAAGTCTTAGTCTGTGAGAGGCCTGGCATTTTATTTCGATGTCACCAAATGATGTAAGCAACAAATGTGGAATTCCACCCAATCCCTTCTGTTATCACACAAGGATTATCTCTACAACCAAATCCTCACCACTGATTTGTTCATTTGATACCGCTTACCACTTAGCTGCAACGTCTGATATCTGGCTTCTTTATCTTCATAAAGTTCAGTGGATCTTGATAATATAATTTCAAGATTTCAAACTGAATTACTTTAGGGCTACGGCCTTATTCTGGCTGAAGAAAATGTTTTAGACTGAATTTTACTTGATTTCTCTATTGTTGATATCATTTTGGATTTTAAACAAACCATGTGGATTTTGAGACTATATTTTGCTTCCATAACAATGCAAAGAGTTGTTTAATTAGTTCCAAATTCCAATTACTGGAATAGAATATAGTTAATATTCAAGCCTTTTGTATGTAGAAAAGTTTCTACTGCACAGATAGGCATAAAATTCCTTTCATATCCTTCCAATCCCCCCTGTAATTCCTTTCACAAATTTCGCTTAGCAGTTATGACACTGATCTAACACCTCAGAGACCTTGAGCTCAATGTTGTGAAACTGAATGCAATAAATCTGTCAGCTTAACCTGGGGCAGCATACTAGCTCAGCGGTTAGCACTGCTGCCTCCCAGCACCAGGTACCCAAGTTCAATTCCACCCTCAGGCAACTGTCTGTGTGGAGTTTGCACATTCTCTGTATGTGTGTGCCCTGGTTTCCTCCCAGTCCAAAAGATGTGTAGGCTAGGTAGATTGGCCATGACTGTTAAGAAGGTTTACGGTGTGTTAGGTGTTATTGGTAGAGGGATTGAGTTCCGGAGCTGTGATGTCATGCTGCAACTGTACAAAATGCTAGTGTGGCCTCACTTGGAATATTGCGTGCAGTTCTAGTCGCCCCATTACAGGAAGGATGTGGAAGCATTGGAAAAGGTGCAGAGGAAATTTACCAGGATGTTGCCTGGTCTGGAGCGAAGGCCCTATGAACAGAGGCTGAGGAACTTGGGTCTGTTCTCATTGGAGAGAAGAAGGCTAAGAGAGGATTTAATAGAGGCATACAAGATGATCAGAGGATTAGATAGGGTGGACAGTGAGAGTCTTTTTCCGAGGATGATGACTTCAGCTTGTACAAGGGGGCATAGCTACAAATTGAGGGGTGATAGATTTAGGACAGATGTCAGAGGCAGGTTCTTTACTCAGAGAGTGGTAAAGGCGTGGAACAGCCTGCCTGCCAATGTAGTTAACTCAGCCACATTAGGGGCATTTAAACAGTCCTTGGATAAGCAGATGGATGATGATAGGATAATGTAGAGTGATGGGCTTAGATGAGTTCACAGGTCGGCGCAACATCGAGGGCCAAAGGGCCTGTTCTGCCCTGTATCGTTCTATGTTCTATGTTCTATATTCTATGTTCTATAAATTACCCATAGTGTCCAGGGATGTGCAGACTAGGTGGATTAGCCATGGAAAATGCAGGGATAGGGTGGTTCTGGGTGAGCTGTTGTTTGGAGGGTCAGTGTGGGTTTGATGGGCAATGTGGCCTGTTCCCATACTGCCAGGAAAAATAGCCATATAAAAGCTGCTGGATCTGATGTCTGTTGAGGAAGAGAATTTACAGCCCAAACCTAGATAAATTTAAATCCCTTAATGATCTAGGACCTCCCTATCCTTGTAATGTATTTCAGCACACAAACCACAGAGATCTATATCTTTGCTTCTCCAATCCTCTTGATACTATGCATCTTCACCTTTTACACTTACTCAAAACATACCAATCTTTAGGTTGTCTGAGTGCTTTTTAATGCTCTTATCCCTCTAAACATACCGGGGTTATGTTCCTTCGAGCAAAGGAGATTGAAAGGGGACATGATTGAGATGTAAAAACATATGAGGGGCATAGACAGTGTAACCAGTACTTCTATCCCATCTGGGAGAATGCCCACATTTCCAATAATAAGTGGGAGGCTGGGGCAGTTATTAAATCAAGGATTCTTCAAGACTAAATTTGCTCTTATGTCTTTTACTCTTGGCTGAGTTGCATGGCTGTATGTTGAATTCGATTTGATCACCATTGCTGGCAAGTTTTACATGCACACTCAAGATCCCTCTGGTCTCAGGGCTTCCCAGGATCCTATTGCTTGTCATGTATCCTCTGGCCTGGATTGTCCCACCCAAGTGCATCATCTCACATTTATCCAGATTGACCAGCCCATCCAACCAGCCCACTTTACAACTTCCGATAGCTGGAGGCTGTCTTTCTCACCATTTGCTGCCCCAACAATTTTCATATCATCCATGAATTTACTTGATCGATGATTAACCCTCTTCCATTCAACCCTAAATAATTTGTATAAGCCACAAACAGCAAGTGCCCCAACACTGATCCCTGCAGAACCCCACTGTACATAAACTTCCAATCACAAAAACACCCCTCAAACATTACCCTCTGCTTTTTGCTGCAAAGCCAATTTTGGATCCGATTTGCCAAAGCTTCTTGGATCCCAATCAGTCATCTCCAAAAAGCTCCAATCTTTATGTATTCAATGGGCCAAGTAATAAGCTTTTATCCTTTTTAGAAGCTTACAATTTGCTGTTCTTGAGAGCTACGGTACTCCTTGGGGGGATGGAGAAAGGGATAAAACACTTTGATTCAAATTCCTAGTTTTTATTTTATTCATTAATGGGATGAAGGCATCACTAGCTAGGCAGCATTTATTGCCCATCCCTAATTACCCAGGGTCAACCACATTGCTGTGGGTCTGGAGTCACATGCAGGCCAGGCCAGGTAAGATGGCAGTTCCTTTCCCCGAAGGACATAAGTGAACCAGATGGATTTTTCCTGACAATTGACAATGGGTTCATGGTTGCCATTAGATTCCTAATTCCAGATATTTTTAATTGAATTCAAATTCCACCACCTACTGTGGCTGGATTCAAACCTGGTCCCCCAGAAAATTATCTGGGTCTCTGGAATAACAGTCCGGTGATAATACCACTAGGCCATTGCCTCCCCCCGATGTCAAAGATATCAATGATATCAATGCTGTTGTAAGTACAAATCTTGAGTTGTTTTAATAGCTCTGACATTGTAGCTTGTTGGGTTTGTTGCAGCTTCATAGTGTGATCAATTCAACTTCTGAAATTCTTTGGCCCAGGTTGATAAAAGCTTTCTGAAAGCTTCTTCCAAGGTTAATAGTAACAAGTAAATCCAATCTTTTTTTTAAGTATAGGAGTAGGTCCGCGTTTTCACTAGTTAGTGGGAGGGTGGGGGCATGTATTAATATTGAATCTCGTTCAAGACTGGTTTTGCTCTTATCTCTTTCACTTTTGGCTCAGGTAGAGTCTAACTTGCTCATGGACCAGTTGGGACAAGTGGCCTCCTTCTGTGCTGTGTGTTTTGTGAATCTCAAGCTGGTAGCCTTATCCAATCCTCATGGCATTTCAAAATTCAGAAACAGGCAAGTCATGAGGTGCAAAAGACATTATTAGGGATTGGTATAGGACAACAAGAGTTTTGATGATTCGCATGTCAATGCTAACCAGGTAATAAAAGAGTTAACATTATCATTGTGCAATTTCTGTGCAAGTATCCATATTGGTGATGATGATTGAGTTTTGAAGTATTTGGCAATCACAGGAGAATTGGCATCGGATATGAAAATTAAAACATTTTGACACAATTGGTTGATCTTCAGCCAGGTTCACACCCATTGGAAAGAAGCCAACAAACATTATAACTATGAATTGCCTTCCTGCGCCAACATATTCTCACTTACTGCTCACTTTCCCATGAAAGCTTTACATCCCATTTTGGTTAGTGCTTCTTAAATGTGTGTAGAAATGTCACAGTTGCACAAAGATCTGTTTGGGCATATTCAGAGCACTGTTTCCATGTCTGGACACTATACCTTAGAAGCGCACTTCAGATTCACCATAATAATACAAGTGCAAAAACAAAAGGTAGCCTTGTGATGATAGTTTCCATTAGATAAGGCTAATTCATTCAGCGTTGGCAATTAAAGTGAGGTGCCTATGGTGACTATAGGAGTTAATAAGGTAGATGGAGAGAAATCTTTCACGTTGGAGAGAATACAAAGTTAATAGGGCACAACATCAAAATAAAGCCAGACTGTCGAGAGCTGAATTCAGAAATATTCCATCCCACGAAGGGTGATGGAAATGTGAAAATGTCTGTCCCACAACAGGAGAGCCTTGTGATGTCAAGTTAAAATTTCAAAACAAAACCAATCAATTTTTGTTCAACAGAGGTATTAATCATTATGGAACTGAGGCAAAGGGAAGTTATGCTAAAACACAAATGACCCCAACAACCTCCCTCTTTCCCTGCATGTAACAGAGTCATAGATCTGTACAGCACCAAAACAGGCCTTTCAGTCCAGCTCGTCCATTCCACCCAGGTATCCTAAATAAATCGATTCCTCTTTGGCCCATATCCCTCTAAATCCTTCCTATTCATTTACCCATTCAGATGCCTTTTAAATATTGTAATTGTACAAGCCTCCACTATTTTCTTTGGCAGCCCATCCCATACATGCACCACCCTCTGCGTGAAAATGTTGCCTCTTAGGCCCCTTTAAAATCTTTTCCCTTGTCTTATATAGTTTCAAATTTCTTCAGTAAGCTGTAGGTTTTGCTAATCCCTAGTTGCCCAGAAGTGAGCGGCTTTCTTAGCCACTTTGAAGTCAAGCGTGGGTCTGGGGTCACATGGAGACTTTACCAGGTTATATTGATAGGCATCAATGAACCAAAAAGGGTTTTTACAGTAACTGGCAATAGTTTAATGTTGCTGTCAACAAAGACCAGCTTTCAATTTCAAGTCTTCTTGATTTAATTGAAATTCAATTCATTTTGCCATTGGGACGTTTTGAGCCCATTTCCCCAGGCATTGCACAGGCATCAGAGTTATTGGTTCAGTTGCACTCCCATGATGCCCATTTTGCAGAAATGCACCTAGAGTTGAAATGAGATTGCACCTTCCACATCCTGAGAACCTTCTAAAATACTTCACAGCAATGAACCACTGTTAAAATATCGTTACTGATGCAACCAAATAAAACGAGCAATGGTTTTCCTTTTGCAATAATTCTGGTGTCAGAGTACCAGTCATATGTTTTTCAGTTCTCTGCTTGATGTAGGTTGAAGCCTGTATTTGACCACAGACGGGGAAGGGTGGCAGGTCCTCATTGTATCACACCCAGGATAGTGATTGAACCTCACGCAGCAATAGACTACCTGACCCACACCTGCTTCCCAGACAATGCTCCCCCAAACAATCTGATTTGCAATGACAGCAATACACATGTTGAAGTGTGGAGCTATCTATAGTGTTGGGGAGGGTCCGGATTTGCTCCATCATACAGCTGATTAGGAACAAATCCTGCTCTTACTGTTGGTCAGTGAGATGTGTTGTATTGTAGCCTGTCACAGTTGGTTCTGAATTTCAGTGTCAATTACATTAGCTATCCAACACCCTCTCATCAATTGTGTAACACATTTCTCGCCAGTTACAGTAAATACCCAACACATCCCTCGTCTGTTACAATAAATGTCTACCACACCTTCTCTCATTAGTTACAGTAACTGCCCAACATGTCCGTCATCAGTTACAATAACTACCCAACTCATCCCTTCATTAGTTACAATAAATAACTGAAAAAAATCCTCATCAATTGCAATAAGTACCCAACACCCCCCTAATCAATTACAGTAAAGATCCAATTAACCCACATGTCATTTCCAATGGCCAGTACCCAGTCTACCCAATGCCAAGTGCCAGAATTTTGAAGACACTGGGTTTTAGTCGAACAGGGCAGTCCAGGGTACACCTTTGCCCTGCTCTTCAGACAAGCTAGCAATTGTGCGTGGAGTCAGTATCCTATAGATATAATCCCATGATGCAGAATACAATAGGATTAGAGTTACATTTAGTTATAGGTATGATGTTGTGTAACACAATGAAACAACAACTGCATTCAGCTAAAAAAGGCCAACAATGAAATTGCCAGTCATTCAAATTAAATCAGAAAATGATTGAAATGCATAACTAGTCAGTCGGCATTCATAGGAGCTGCAAACAATCACTGATTTGCATTTCTATTTCTCAACTTGAGCTGAGAGATGGCTGATCTGAGCTGAAGCTACCCGTGCAAACTATCAGAAAATCACAGCTCATTTCTGGAGATGTTTTATATCACTTTGGACCCTAACTTTCTATGTTACTCATTGGCTGTGCGAGCCATATTCTCAAACACTGTCACATATCAATATTAAACCCTGATCACTACATCAAAGCTGAAAATAGCAGTTCAGTGATGAGTCCAGATTGCACACAATGGTTTCTTTATTGCACAAGAATCTGCAAATCTCAGTGCAGTGAATGTGTATGAAATATTCAGCCTCACCCCTTCCGGGTTAGGAAATCAGATGAAACTATATCTGGATTCTCACCAACTTCTTTATCAATGCTCAAATTCAAGCTGCATTTCTCCCAGTCAGTGCAGACAGAATCTGTAATGAAATCTAACAGAATCATAGGGTTGTTACAGCTCAGACAGAAGTCATTTGGCCTCTCATGTCTATGATGGCTCTTTGAAGGAGTCAGACCCCTGACTTCTCCCCATATCCCTGCACATTCTTCTTTACAGATAAGAATGCAATTTCCAATGTTGAATGAGCCTGTTTGCCCCAGTCTCTCAGGCAGCACAGTCCAGTCCGCTTGTCGTTTTCTCCTTATATCTTGCATTGCTTATTTTCCTGTTCCCCCACTCCGACTTCCAATATTCCACCAATAGGAATAATTCTTCCATCTGGACTCTGCTCGGACCTTCTCATGAATACCTTGATCACTTTGATCTTGATCCACACAACCATCTCTTTTCCAAAAGAAACAGTCCCAACTTCTCCAATCCAGCTATGTACATGGAATTCTTCCTTTCTGAACTACACTCATGAATTTTTCTTGTACTCTCTCCAGTGCCCTCATATCCTTCCTAAAGGATGCAGTACTCCAGCTGAGTGAGTTAGTGTGTTACAAGCTTAAAATCACCTCCATGTCCATGTAAACGAAGCTTACCCATATACTTTATTCAGCCTTACTCCTTCTGTCCTGTACATTTAATGATTAATTCAGATTATGATCTCTCTTTGTTCCTGTAGAACACAGAACATAGAGCACAGAACACAGAACATAGAACATTGCACACAGAACATAGAGCGTAGAACATAGAACACAGAACATAGGGCACAGATCATAGAATATAGAGCACAGAACATAGAGCACAGAACGCAGCACATGGAACATAGAACACAGAACACAGAACACAGAACCGTACAGCACAACAACCATGATGCCATTCTAAACTAATGCCATCTGCCTGCTCATGGTCCATATCCCCCATTCCCTGCCTGTTCATCTGTCTGTCTAAATTCCTCTTAAATATTGCTATTGTATCTGCTTCTACCATCTCCCCTGGCAATGTAATCCAGGCACCTCCTGTGTAAGAAAAACTTTCCTCCTGTATCTCCCTTAACCTGTCCTCCTCTCACCTTAAATCTCTGCCACTTAGTATTTGACACTTCAACACTCGGAAAGAAGATGCTGACTATCCACCTCATCCATACCACTTATAAGTTTATATGCTACTATCAAGTCACCCCCTCAGCCTCCATTGCTCTAGCAAAAACAATTCAAGTTTGTTCAACCTCTCCTTACAGCTAATATGATCCAATCCAGGTGACATCCTGGTAAACCTCTTTTGCACCCTCTCCAAAGCCTCCACTTCCTTCCTACAGTGTGGTAACTAGAACTGAATGTGGTATTTCAAATAAGGAACAGCTAAAGTTTTACACAGCTGCATTTATGACTTGCCAATATACTCAATGCCCAACTGATGAGGGCAAGCATGTGGTACACATTTTAGACCACCATAGCCACTTGTGTTGCCACTTTCAGGAAACTGTGGACTTGAGCCCCAACTTCCTTCTGCACATCAATGCTCCTCAGGGTCCAGCCATTTGCTGATATTTCCTTCTCACATTTGACCTGCCAAGATGCATCACTTCACACTTGTACTTGGATTAAACTCTACCTGCCCTTTCTTGGGTCAACTTGCCAACTTTCCAGAGGCAGGTGACGGCCTAGTTGTATGGTCAATAGACTGTTAATCCAGAAAATCCAGCTAATGTTCTGGGGACAAAAACAGAAGTTGCTGGAGAAACTCAGCAGGTCTGGCAGCATCCGTGAAGGAAAAAACAGAGTTAACATTTTGGGTCTGATGACCCTTCCTCAAATGGTGGCATTTGAATTCAACAACAAAATAAAGATGGAATTAGGAACCTAATGATGACCATGAAACCATTGCTAATCATTGGAAAAACCCATTTGGCTCACTAATGCCTTTCATGGAAGGTAATCCACCATCCTCACTTGGTCTGGCTTAAATGGGACTCCAGACCCACAGCAATCTGGTTGACTCTCAGTTGACCTCTGAGGTGGCCTAGCAGTCCATTCAGTTGTTTCAATCACTACAAAGTCTCAAAGAAATGAAACTAGATGGTTAATCTGGCATTAACCTTGGCACTGGAACAGACAACAGCTCTGTTGACCCTGCAAAGTCATCCTTACTAACATTTGGGGTCTAGTGCCAGAATTAGGAGAACTGTGTCACAAACTAGTCAAGCAACAGCCTTGACATAGTCACATTTATGGAATCATATCTAACAGGCAATATTCTAGACACCACCATCACCAAGCCTGGATATGCCCTGTCCTACTCACAGGACAGACCCAGCAGAGGTGACAGCACAGTGGAATTGAGTTGGAAGAGAGTTGCCCCGGGAGCCCTGAACCTTCACTCCAGACCTTATGAAGTCTCATGGCTTCAGGTTAAACATGGGCAAGGAAACCCCTTACTGATTACCACATACCGTCCTCCCTCAGCTGATGAATCAATACTCCTCAATGTTGAACAACATTTAAAGGAAGCACTGAGGATGGCAAGGGCACAAAATGTACTCTGGGTTGGGGATTTCAATATCCGCCACCAAGAGTGGCTCAGCAGCTGTGCTACTGATCGAACAGGTCAGTTCCCAAAGGACATAGCTGCTGGGCTGAAATCTCCTAACAACGAGAATGACTACAGTAACAAATGAATTGTTTCTTCGCTGTGTTTTTGCTTCTTCTTCCCTCATCTGAAGGTGTTTTGATTTTCTGATGTACAATGCCACAGCTATAGCTCAAGAGCCTGCCTCGTGTGTGAATCCAGCCTGAGGCTATAGGTGGGCTCCACACAGTCAAGTCTAATTCTTTACTGCCCCAGGATCCTGTCTCTGGCTGATGCATGTTGAGTCTCTGATGTGGCATTATCTTTACCACCCCAGCTGAGATCAGGTGTCCATCCCATGACCATAGAGGCCCTCAATTTCAATGACTTGCCCTAACATGGGCCTGTACCCACTGAGCATTTGTATTGTCACAGTTTGCCAACTAACAACTGGGGCATTGAGCAGAGGCATCGTAGTGAAAGTTGGACACAAATGGTGATCAGGGGAACATTTACCTTGAAGAATGCAGAATAGTCAAAATCCCAGAGTGTTGGATGGTCACATAGAATGCCTACAGCGTGGAAGAAGGCCATTCAGCCCATCGAGTCCACATCAACCCACAAGGAGCATCCCACCCAGATCCATCCCCTTACCTTATAACCCTGCATTTCCCAGGGCTAATCCACTCAGCCTGCAGATCCCCGTGCACTGTGAGGCAATTTAGAATGGACAATCCACCTAACCTGCAAATCTTTGGATTGTGGGAAGAACCTGAAGCACCTGGAGGAAACTTGTGCTGACATGGGGAGAATATATAAACTCCACACAGACAGTCACCTGAAGGTGAAACTGAACCCAGGTCCCTCATGCTGTGAGGCAGCAGTGCTAACCACTGAGCCACCGTGTTGGTAAAGGAGGAGAAACTAGAACTGCGAAAGGGAAAGAATCAAAGTCATAACAAAGTGAGGTGACTGATTCAGTATCCAGACAATAGGCAGTGAAGTGAAAATGATTTTGAATTGAAGTGGGGATTAATAAATCAGCATTTAACATCATTTGGAATCAGTCAAAGGAGCACTCAGGCATCCTGTGCAATGAGCTCTGTTCACTATCGCTCCCTTTTCCACACGAATGTCCAAAGCGAGTTTTAGACCTCATTGATTCCCTGGAACAAATGACCTGTAGTTTCCATCCAGCATCCCGCTACTCCCATCTCAGTCCCAGCACCCAGCTCTCTCTTATGTTTTCAGTGCCATTGGTGGTCATTTTGCCAATGATCAACTTGGTTTGGGATTGCTGAGCTATCCCATCCAGCAGTGAAACCTGAAGCCTCACGAGGCCAAACTTAAAATAGTGCTCAGTGACTACTTCCTGCTCTCAATGCCACGTACTCAAGGAAGGAGCCACACAAAGCAATTAAGTATGAACATGAATATACATAATTGTCCAGTCTCCACCACTTGATGTAGTAAATAATTCACAACCCTCTGAGAGATGGAATTTCCCCTCACCTCTGACTTAAGTGGGCAACTCCTTACTCTGGGACAATACTGTCTAGTCCTAGAATGTCCCACAAGGGGCATCAATCTTTCTGTACTGACCAGAACCAAGTCCCTTAAGAATCTTCCATGTTTCAATAAGGTTACTTCTCATCCTTTTACACCCCAGTGATTGCAGGCCCAATCTGGTCAACCTCACCTCATAAGACAGACACTCCATTCCTGGTATCAGCCTAGTGAACCTCCTCTGGGCTGTCTGTAATGTCATGTTGATCTTTCCTCAGATAAGGGGCCAAAAACTGTTTGCAATGTTTCAGCTCAGGGCATAGTGTCTAACACAGTTTCAGCAAAACCTCCTGATTTTTACATTCCATTCAATTCAGATCTTTTTTATCCCATGCTGAACTTGGATGCTAGTTCTTTTGAGATTTATGCGTGAAGCGTTCCAAATTACTCCATGCTGCAGCTTTCTGAAGGCTTCCTTGATGTTACTAATGTTCAACTCCTCTACTCTTTCTGAAACAAGTAGACCGTCTCATATTTCCCCAACGTTTTGTGTTCCATTTACCAAGGTTTTGCCACTCCCTTCACCTGTCTTTATCCCTCTGCAGCCTCACTGTGCCGTCCTCACCACTTCCCATCAATTTATGTGTCATCAGCAAACTTTGCAATTCCCTTTCTTATCCATATCATGAATATATATCTTGCAAATATTTGATGTCCCAGCATTGATCCCTGTGGCATTCCACAAGTTAGGAGTTATTATCCTGAAAAATGCCTTCTGTATGCCAAATCTCTATTGTCCAATGGTTAGCCAATCCTCTATCGTGCTAATATCCGACTTCCAACTCCATGGGCTGTTATTTATTAAGTAGCTTAATGTCTGGTACCTTACCAAAATCTTCTGAAAATCCAAATATATCTTTCCCTTTATTTATATTACTCATTACTTCCTCAAAGGATTTTAATAAATTTGTCAATCTTGACCTCCCCTTCATGAAATCTTGCTGACTTTGCTTGATCATATTATGTGTTTCTAAATGGTCTGTTGTTACAGGCCATACCTGGAGTACTATGTACAGTTTGGTCTCCTTACTTGAGATAGGATGTATTGGCACTGGAGAAGCTGTAGAGGAGGTTCACTAGACTGATTCCGGAGTTGAGAGTATTGGCTTATGTGGAGCAATTGCGTAGATTGGGGCTATACTCGTTGGGATTTTGAAGAATGAGGGAGGATCTTATAGAAATATATAAAATTATGAAGGGAATAGATAAGATAGAAAAAGGGAGGTAGTTTCTACTGGAGGGTGAAACTAGAACTAGGGGGCACAGTTTCAAAATAAGGGGCAGCAGATTTAAGACTAGATAAGCTCTTCACCCAAAGGGCTGTGAATCTGTGGAATTCCCTGCTCAATGAAACAGTTGAGGCTTCCTTGTTAAATATTTTTAATGCAAAGATGGATTTTTGAACAGTGAAGGAATTAAGGATAATGGTGAGCAGGCAGGTGTGCAGAGCTGAGTCTACAATAAAGATCAGCCATGATCTTATTAAACGGCAGCGCTGGCTCTAAGGGCCAAATGACCTACGCTTTATGTTCTTATGCACATCCTTTATAATGGATTAACATTCTCTGGAGCCAACATTAAGCTTATAATTATTGTTATCTTTTTTTAAATTTTCTCGCCTTTCTAAATAAAAGTGTTACATTGGCAGTTTTTTTTAATCCTTTGGGAAATCTACAGAATTGAAGGGTTTGTGGAAGCTTGTACCAATTTATCAACTATCTCCATAGCTATTTCCTTCAATATTCTTGGGTGCATCCCATCAGGTCCCTGGGACTTATCAGTCTTTAGCATCCATTCAGTTTCCATAGCACTATTTCTCTAAAATTAATCACTGCATTTATTTCCTCTCCTCCATCTGTACTTGAATACTCAGTCATTTTGAAATGCTATTAGTGTCTTCTACTGAAAGACTGATGTAAAATATTTAGTCAAATCCTTTGTCATTTACTTGTTTGCCTATATTATTTCCCAGCTTCATTCTCTAAGGGGCCTATGCTTACTTTAGCTTATCTCTTTGTTTTTATATATTTAAAGAAGCTCTTACTGTACACCTTAAAGATACTTGCAAGTCTGCCCTCAAAGTTTATGCTCTCTGTCTTTATTATTTTTTATGTCATTTTGTTGGCTTTAAAACTTTTCTAAATCTCTTGCTTACCATTGATCGCTGCCACATTGTACTTCAATTTGATGTTAGACTTACTTCTCTGCATTGTCATGATTGGCATATCACCTTTCCAGAATTATTCATCTTCACTGGGAAATATCTTTGTCATTTTCTTAAATATTGGTCATTATTCCTCACCCATCTTTACTGTTAATCCCATTTACCAGCCCAGTCCAGTTAGATTTGCCCTCCTTCCTTTGTAAATGTCCTTATTTAAACTTAGCACAAATATTTCTTTCCTCTCTCTCAAGCTAAACGCTTAATTCTGTCACGTTATGGTTACTGTTTCCAAGAAGATCTTTTATTCTGACATCATTTATTCAACTTATTGGTGTCACCAGATCCAAAACAACCTGAACTCTAATTGGATCCAGAGCACATTTTCCTAGGGAACTGTCCAGAATGCACTCTGTGAAATCTAGCCCATGGTTTCCTCTGCGAATCTGAATCTCCCAATCATTAAGAATGTTAAGGTCCCCCATGATTAACACACTGTCTTTGCTAATTACCCTCATTATCCCCTGATATGTTTTTTACCCCAACATATAGATATTATTAGGGGGTCTAAAGACTACTGGCACCAGCATCTTCTTCCATTTGCTATTACTTTCGTCCGCCCTTATGGATTCTCCATCTTTCGACCCAAAATCATTTCTTGCTATCAAGCTCATCCCTTTCTGCACAACAACCCCAGCAGCCTTTCCTTCCTTCCTGCCTTTCGATAAATCACATACCCCTGAAGATTTAGTTTCCAGCTTTGATCTGATTGTAACCATGTCTCCATAACCGCTACAAGATTATACCCAATAACCTGCATTTGTGCCATTCATTCATTTATTTTGCTTCAAACATTACACACAGTCAAGTGAAGAGAATTTCATTTTACTTTTTTGTACTATTGACTCCCCTTTTGGCCCCATTTGCTGCGTTTTTTTTAATGTTTGTACATCTGCCCCTTCCTGTCCCACTCTGAGTATCATTATCCAAATAGTTGCCCAAGGATAGAGCGTATAGAATAACAAAGGTCTACAGCAGGAAACCGGCCGTTCAGCCCAACCTGTCGATGCTGCCCAGTTTTCACAATTAAACTGGTCCCATTTGCCTGCATGGCCCATATCCCTCCACACCTATCTCATACATGTGTCTGTCTAAGTGTTTCTTAAGTGACAAAATTGTACTCGCTTCCACCACTACCTCTTCAAGCCTGTTCCAGACGCTGACCACCTTCTGTGTGAAAAAACTGCCCTTTGGTGCCCTTTGGTATCTTTCCCCTCTCACCTTAAACCGAAGCCCTCTACTTTAGGGACCAGCTGTTGGCTATCTACCTTACCTATGCCTCTCATGATTCGATACACCTCTATAAGGTCACCCCTCAGTCTCCTACGCTCCAGAGGGAAAAAGTCCCAGCTGATCTAGCCTCTCCTTATAATTCAAAACTTCTAGTCTAGGTAACCTCCTGGCAAATCTTTTCTGTTCTCTTTCTAGTTTAATAATATCCTTACTCTGGTAGGGTGACCAGCACTGCACGCAGTACTCCAAGTGTGACCTCGCCAATACCTTATCTTGATTTGTAAGCCAATGTTTCTCTTTCTTGAACCCTCCCCTCCCTGCAGCCCTATCTTACTGATTCACCAGGATGCTGTTCCCAGCACAGAATCAGCAAATGAAGCCTACGCCACCAGGGCAGCTCCTCTCTAACCCAGTTTTGTTGTCAGTATCCCACACACTGAAGCCCATTCCTCACATACCAATCTTTGACCCTAGTATAAACTTCTTGCTTTTATTTGCCCCATTGCCAGTTTCCCTGTGGCTCAGGTAACAATCCTGAAGTTATCACTTTGGTAGTTCTGCTTTTTAACTTAGCTCCTGACAGTTCAAAATCTTTCATCTGAACCTCCTTTCCAGTCCTATTTATGTCTTTGGTAGCTATGTAGATGGTGACAACAGAATCCTGCCCCTTCCCCTCAAAGATCTCACCCAGCCCTGAGGAGATGCCCTTAACCCTGATTGTAAAGCCTTCATTCTCTCATCACTCTTTGGACAATGGATGTTGCCATGAAAATTCCTGCTAGATTTCTGTGACCCTCACGAAGGAATATAGCAGTGATTAGCACTGCCGACTCAGAGACCAAGGGTCTGCGCTCGCTTCCACCCTCCAGCAATTGTCTGTTTGCACGCTTCCCCACTGCCCACATGGGTTTCTTCTGGGTGCTCTAGTTTCCTCCCACAGTCCAAAGATGTGCAGGTTAGGTGGATAGACCATGCTAAACTGTCCCATAGTGTCCAGGGATGCGCAAGCTAGGTAGGTTAGCCATGAGAAATGCAGGGTTACAGGAATGTGGTGGGTCTGGGTGGAATACTGTCAGAGGGCCTGTGTGCTCATGATGGGCAGAATAGCCTGCTTCCACACTGTAGGCATTCTATGAAAAATAAGCTCGATTTATGATTTCACAAGGACCACCAGCAGCAGGGAGGAGTGCTGTAACCTCAAAGTGTAGCTAATTCTCTTCAAGGAAACCCAACAGATGTTGAGAATCTTTTGTAATGTACTACATGGAAAGGCACATAGGAAAACCACTCTGTACACCGAGTGTTCCTCCTTGTCTCTATGTTGGGGTTGCAGGGGGATGAGGTGGGCAGCACACGTATGTGCATGTCACGTTGTTTTATTATTCTCCCTGTGGAGAATAAGCGATGTTTGTGGAACGAAAGAAAAAAGCAAACAGCTTAATTCAGAACTGGCCAGCTGCCAGAAAGGCATCGCTCCAACATAGTCACTGCAGATGCTAGAACAGAATGTGTTTACTATCTTAGTCTCAGGCAGAACTCAGCATGTTCTCCCTTGTGACGAAACAATCCACGACCATTGGGGGCGGGAGAGAAAAAAATACCCTTTCATTCTAATAAATAATAATGCAAGCCCAGTGACTGAGAGAAGCAATGAAGTCTGCTCAGAATGGTCAACTTATTGTCACTTTGCATCAGCAACATGCCCCCACCCCCAGCTAAACCCATCTCTTTGACCAAATGACTCTTATTTTAGACTTGTCAATGCCGAGGCAGTTATGGATGAGTTCTGAGGATAATAGGGAAGGCAAATGGAATGTTGGCCTTTACTTCAAAGGGAATGGATTATAAAATAAGGGAGGTTTTAATAAAACCATACAAGGCACTACTTAGACCACACATAGAGTACTGAATGGTTTTCGGCTCCTTACCTGAGAAAAGGTGCACTGACATTGGAGGCAGTCCAGAAGAGGTTCACTGAACTGGTCCTGAGTATGGAGGGAATGTCATTTTGAGGAGAAGTTGGGTAGCATGTGTCAGCACTCACTAGAATAGTGGAAGAATGAGAGGTCACCTTTCTTGAAGTAGGTAAGATTCTTAGTTTAGCCCAGTTGGCTGGATAGCTGGTTTATGATACAGAGTAATGTCAACAATGTGGGTTCAATTCCTGTACAAGGGCTAATGAATCTCAGGGAACTGGATCCTGATCAACTGGCTCAGACGCAGGGACACTATCATCATGCCGTATGAACCTCGTCCATCTCGGAATCCAGTTGCATTGCTGTCAGCCAATAGCCATCACCTTCCAAGTTTCAAATTTGGGGTATTCCCTCAGCACCAAGCTCTTAGCCTCTCTGTATCCAAATCTTTGAACACCAGTACAAATACTTGATTCTGTGAAATTTCATTTTCTTTCCTCACGTTAAAGGCATTATGAAATTCTTAATTGTTGTTGATTTTGCTTCTAACTTGCTGGCCTGGATTTTGAGTTTCGAAACCTCATCATTCATCAGGAAGAGGTTTCTTCTGCCCTCTATTCTAAAGAACGTACATTTAATTTTGGTATTCCTGGCCCCTCAATCTCACTCAAAACTATTGGAGAGGGAAATTTCCATCGATCACGCCCCATCCTTTAATAATTTTAAGTGTGTAAACAATAATTTTAAAAATGAAAATCTCTCCTTCTCAACCTCTCACCTCATCTGAGGCAGGATGACCCTCAGATTATCCACGAACAGTTTTCTCTCTCTCCTTCTCTCTCTGTCTGTCTCTCTCTCTCTCTATCTCCCTCTCTCTCTCTCTCTCTTTCTCTCTAATGAGCGAGCAAGACTGTGGCAGTTTTACCTTTATTTTAACTGTACCTTAAGCAGATGAAGTCCCACAGAAAACCTAATGAAATCCTATATTGCACCATAAGAGACGTGGAATGGAAAAGTCACATTGCACATGTATATAACTTCAGTAAAACTTTAATTCAAGCACTGGGAGAAAGATTGGATTCCACAATATCGGAAGGACATTGAGGCTTTTAAACGCAGATCATGGGAATTTTGCCTAAAGCAGGAAATACAAAAAAAGGCATAACAAGGTGTGTAGCTGGATGAACACAGCAGGCCAAGCAGCATCATAGGAACAGGAAAGCTGGCATTTCAGACCTAGACTTCAGTTATCAGGTCCCTGTCTGTGTTAAAATATTTCAGATTATGAGGTGATGCCAAAGAATTATTTAAAGTTATCGAAGGAGGGAATGCGATCAATAGAAATTCCCCTCCCATAAGAACATAAGAAATAGCAGCAGGAGTAGGCCATCTGGCCCCTTGAGCCTGCTCCACCATTTAATAACATCATGGCTGATCCTCTCATGGGCTTAGCTCCACTTACCCGCCCGTTCACCAGAACCCCTAATTCCTTCACTGTTCAAAAACCTCGGCCTTAAAAACACTCAACATGGTAGCCTGAGCTGCTTCACTGGGCAGAGAATTCCGCAGGTTCACAACCCTTTGGGTGAAGAGGTTCTTCCTCAACTCAGTGCGAAATCTGCTCCCCTTATTTTGAGGCTATGTCCCCTAGTTCTGGTTTCATCTGCCAGTGTTTAGTGATCAATAGTTTTGAGTTAGGATTGAGGGGCCGGAGATTCTAAAATTAAATGTTCAAGCTTTAGAACAGAGGGCAGAAGAAGCCTCTTCTGGAAGAATTATGAGGCTTTCAAATTCAATTCTAGGGTCAGCAAGGTAGAAGCAAAATTAATAACGATTAGGAATTTCGTAACGCTTCTAAGAGAAAGAAATGAAATGAAATTTGACAAAGAATGACAGAAGCAAACATTCATACTGGCATTCAAAGATTTGAATGTAGACGAGCAGAGAGGCCAAGAGGTTTGATGCTGGGAGACTACCCCGAGTTTAAACCCTGGGTAGCTGATGGCTACTGGTTGGGAGCAATGAAACTGGATACCTGGATGAAGGAGGCTCATATGTGGCACAGTGGTAGTGCCCCTACCTGTGAGCCCGTAGGTCACGCTCCAAGTCCCACCTACCTCTGAGACATAATATAGAGTCATACAGTATGGAAACAGGCCCTTCAGTTCAACCACCCCATGCCGCCTGCCTGTTCCTGACCCACATCCTTCCAAATCTTTCATAACATATTCAAACAGATCGATTACAAATAATTGAAAATAAATGGGATAAGGGATTGTAAGTGTGATTTTTCTTTGTTATTGGGGTGAGAGCACAGACATGGATTGGTTAGGGCTGAAGGACCTGCGTCTATGTATTATTGCTGTTAACTCCTGAAGAAGGATATGTAAACTGCGTGTTCCAACCAAATCAGAAGCAGTGAGTGATTTAACAAAAATACTCAAAAGACTGGCTCAAAGAAATGAGTCGTGTTGACAGGATCTTTGATGACATTTTGGCACAGAGCTGTACTTTCGTATTTCTTTGGAAGAATTTCATCGCTCTTCAATGTTAGACCCAAGCACAGCCGTTGTTTGAGGCAGGTTTAATCCAGTCCTCTCCCATCTATCCAGACTCTGCCTGTTCTTGTCTATGTCATTCCAGTTGGCTCGGCAAACAAAATCACAAAGGGGTAATTTTCAGAGCTAACAGGACAAGCCTCTCAGAGAACCAACAGGATCTACAGTGGGCAGGTCACTGCCCTCAGGGTGAAAATGTGCCCTGTGCTTTAATTCACTTTTGTTCATCGATTTTTAACTCCCTACTGAAATCTCTCTACCATTCTAGGGTGGAGGAAGGTCATATTTTTGCTGCACCCTTCGATGGCAAATTGTCAGGTCGAAGGTGGGTCACAGTGGAACTCCCAAGCTACAAAGCTCTAGTGTCGAAATTTTTACTTCATCATTTATCTAATTTATTATAATGATTTTATCAGTCTGCACCTTTTTATTTCTTTACTTTTCTGTCTTTTTCCCCAAGAATTTGTACTCAAGATTCTGTACTTTTGTACCTAAAATGGCACCATAAGTGACAACTTGTAGATTTTTCACTGTATTTGTGTGAGCACGTGTGACGATGAAGCTAATTCAAATTCCAAACTGTCAGCCCCCATCACATAGCAATGCTTCTAAAAGTGGCCCAGTTGTTGTACAGTCATTTGGCCCAGGCTTTGGGTCATGAAAAGAATCATTAACATTCACAACTTACTTTCAGAACAAGTGCAAGTGATCCCAGCTCCTGTTTACAGCCCTGACGCACCAAATATTTCCAATAATCACCTGGCACTTGGAGTGTCATTTTGTGTGGATTTTTCCCTGTGCTGAGTAAAGGGAGCACAGAACATAGAACATAGAACATTACAGCGCGGTACAGGCCCTTTGGCCCTCGATGTTGCGCCGACCCATGAAACCAATCTAAAGCTCATCTCACCTACACTATTCTGTCATCATCCATATAGAGTGCAGACTTGTCTACCTGCGGGGATAAGTTATCTTTTTGCAGGCTCAAAAGCAAAAGGAGGTTTTCTCCACCAAAATGCATTTGAATCTCAGTACCTCTCCAGTCCCCACTGGGAATTCAAACTTTATGAGGTCCACTTGGCTGACATTATTATAATCAATATATCCCTTCCCCTCTGAGTCTGGGAATGCAGGCCTGTTCTTTCTCCTGTAGCCTCTCCTGGGGAATTTTCGCCCCTCTGACTCAGCCTCGGATATGGGCAGTGCGTACTGAGTTTGAGAAATTCATCCTCTTCTTCAGGTGACCAAGGTATCGAGCCTGCTCTGTCCGCTCTGTCCACCTCAGACTCCAACAACTCACACTGAGAAAGAGTCAGACATCTACGATACTCGGCAGCACCCATGGGTCCCACAGCCTCTCCAGATGTTCTGAGGGGGCCCAGTTTATTTTGCTCCTGCGCCATTTGCAAGTTTGCAGTTTTCATGTGGTCCACATGCTTGTTCAGGACCTATCCAACCTTTGTATTTCCCATAGTGGGACATACCATCGCTTTATCAATTGTTGCTTATTTTATATTTTCTTACTACAGCCTTAAGGAGGAAGATGTTGGCAGAATTGACAATCCAATCAGCATTTTCACTTCTTGACCCATGATGTATTGTAGCTGTTGTAACTTAGCTCTTATGGGCTACCCAGTGGGAATCAGACGGGATTAGACTGTGCCCCACACTCCTGAGGTCCTACAGATTTGCTGGTCAACATTTCTCCCACTGAACGCTGACACAATACCTTCATTCTGCTCTGGCCAGCCTTGGCTCAGGCTGCAGGCTCTCTGAGGGTGACACTGATGGTAGGGAAAGTTGCATCCAGGATTGAACCTCCTCAACGACACAGCATTGGAGCAGCAGCTTTAATCAGCCTGGGGGTTCTCACTCCATTTTTAGCCATCGCTGGGAATTCCCAGCTCTGATGACGGATATTTGGAGCAAAGGAAACAAGCAGTCTTATCACTGCAGGCATCAAGCATTCTTGGCCAGAAAATCCACTTGGCAGGAATCACTGTCAATGTGCACAATTTCCAGCATGGCTAATTTGGCAAACATGTGGAGAGAAGTAGAAAAACAGGGAATACCAATTATGTTATACCACAAGCAGACAGTGGGCAATGTAAGGGATGCTTAGCAAACATAGTGGGCAGACAGAGTGACAGGAAAGGGACAAAGAGAGAAAGACAAAGGGAGTCAAAGAGAAAATCTGACACAAGTAGGACACAGCCAGAAATACGAGAGAAAAAGAGTAAGAGTGAGGCACTCACACGAGCAGAAAGAGACAATGATAGAAGCACACCAAATGCAAAGAAAGATAAGACGGGGAGAGAGAGAGACAGTGAGGTTGAGGAAGATGCAGAAACAAGCAACACCAGAGAAGGACAGATGCACACACAGTATAGACAGAGACCATGACAGAAACTCATAGTGACACACACACACACACACACACACACACACACACACACACACACACACACACACACACACACACACACACCGCCCCACACACACACACACACACACATACACACACACCGCCCCACACACACACACACACACACACACATACACACACACCGCCTCACACACACACACACACACACTGCCACACACACACACAGACACACACACACCGCCACACACACACTCACACACACACACACACACACACACACACCGCCACACACACACACACACTCAGATACACACACACACACATAGACACATATATACACACACATACTCACACTCACATGCATGTACAGACACACATGCACACACAAACACACACACGCACACACACACACAGACACATGGATTAAAAAGAGACAGACATAGAAGTGGGTGGAAAATATGAAAGAGACAGAAAAAGAGACAAAGTCAGGGAAATTAAAAGACACACATGCACTAATGAAGGGTAAGCAAGACAGAAAACGGGTGACAGAGCAATCAGAAAAAAGAGGAAAGAAAAAAAGATATACATAAGTACGGATAGACAGACAACACCAGAAGCATACACAGAGAGGGAGAGACATGGAGGCAGTACAGAGTTAGAGACACATAGAGGGAAAGACAGACACAGGCAGTACAAGAGTTAGAGAGACACAGTTGGGACAGAGAGAGAGAGACAAAGTGACACAGAGTTAGAGACACAGAGGGATGGAGTGACACAGAGTTAGAGACACAGAGAGACAGAGTGAAACAGAGTTAGAGACACAGAGAGATGGACTGATACAGAGTTAGAGACACAGAGGGATGGAGTGACACAGAGTTAGAGACACAGAGAGACAGAGTGACACAGAGTTAGAGACACAGAGAGATGGACTGATACAGAGTTAGAGACACAGAGGGATGGACTGATACAGAGTTAATGACACAGAGAGATGGAGTGATACAGAGACACTCTGCTCTTGATCTTTTCATTAACCAATAAATGTGAAAAATGGTTAAAAATTTGACATGGATGAGAAACATCAGTTAGACTGTTTTTGGTTTAACACAGTGGTGGTCAATCAATGTGTGGCTGGTAATGTGTTCATCTGGACACTAGAGGGGGGCCTAGGAGGGTTTTATTGATCAAATCCCCTACAGCGTTCACATCGTCTGTTATAATGAAGGAATTCACCTGCAAATAGAAAGTTCTCAAAGTGACAAACCAGATCTTGGATCAAGCATGTCACTGATTTGACAAGTTTTCTCAGTGAAGGATCTGATGGCACGACGCCCTGGTCATTGTAACAACAAGGTCAGAGTTGGCATTGTGAAGAGAGGCACCCACAGCTCACTTTCAGAGCAATGCCATAACTTAGCAGTCTCCTCCTTTGCATAATGCCAATAATGAAGAAGCTTTACACGCTGACGCAGGTGAGTCTGAGCTTGCTGCTCCTCGGCCAGATGTTGGAGGAGCGTTTGCACCTGCCTTTTCTCCCTCTGTGGGCATTGTTTTTCCCTCTTCCTAATCCCCACTTTGGTGTGGGAATGCTGGGAGCAGCTCCTGTGGTGCCTGCAAACAAGGTAGCAGCTGTCTGCAGGTCTGTGGAAGCAATAGGAGTTGAGGGAAACACAAAAATGCAACAGAAAACAGCAAAGGGAAATGTGTCAGGAGATACTTTAAGGCAGGAAAATAATGAAGTTTTAATGAAATCCTCCAGGCCACAGCAGCGCAGCCCAAAGGGCCTGTGATAGTTGGGCAATTTGTACTAACGGATTCAATAGTGAAGTTATCACTGACTTTATTGGCCTCAAGATCCAGAAAACCAGCTTAATCTGAGGAACCTGTCTCACCAGGTGTCCTCCTAAAGCAGCAAACTTCAGATATGATAGAGAGGGACTTCAATCCCAACCTGGTTTACATTGATTCAGAGATAGTAGGAACTGCCGATGCTGGAGAATCTGAGATAACACGGTGTGAAGCTGGATGAACGCACCAGGCCAAGCAGCATCAGAGGAGCAGGAAAGCTGGTGTTTTGGGCCGAGACCCTTCATCAGAAATGGGGGAGGGGGAGGAGGCTCTGAAATAAATAGGGAGAGAGGGAGAGGCAGATAGAAGATGGATAGAGGAGAAGATAGGTGGAGAGGAGACGGAGAGGTCAAAGGGGCGGGGGTGGAGCCAGTAAAGGAGTGTGTAGGTGGGGAGGTAGCGAGGGGATAGGTCAGTCCAGGGAGGACGGACAGGTCAAAGGGGTGGGATGAGGTTAGGAGGGAGACAGTAGAGGTGTGGCTTAAGATAGGAGGAGGGGATAGGTAAGAGAAAGAACAGGTCAGGAAGGCGGGAACGAGCTGGGCTGGTTTTGGGATGCAGTAGGGGGGGAGGAAGATTTTGAAGCTGGTGAAATCCCCATATTGATACCATTGGGCTGCAGGGTTTCCAAGCGGAATATGAGTTGCTGTTCCTGCAACCTTCAGGTGGCATCGTCGTGGTAGTGTAGGAGGCCCAGGATGGACATGTCGTCCAAGGAATGGGAGGGGGAGTTGAAATGGTTCACGACTGGGAGGTGCAGTTGTTTATTGCGAACCGAGCGTAGGTTTTCTGCAAAGCAGTCCCCAAGCCTCCACTTGGTTTCCCCAATGTAGAGGAAGCCACAATGGGTACAGCGGATGCAGTATACCACATTAGCAGATGTGCAGGTGAACATCTGCTTGATATGGAAAATCATCTTGGGGCCTGGGATGGGAGTGAAGGAGGACGTGTGGGGGCAAGTGTAGCACTTCCTGTGGTTGCAGGGGAAAGTGCCGGGTGTGGTGGGGTTGGAGGGGAGTGTGGGGCGGACAAGGGAGTCATGGAGAGAGTCGTCCCTCCAGAAAGCACACAAGGTTGGGGTTGGAAAAATATCTTTGGTGTTGGGGTCAGATTGCAGATGGCGGGAATGTCGGAGGATGATGCGTTGTATCCGAAGGTGGGTGGGGTGGTATGTGAGGACGATGGGGTTCTGTTTTGGTTGTTATTGCGGGGGTGGGGTGTGAAGGATGAGGTGCAGGAAATGCGGTAGACACGGTCGAGGGTGTTCTCGACCACTGCAGGGGGGAAATTGTGGTCCTTGAAAAACGAGGACATCTGAGATGTAGGGAGTGGAATGCCTCATCCTGGGAGCAGATGCAGCAGAGGCAAAGCAATTGGGAATAGGGGATGGAATTTTTTCAGGAGGTGGGTGAGAAGAGGTGTATTCTAGGTAGCTGTGGGAGTCGGTGGGCTTGTCTCCCCTCCCCCTACTGCATCCCAAAACCAGCCCAGCTCGTCCCTGCCTCCCTAACCTGTTCTTCCTCTCACCTATGCCCTTTTCCCACCTCAAGCCGCACCCCAATTTCCTACCTACTAACCTCATCCCGCCCCCTTACCTGTCCATCCTCCCTGTACTGACCTATCCCCTCCCTACCTCCCCACCTACACTCACCTCTACTGGCTCCATCCCCGCCTCTTCAACTTGTCTGTCTTCACTCCACCTATCTTCTCCTCTATCCATCTTCAATCCGCCTCCCCCTCTCTCCCTATTTATTTCAGAACCCTCTCCCCAACCCCCTTTTCTGATGAAGGGTCTAGGCCCGAAACGTCAGCTTTTGTGCTCCTAAAATGCCGCTTGGCCTGTTGTGTTCATCCAGCTTCACACTTTGTTATCTTAGATTCTCCAGCATCTGCAGTTCCTATTTTCTCAAGGGAGATTTACCCTTAGTTTGAAGGTGTACAGGGAGTTTAACACAGTATCTAACCCCATGCAGTATGTGTCCTTGGAGTGTTTGATTAGGGCACTGTAGTAGGTGCTTTACTCTGCATCTAACCCATGCTGTTCTTGCCCCAGGAGTGTTTGATAGTGACAGGGCCGAAGAAGATTTACCTCCAGTTTAGAAGAGTAGAGTGAGCTTTATGCTGTATCTAAGCCTGTGACTACCTTCCAGGTCTCCTTTGAGGAGGCAGAGTGGTACCAGCCAGTGCCCAAGTGGAGGAAGAATGTCAGACAGGCCCCTGGGCAGGTTCTCCTCAGTGCATGGGTGGCCAGCACCGAGCTGCTGCTGTGATCCCAGTGCTTTTAACCAGTCACACTGAAGGAGGTGAGACAGTACCCATGGAAGAGACACGAGATTGGCATGACCCTATTGGAAAAAAATCCCCATGGGAATTCTGCTGAAGTTAACAACCTCAGCAGGGTGTACAGGTCAGTAGTGGCCCCCATCCACTTCAGCAGCAGAGCCAGGACTACACTGAGGTCTACACTGGGAGGCGGAAGTGGGAAACAAGACCACCCTGAGGCCACTTTGGGAGGAAGGCTGTTCAATCATTGCAGCCAGACCTGCTGAGATTCTCCAGCAATTTCTGTTTGTGTTTCAGTTTTCCAGCAAGTACAGTGCTTTGGGGTTTGTTGTGTTCAGTCATTGTAGGTTTGTAGTATGTCTTCACGCGTACTGCTGTTAGTCTGACTGCTCCATTCGGGATGCAAAATGTTTCAATCATTACGCCGAAGTACCTCCCTGAGAATCAGCAAGATCACTCCCGCTGGGTGAGAGCCACATGCCTTTGAGTTGGATATTTGCAGTCAGGGCAGTACAGCTGATACTAAGGACATTGATGGTTCGGCCAGGAGGGAACAGGACCTCAGATGTCTGATTGCTTGTCTCATTTGCACAGATGGTACAATGCAGGCTCAAGGAATCATAGAATCCTGACAACCTGGAAGTAGGCCACTCAGCCCATCAAATCCACACCGATCCTTCGAAGAGCATCTCACCCAGACCCATCCATGTATCCTACAACCCTGCATTTTCTACGGTTAATCCAACCAGCCTACACATCCCTGGGCACTATGGACAATTTAGCAGGGCCACTCCACCCTGACCTGCACATCTTTGGACTGTGGGAGGAAACCAGAGCACCCGGAGAAAAGCCACGCAGACACGGGGAGAATGTGCAAACTCCACACAGACAGTTATCCAAGAATGGGAATCAAACCCGGGTCACTGGCCACTGAGCCACCATAGGGAGAGCTATGTCCCACATCCAAGGTTCTCAAAGCCACACTGTTACATAAAGACGTGCGGTCATAGATGGTCAACTCACATCTAAACTTCGCTTCAGTGCTCAGTTATCTAAAGGGAATAGATGATGCATTCCAAGATTGTGAGGTGAGTGGAGGTGTTCACTCTGTGTTCAGCCCTACCGTTAATCCAGGTTAAGGTTTGCTCCTACATTTTAGCTTTCATGGAGTTGGGGAAATCTGAGCTGTTAAAAAGAAAAGACAGCGTTTTATGACAAGGATCTACCAAATAAAAAACAACCTGAATACTGGAGGAATGTAAAATCCAACAGCCAGAAAATTGACAGCCAGCTGTACAAATTAAATAAGAACAGGTACAGGAATAGTCTCAGCCCAGCTCAGTCAGCCTGAAAACACGCCTTCTCTCTGACTCCGACTCAGTGGACCAATGGCTGGAATCTTGTGATGCATTGAGAGTGTCCCTATCTCTGAACCAGAAGGTCTGCATTTACATCCCAGCCACTCTAGGGATTTGCCATATTTTATCTGAACAGCATTAATAAAAATATATGCATTTACAAGAAGGCTAATGGAATGCTGGCCTTTATACCTAGGACTCTTCTTCCATTTCCTTTGGTTCTGTGCCCATTTCTTTGGAGCAGAGTCCTCTGCCTGTCCCACAGACCCCTTCACCCATGTCCAACACTCTCCCTTTTCCTGGAGCCCTCTCTCTGGCCAGGTACCTGCACTTGGCCACACCAAGAACTGTCAACATGACATTGGCCACCTCAATTCCTCTGACAGCTGAGAGTTTCTATTCCAGGCAACATCCCGGTGAATCTCCTCTGCTCCCTCCCCAGTGCAACCACATCCTTCCGAAGTGTGGTGACCAGAACTGCACCCAGCTTTCCATCTGTGGCCTAACCAAAGTTTAATAAAACAGTAACTAGGCTTCCTTGCTCCTATATTGTATTCTCTGGCTAATGAAGTGAAGCATCCCATTTGTCTTCTTCACCACCCTGTCTACTTGTGCTAACGCCTTCAGGAATCTATGGACTTGTAACACCATGGTCCCTTTGTTCCTCAATGCTCATCCATTTTGTATGTCTTTCCCTTATTAGACATCCCAAAATCCCTTACCTTGCACCTATTGCTGCCAGACCTGCTGAGATTCTCCAGCAATTTCTGTTTGTGTTTCAGATTTCCAGCAAGCACAATACCATTTACCGGCTGTTCAATATCAGACTATAGTCTGAGACCAGAGATAATGGGAACTGCAGATGCTGGAGAATCCAAGATCATAAAGTGTGAAGCTGGATGAACACAGCAGGCCAAGCAGCATCTGTGCTCCTGAGATGCTATAGTCTGAGACCATCCTTCTCACTATCAACAACAACACCATGAAATTTCATGTCATCTGCAAGCTTACTAAGTATGTCTTCCACATTTAGATTAGATTACCTACAGTGTGGAAACAGGCCCTTCGGCCCAACAAGTCCACACTGCCCCTTGAAGCATCCCACCCAGACCCATCCCCCTGAACACTATGGGCAATTTAGCATGGCCAATCCACCTAGCTTGCACATCTTTGGACTGTGGGAGGAAACCGGAGCACCCAGAGGAAATCCATGCAGACACAGGGGGAATGTGCAAACTCCATACACACAGTCGCCCGAGGCTGGAATCGAACGTAGGTCCCTGGCACTGTGAGGCAGCAGTGCTAACCACTGAGCCACCGTGCTGCCCCGGATGTAATGACTTACATCCAAGTCATTAATGTACGTAACAAGAGCAAGGGTCCCAGCACCAGTCCCTGTGGTACACTGATGGTCACAGCCTTCCATTCTCAAAAACAACTCTGCACCATCACCCTCTGCCTCCTGTCTGTAAGCCAATTTTAGAGTCAGTTTGCCAACTTGCCTTGGATCGCATGGGCTCTTACCTTTTGGACCATCCTTCCATGTGGGACCTTGTCAAGAGTCTGACTGAAGTCCTTTAAACCACATGAATTGCACTACCCTCATCAATATAATTTGTCTCCATTTCAAAAAAAGCTCAATAAATTGGTCATAGATAACAAGATGTGGAGCTGGATGAACACAGCAGGGCAAGCAGCATCAGAGGAGCAGGAAGGCTGACGTTTTGGGCCAGACCCTTCTTCAGAAAGGTCAGGCAGGATCTCCCTCCAACAAATCCATTCTAACTCTGAGATGAACACACTGACCCTGAACTCTCTCTACACCTGTAGAAAAGACTCTCACTTTCCAAATGCAGACTTACCTTCATGTAGCTAATCCCAGTCTATGTTTTCCAGAGATAATGGGAACTGCAGATGCTGGAAATTCCAAGATAATAAAATGTGAGGCTGGATGAACACAGCAGGCCAAGCAGCATCTCAGGAGCACAAAAGCTGACGTTTCGGGCCTAGACCCTTCATCAGAGCCTTTTTTTGAGATAGAAACGGGCCGTGCGGGGTTGGGGAACAATGAGGTTAGAGGCTGTGGGTGGGAGGTCCCCTGAGGTGATGAGGTCATCCTCTGATGAAGGGTCTAGGCCCGAAACGTCAGCTTTTGTGCTCCTGAGATGCTGCTTGGCCTGCTGTGTTCATCCAGCCTCACATTTTATTATCTATGTTTTCCAGATCCTGTCTTATGATATTGAAATTGGCCTTCCCCAAGTTTACACACTGTGCTGTCCTGATCTATCTCCATAATGAATGTCTTCCTTTCCTGACTTGGAATTTTCCTTCCATTTTCCAGTCCTTTCCCACTGAGAGACTCAATTCATCTTGCAGGGGTTTTGGCTTTCTGTCAGTTTTACCTCTGACTTCTAAGCAGTTCGAATCACTCCCAGCCTATGGTTCTAAGTGCCGGACTTATTAATTAGGATGCAATAAAAGGCAGCCGACAGGTGTTTGAGGGCAAAAGAATTGCTGCATTTATTGATATGTTGTAAAAGTAACAACGCAATACACTACAATGCAGCCTTACAATATATCAATACCACTCCCCTGCCACTGCTAACTAAGCTGGGACTCTGGGGTCTCAGGGTTCCTCACTAAGTGCAGTTTCGAAGTTATCGGGGTCTATAGATATACCAGCTGCAGGGCCTCCCAAATTTTTGCAGCAATCTCCAGGCCTGTTGTCTCATTGATGTTTCTTTGTAGGTTTGATTGGTTTAATTAAATTGCTAATGGTTAGAAGAGGTGCTAAGTGTTTTGGATGGTATTGAATACTGGATGATTGTTACAGTAGCCCTCTTGGCTCCACACTGTCTCTGTGGGTTGAAATCTTCTATAGACTGTGTGATCTGAGGTGTGAAGCAGGCCAGGGCTGGATTCCTTTTGGGTTAATTGTCTTGAATGCAAAGTTTTACTTGCAAATGCAAAATGTTTGATTGAGTCAATATTCTCCGCTAGCCAATCATTTCCCTGTAATTGCATTTGAAATACCCAGAACCCGTGTGCAGGTCAATGCCACCACCTGCTTGTGGCCTTACTCCTTTTTTGCAGACCCAGCACAGTTTTGAAGGTTTAAAAGTCCAAATCTCCATACACATATTCCCAACACTGGGGATTTTTTGTGAAACGTTTCAATCGGTCGCTTTATGTTTCACAATTTCCAGTTTGCAGTCTCCACCCTCTTCCTGTTCACCATGGATGTGTAATCCCTTTACACGACCATCCCCCTACTGGAGTGGTCTCAAGGCTCTCTGCTTTCTCCTGGGGAAAAAAAAGTCTGAATTATATCCATCCACCACAACTCTCCTCCAACTGGCCAAGCTCATCCTCGCCCTGATCAACTTCTCTTTCGACTTCTCTCAATTCTTCAGGAAAGAGGTGTGGCCATGATTATCCACATGGGCCCCAGTTATACCTGTCTCTGTGTAGGGTACATAGAACATGCCTTGTTCCAGACTGACTCCGCACCGTCCACAACTCTTTTGCTAGTAAACCAACAACATCATGGTGCTGATTCCTTCTTTCATACAGAATTGGGATAGTTTATTGATTTCGCCTCCAAATTCCATCCTGCCCTCACTGTCACTTGGCCCATCTCTGACTCCTCCATTCCCTTCCTCGACATCTCTGATCTGGCCATGAAAATCCAGTATAAATACACTGGTTCCCACAGTTGCCTTTTTTATCCGTCCTTACACCCTGCTTCCTGTAAAGACTCTATTCCAGTCTCCCAGCATTCTCAAGCCCCTGGATAAGGAGAGCTGACCCTTCTTTATTCACAAGACCCCTCAGTTAGTCACAACAAGGTTAACTAAAGGGTTACTTTTCTCCCAGGCTAAATAAGTTTAGGTTTTAAAAAGGAACCACATCACAGCACCCTCAGAGGTTAGAAATGAGATGTGAGACTATAAAAGGATAAGAGTTAAAGTGGAGGGGTATCAGTCTCTGGGATGTTCATAGAGATTCCTCAACAGACATTACCTTCGGTGATACTGACAGTGTTAACGTTGGAAGTTGTGCAGTTAGTTACAAGATACTTGGTTCGTAAATTCTTTTCACAGAATCATCAAATCCCTACAGTATGGAAGCAGGCCGTTCGGCCCATCGAGTCCACACCGACCCTCTGAACAGTGTTCTACCAGACCCACATTCCCTAACCTATCCCTTTAGTCCTCGTTCCTTGCTGACCAGCTTCCAACTAAGTGAGAGGGATTTTTTTTTGTTTTCTACCTACGGCACAGGGGTGTGCCGCTGCCTCTCCTCCCAACACTGTGGGTGATGTGCTGAAGCTGGGTCATGCTCAGGTCACTTCAGACGATTTGGGTCATCAGATTCGAGCAGTGATCTGTGTGGGAAAACAATACCAAGTTAGGGAGATAGTAGGAACTGCCAATGTTGGAGAATCTGAGATAACACGGAGTGAAGCTGGATGAACACAACAGGCCAAGCAGCATAAGAGGGGCAGGAAAGTTGATGTTTCGGGTCGGGACGGGGAGGGGAAGGGGATTCTGAAATAAATAGGGAGACAGAGGGAGGCGGATAGAAGATGGATAAAGGAGGAGATAGGGTGAGAGGAGACAGACAGGTCAAAGAGGCGGGGTTAGAGCCAGTGAAGGTGAATGTAGGTGTGGAGTTAGGTGGGGATAGGTCAGTCCAGGGAGGACGGACAGGTTGGGGGGGCGGTGATGAGGTTAGTGGGTAGGGGATGGGAGTGGGGCTTGAGGTGGGAGAAATGGTTAGGGAGGCGGGGACGACCTGAGCTTATTTTGGGACGTGGATGGTGGAGGGGAGATTTCAAAGCTTGTGAAGTTCACATTGATACCCTTGGGCTGCAGGGTTCCCGAGCGAAATATGAGATGCTGTTCCTGCATCTTTTGGGTGGCATCATTGTGGCACTGCAGGAGGCCCAGGGTGGACATGTCGTCCGAGGAGTGAGAGGGGGAGTTGAAATGGTTTGCGACTGGGAGGTGCAGTTGTTTGTTGCGAACAGAGTGTAGGTGTTCCACAAAGGTGTTCCTCCTCTACCGCGATGAAACCAAGCGGAGGCTTGGGGACCGCTTTGCGGAACACCTACGCTCAGTTCACAACAACAACTGCACCTCCCAGTCGCGAACCATTTCAACTCCCCCCCTCACTCCTCGGACGACATGTCCATCCTGGGCCTCCTGCAGTGCCACAATGACGCCACCCGAAAGATGCAGGAACAGCATCTCATATTTTGCTCGGGAACCCTGCAGTCCAAGGTTATCAATGTGGATTTCACAAGCTTCAAAATCTCCCCTCCCCCAACCACATCCCAAAGCCGGCCCAGCTAGTCCCCCCATTACTTACCATTCCACCCACCTCAAGCCCACCCCCATCCCTTACCCAGTAACCTCATCCCACCCCCTGACCTGTCCGTCCTCCCTGGACTGACCTATCCCCACCTAACTCCACACCGACATTCACCTTCACTGGCTCTAACCCCGTCTCTTTGACCTGTCTGTCTCCTCTCACCCTGTCTTCTCCTTTATCCATCTTCTATCCGCCTCCCCCTGTCTCCCTATTTATTTCAGAATCCCCTTCCCCTCCTCCATTTCTGAAGAAGGGTCCCGACTCGAAACGTCAAGCTTTCCTGCTCCTCTGATGCTGCTTGGCCTGCTGTGTTCATGCAGCCTCACACCGTAACACCAAGTTAGGAATTGCTTTGACTCTCTGACCATGGCTTTGGCAGGGTATGGTTCACAAGGGAATGGCCACTGGGAAATGGGTAGTTTATGTCCATGATGGTGAGGATATGCTGATAACCCCGTCTTTGTTTTAGGCAGGAGTGCCACACTGACCCATTGCTCACTGGTTCCCCTAAAGCCAGCTCAGGAATCCTAGCTCCACATTCTGTTGCAGGTCAAGGCTGTCGCACATTGTGGTGGGTTCTGTACAACCTTTCCTCCGTCCCTGTGAAGCTGACAGCAGGAAAATGCTGGCTGATCCCGGACATATCCCGGCTATTCCTAGCCATCAGAACCCTGTGAGCTCCCTGCAATATTTACCCACGGCTGGTACTCTCTCCCTGCAGCTCCTAGACGCCAAAGGGTTTCTCAGAGACTGCTCCCCTGGGGCGGGTCATTAACTTTGATCCTACAGATCATGAACAAGGGGCAGATTGACACCATTTCCAGGGGACATCTCCCACAGTCACAGCTCCCAACACAAGGTCACATTCCACATGTACCCAGGAAAGGGGGGGTGGGAGTGAGGGGCCTGTTCCCTCCTTCAAATCCCTTTCCCCACCGCCTTGGCACTTACTGCATTTTCCTGTGAGAAGAGCATACCTTTTCCCCAAAGTTAGAGTTCTGAAACAGACTTGGAATGTCAACTCTGTTTTTCTCTCTCCCTCCACAGGCTCTGCTGAGATTCTCCAGCATTCACTGTATTTGCATAGAACTGTACAGCACAGGAATGGACCCTTTGGCCCATGATGTTGTGCCAAATATGACGTCAAATTAAACTAATCCCTTCTGCCTACTCTTGGTCCATATCCCACCATTCTCCTTGCATATTCCTATGCTTACCTAAAGTCCATTAAACATGCCTATATTATCTGCCTCCACCCCCACCCTGGCAGCGTGTTCCAGACTCCTACCACACTCTGTGTAAAAAATCTGCTCCTCACATCGCTTTTGAACTTTCCCCCATCTCACCTTAAATGCACGGCCCCTAATATTAGACATTTCAACTCTGGGAAAAAGATTTCTGACTGTCAACCCTACCCATGTATCTCATATTTTTTCAGACTTCCATCTAGTCTCCCCTCAGTCTCCAGAGAAAACAATCCAAGTTTTTCTACCGTCTCCTCTCCCTGCCCATCCATGTACCTGTCCAGATACATCTTAATGTGGTGACCAGAATTGAACACAATACTCTAAGACTGGCCCGATCAAAGTTCCAATATGAAAACCTGACTCTTGTATTCAATTCCCTGACCAATAAAGGCATACGTTGCCATATATTACAAAGTGTGGAGCTGGATGAACACAGCAAGCCATCAGCATCAGAGGAGCAGGAAAGCTGACGTTTCGGGTCTAGACCCTTCTTCAGAACCTTCTTTACAACCCTATCTACTTGTGTGGCTACTTTCAGGGAGCTATAGACTTGAACCCCAAGATCTTTGGCCAGTCTTAGAGTATTGTGTTCAATTCTGGTCACTACATTAACAGGAAGGATGTGGAGGCTTTGGACAGGGTGCAGAAGAGGTTTACCAGGATGCTGTGCCTGGACTGGTGGGTATGAGTTATGAGGAGAGGGTAGAAAAACTTAGATTGTTTTCTCTGGAGGCGCGGGGAGACTTGACTGAAGTCTGAAAAAATATGAGATACATGGGTAGAGTTGACAGTCAGAAATCTTTTTCCCAGAGTTGAAATGTCTGATACAATGCTGCTATCAACTGTATATTTTTCCTTAGCATTTAATCTTCCAAAGTGCAGCACTTCACATTTAGTTTCAGATTGCCAGCATCTGCAGTATTTTGCTTTTCAAAGAACAAAGAAAATTACAGCACAGGAACAGGCCCTTCGGCCCGCCAAGCCTGCCCCGATCGAGATCTTCCGTCTAAGCCTATCATCTATTTTCTAACGGTCTGTGTCCATTTGCTCCCTGCCCATCTATGTACCTGTCCAGATACATCTTCAAAGACACTATCTTGTCTGCGTCTACCACCCCCGCTGGCAACGCATTCCAGGCACCCTCTGCATAAAGAACTTTCCACGCATATCTGTCCTAAACTTTCTTCCTCTCACTTTGAACTCATGACCCCTAGTAACTGAGTCCCCACTCTGGGAAAAAGCTTTTTGCTATCCAGCTTGTCTGTACCCCTCATGAGTTTGTAGACCTCAATCAGGTCCCCCTCCAATCTCCGTCTTTCTAATGAAAATAATCCTAATCTACTCAACCTCTCTTCATATCTAGCACCATCCATACCAGGCAACATCCTGGTGAACCTCCTCTGCACCCTCTCCAAAGCATCCACATCCTTTTGGCAATGTGGCGACCAGAACTGTACGCAGTACTCCAAATGGGGCCGAACATTGACTGTCTCCAGTGTCCCTCACTATCACTACAGCCTTTCTCACCACTCCTCGATGAAATGTAACTACCTTTCCTTATGAAACAAAATGTTTTTACGGTCAGGAATGCCTCTGTGGAATTTCATTTCAGAGGCACATGGTAAGACCTTCAGAGGCAGGACTGTAGTCTGCAAAAAACCCTTTGCAATAAAGTCTTAAATGTTTTGAAACTGTAATTAGTAATCTTGCTTTGTAATTTGAAAGAAAATCCTGATATTTTGCTTAATTACTGTAATTAACATCTCGTTAACGTTTCAGCTTGGAAATATTTCTGACTAGCAACCCATGTTAGAAGCAATGTCAGTTAGTTACAATAATAACAGGAGCTGATGTAAAACCACTGTAGCCCAGTGTGCCAGACCACTAAGTCGCAGCTGTTCCTACAGTAGGGTCAGATGGCTCAGGATAGCTGTCAGTAAAACTCCAGTGGGGAGACTTTCAGGTCTATGCTCAGAGGATCAGATATGTCCGCTCGTGGGGCACTGCTGTTTATCCCATCTTTATTCACAGCGACTTTAATCCCAGGCTCATCAGTCACCAAGGATTACCATCGTATTGCAGAGAACACACTCACAATCTGTAGATTTTGAGACTCTGAGGAGTTGCTCAGTGAGCAAACAATTTGGCTTGATGTGCAATCTCAAAGGTTCAATGTTTCTCACTTGAACCTCAGGATTTTCCAACGTTCAGAGGTAACCAATTGCATTTGAATTAGAAAAGTTTGGCAGATGATTTATGTACTGCAAGCTCGCACAAACAATAATAAGACAATGAACTAGAAGTTCCATTTGTGGAAAAGTGCAGAATTAAAGAGCACAAATATCGAATAGCAGGGAATTCAGGAAGAAGCATCTTCACCCAGCTAGACAGTGAATAGAATAAGCAACTACATGGAATAATGGAGCAGAACAGCATAATGGCCTATGGTATTATCGCTGGACTGTTTGTTCAGAGACCCAGGTAATGTTCTGCGGACCAAGGTTTGAATCTCTTCATGGTAGATGGTGGAATTTGAATTCAGTAAATATCTGGAATTCATGATTGTTGAATGTTGGGAAAAACCCATCTGGTTCACTAATGTCCTTAGGGAAGGAAACTGCCATCCTTACCTGGTCTGGCCTACATGTGACGGCAATGTGGTTGACTCTTAACTGTCCTTTGGGAAATTAGGGATGGGCAATAAATGCTGCCTAGCTAGCGACACACTCATCCTGTGAATGAATAAATAAAATCAAGTGTATTTGAGTAACAGATTTTCTGATGAAAAGTTGACTAAAGCCTTTAGCTGATAAAAGCTCCTTCATCTTCATTTGTCTCAATTCATTGCTTATTAAAACAGTGTTGCAAATTATTCATTCAAATGTGATATTTTCCAATGCCACAGCCTTGCCCTGAAGCCTGAGCAACATTCAATCTACAGACTGAGTCAATACAGTCTTCTCTTCTCCTGGGTTGTGAGGGTCAAAGGAGTCACTGGGGCAGTCTCTCTGAAAAACTGGCATCGGGAAGATTCATTGGGAGCAGCATGTTAACAACAACATGTCGGGTTAACACATTAAAAGCAGGGCAGCCTGCAAACAAGTATTATACTGCATGTAAGGCTGGCAGCTCCTTGCCCTGTTCGGGTTTCATGGGATTGGGGAATAGAGATTGTGATAGTGGGTCAGCTATCTGGTTCACAAAGGAGTGTGACACTCTGGAAGCAAAGCTTCATGGACACATGCCTTAATTATAGGAATGTTGCTTTTCCTGCTTCCCTCATCACCTTTTCTGTTGCATTCAATCTCCTCAAAAACTTTCACCCTAACATTAACCATGTAAACCTCTAACTTTATGCTGCGGAAATGGGTTTCAGAACTCAATTTACACACAAGTAGAGATGGTGCATTGAATGAGAGGCTTATTAAATGTTTGCTCATTTATTCACAGGATGAGGGTGTCACTGGCCAGGCCAGATATTAAGGCCCATCACTAATTAAGAGGTAACCACGTTGCAGTGGGTCAGGAGTCACATGTAGGGCATCAAGGAAAGTTTGGTGGTTTCCTTTCTAAAAGGACATTAGTGAACCAGGTGGGCTGTTCCCCTGACAACTGACAACAGTTCCATGATCACCATAGATTCCCTACAGTGTGGAAAGGGGCCATTCAGCCCCTTAAGTCAGTGCTGACTCCCCAAATGTATCCCACCCAGACCCACCTCATCCCCATAACCCCTCATTTACCATGACAAATCCCCCCAATCTGCACATCCTTAGACACTGTGGTCAATTTAGCATGGCCAATCCATCCAGCCTGGACAACTTTGGACTGTGGGAGGAAACTGGAGCACCCGGAGGAAACCCACACAGACCCAGGGAGGATGTACAAACACCATACAGACAGCCTGAGGCTGGAAGCGAACCTGGGTCCCTGATGCTGTGACACACCAGTGCTAACCACTGAGCCACACTGTTCCCCCCCCCCCAAACCTTCATTTGGCTCTTAATTCCAAGTGATTAGACTCATAATTCCAAATTTTAATTGAATTCAGATTCTGCAATCTTCCATGATGGAATTCAAGCCTGGATTTCCCAGAACATTACCTGGGTGTCTGGATTAATGGTCTCCTGATTATCCTGCTAGTCCATCCATTACCTCACCCTGCCTCCCCTCGTTATTGATGACAGAAAAATCAACGCAAGGATTTGCTGAGATACAAAATGACAGGAGAGGTGAAGTTGGAGAATGAAAACTGGCAGTTCACCAATGGATGAATGACGATTCTTGGTGTTGTGAATCCTGTGCCATCTACCTTCGATGGTACCAGTTGAAGGTCACACTGGAGTGTCAGTGTCCCGTCTCCAGAATGGGCCTTGTAATCACCAACATCTCACACAGAGACATGGTGGCTATTACTGAGCGAAGGCTGGCTCAGTCAGTGTACCACACAAATGGTAGCGAACAGGGCAGTGGAGAAATATAAAACAAGAACACCCATCAACCAGGATCTCATGTACACTGGAACAGGGGTAAAATGGCATACCCCTTTTTCTAAAGGAACATAGATTGAGGGATGACATGCTAAAAAAAATCTATACTTGTTTTGTGAAATAAATCTACTCTCCCACCCATATGATGCTTAACGTAGCTCTCTTTATACCAGCAACTCCACCCCACCTGCTTCCTGCTCCCCATTGCACACAGTCTGTGGGCCCTTCACTCTCGACAAACAAACTTCCTACCTCTGATTGAATCCAGCTTCTCGATGGAGTCTATTGTACTGAAGACTTGTGCTCCAGAACTTGTTACATCCCTAGCTGAGCTCCCCCAGTATGGTTACAACACTGGCGCCTACCCAACAATGTGGACTCACTGCCAAATTTGAAAGAGCAGACACTCCCACTCAGATGGGAGAAGGGGAGAGAAGGTGACAGAGAATGTCACGAGCAAAGCTAAAAGCAAAGGAAGCAATGGGTTCACAAGTTGAAGGTGTTGTACTCGTTACTGAACCCAGAAATCTGTAAAGTGCCTGGTCTGAACATGAGATGTTGTTCCTCCAGTTTGTGCTGTGAGTCACGGGGACATTGCAGCGTGCTGAGGTCAGACATGTGGGCATGCAAGCAGGACGCTGTGTTTAAAAGACCAGCTGCAGGAAGGTTGGGGTCCTGCTAATGTACAAACAGGAGGTTCTGAGTTTCCGTAGTTTCTTATGGCCCTGGGCAGAACAGTTGCCATACCAAGCCGTGATGCATCTGGATAGAATGCTTTCTATGGTACCAATTTTTATGTGGTAAGAGTCTTTAAGGACATGCCGAATTTCCTTAGCTTCCAAGAGGTCTTGGATTTTTGGAGTGCATTTGGTGTAGATATAACCACAGTGCTGTTACAAAGGGAGCTGCAGGATTTTGACAGTGAAGGAACAGCCAGGATGGGAAGATGTTTGGAAGAGATCTTGCTGGCGGGGAGTGTTCCACTGCAGCCTTAAGCTGTACTCACTGGCAGAGATTATGGGCCTGGTCAGTAATGGCACAGGAGCTTTAGTGAATTACTGCTGGGCATCTTGTAGATGGTACACACTACTGCCACTGTACATCAATGGTGAAGGGAATGAATTCTGCTGGTGGTGGATGCCAATCAAGTGGCTGCTTTGCCCTGGATGGTGTCAAGCTTCTTGAGTGTTGTTGGAGCTGCACACATCCAGGCAAGTGGGGAGTATTCCATCGCACTCCTGACTTGTGCCTTGTAGATGGTGGACAGGCTTTGGCGAGTGAGGGGGTGTGTTACTCCCTGCGGTATCCCTAGCCTCTGGCCTACTCCTGCAGCTACGGTATTTCTACAGCCAATCCAGTTAAGTCTCTGTTCAATCATAGTGGGGGAATTCAATGATGGCAATGCCATTGAATGTCAAAGCACAGTGTATGAATTGTCTGTTATTGGAGATAATCATTTGTGTGGCGCAAATGTGACTTGCTACTTGTCAGCCTAAGCCTAGATATTGTCCAGATCTTGTTGCATGTGAACATGGACTGCTTCAGTATCTGAGGAGTCATGAGTAGTGCTGAACACTGTGTGATCATCGGCGAGCATCCCCACTCTAGACCTTATGATGGAAGGAAGGTCATTGATGAAGCAGCTGAAGATGTTCGGGCCTAGGGCACTACCCTGAGGAACTGCTGCATCGATCTCCTGAAATGGAGTGCTTGGCATCGAACATCGGCAGCCATTTTCCCATGTGCCAAGTATGACTTCAAACAGAGAAAAGCATTCCCCCAAGATTCCTATTTCAGGTTTGCTAGGACCCCTTGACGACACACACGGTCCAATGCAGCCTTGATGTCAAGGGGTCTATCAGTCTCACTTCACCTCTGGAATTCAGCTTTTTTGTCCTTGTTTGAGCCAAGGTTGTGATGCAGTCAGG
The DNA here is from genome assembly GCF_030684315.1 of Stegostoma tigrinum. Lineage (NCBI taxonomy): Eukaryota > Metazoa > Chordata > Chondrichthyes > Orectolobiformes > Stegostomatidae > Stegostoma > Stegostoma tigrinum. Next base: position 58,845,149 of record NC_081372.1, read on the forward strand.
AGCTCAGTGACCCTGAAACCCAAGCTGGGCGACACTGAGCCGGTTATTTCTGAGTAGGTGCTGCTAGGTAGCACTGTTGATGACATCTTCCATCACTTTGTTGATGATGAAACAGTTGGCTGATGGGGTGGTAATTGGATGGCTTGGATTTTTCCCGCTTTTTATGTACAGGACATATCTGGGCAATTTTCCACATTGTTGGGTAGGGGCCAGTGTTGTAACTATACTGGAAGAGCTCAGCTAGGGATGCAACAAGTTCTGGAGCACAAGTCTTCAGTACAATAGACTCCATCGAGAAGCTGGATTCAATCAGAGATAGGAAGTTTGTTTGTCGAGAGTGAGGGCCCACAGACTGTGTGCAATGGGGAGCAGGAAGCAGGTGGGGTGGAGTTGCTGGTATAAAGAGAGCTACATTAAGCATCATATGGGTGGGAGAGTAGATTTATTTCACAAAACAAGTATAGATTGTTTTTTTTTAGCATGTCATCCCTCAATCTATGTTCCTTTGGAAAAAGGAGTATGCCATTTTACCCCTGTTCCAGTGTACATGAGATCCTGGTTGATGGGTGCCCTTGTTTTATATTTCTCCACTGCCCTGTTCACTACCATTTGTGTGGTACACTGACTGAGCCAGCCTTCGCTCAGTAATAGCCACCATGTCTCTGTGTGAGATGTTGGTGATTACAAGGCCCGTTCTGGAAACGGGACACTGACACTCCAGTGTGACCTTCAACCGGTACCATCGAAGGTAGATGGCAGGATTCACAACACCAAGAATCATCATTCACTTTTATATGGACTTTATATGGTATGATCTGCCTGTACTGCACACAAAACAAAACCTTTCACTGTACCTCGGCACATTTGACAACAATAAAACAAATCAAATCAAAAGACAGCAGTTTGTCACCACCTTCTCCAGGGCAAAAAGAGATGAGCTGCAAATATTGACTTTGCCAGAAATACCCCCTCTGATGAAGGGTCTACGCCCGAAACGTCAGTTTTTGTGCTCCTGAGATGCGGCTTGGCCTGCTGTGTTCACCCAGCTCCACACTTAGTTACCCATGATGTGCGTTTTGTTTTCACATGAAGTATACAGATGAGGAAGATTCCTCCAAATCCAGGAGGGATAGTCAGGTGATAATGGAAATACAAACCAATGAGCTGCACACGGAGATGATCAAACAAATTTGCAACTCAACCTCCTGGCAAGAGTCAGAAAAATCTTCAACTGCTCACCCAAAATGTTCAATTCAGATCTCAAGGAGCATCGTTTGACATTGTCCCTTTATCTCTCAATTCTTTTGGTTCTGGATCACTTTTCAATTGACACTATATCCTGTATCAGTCAGGAACCAAGATAACAAAGTGTGGAGCTGGATGAACACAGCAGGCCAAGCAGCATCTCAGGAGCACAAATGCTGACGTTTCGGGCCTAGACCCTCTGATGAAGGGTCTAAGCCCGAAACGTCAGCTTTTGTGCTCCTGAGATGCTGCTTGGCCTGCTGTGTTCATTCAGCTCCACATTTTGTTATCTTGGAATCTCCAGCATCTGCAGTTCCCATTATCACTCAGTCAGAAACCAAACTGACTTTGGGAGCTAGGATCTAAAAGGCAGACTTTCCAATTGCATTGTGGTCCAAGGCGGTGCACGTTGAAAGCAGCCTTCTACAGCTTTTCTGTTACTTGCTGATTTTTGAACCGAACAAGCCCACTTCCTCAGGCCCACATTTTTGGCGGCCACATTTTCAAACACAGCAGTAATCCGAAGAGAAGTAAGTGTCATCACTTCATCATCGGTGGCCCCTTGCAGACGAGGCTGACTCTCTCCCACTCTCAGGGTGAGACCATAGGTGGTGGTACAGACCGATCCACCTACCACAGGCTCCGTTATAGTTGGGGCAGGTGGTGGCCATGGGAAGGGGGTGGTTGGGACATTGGCGGGACAGCACGCTCCTTTCGCTGTTTATGCCTGGCTTCCAAATTTTTCCAACGGTAAGTCTCGAGGTGCTCGACCCCTTCCTGGATGCTGCTCCTCCATTTTGGACGGTCTCGGGCCAGCGATTCCCAGGTGTCTGTGGCACTGCCGCACTTCCCCAATGAGGCCTTGAGGGTTTCACTGAAGCACTTCCTCCGTCCACCTGCGGCTCACCTGCCGTTTCAGGGCCGGGAGTAGAGCAGCTGCTTGGGGAGTCTTGTGTCGGTCACATGGGCAATGTGCCCATCCCCTTGTAGCCAATCAAGGTGGGGGCGGGGGTCAGTGGCCCGATGCTGGGGGTGTTGGCCTGGCCGAGGACACTGGCGTTGGCGCCTGCGTTCCCAGCAGATTTGTGGGATCTCGCACAGGCAGCGATGGTGGTACCGCTCCAGCAACTCGAGGTGTCTATTGTAGATGGCCCACATCTCAGAGCCATCAAGACTTACATCACTTACAACTGTAAAGGGTACACAATACAATTGTTCATGACCAATGGTGCCAGTTTCCCACAAAATGTCTTAACCTTAGAATATTCTGAGAAGCTTTAGAGAGTTACTTGCAAACTTGGACAGTCTGCAGGGCTGTACTTGACATACTTATGGCAATGCAAACATAGAACTTTATATAATGCACAAGGAGGCCATTTAACCTAGCCTGTACTGTACTGGCACACCAGCCATCCAAATCTGACAGGACAAACACCAAAAGCTGCACTGCTTGAAATAACAGAGTGATCCCTGGCTCAGGAGCACCCACCTCTCCAGTGAGAGGGTGTGGAGCCATGATATACAGTCCTGGGTAATGATAACCTGAGCACTGGTGTGGAATTCTGCGATGGTGTGCAGTGACCATCGATGCTTGCAGCCTCTCCCTCCATCGTGGAGAGTAGGTGGGGTCCTTGAATGAACTGCGAAGGGCCCACCGTCAATATAAAAACCCTCAGGTAGGCAAACTACTGCAGTAACTTTTCCAACTGACTGGAGGAGCACATCTGTGAGATGTGAATCAGTCCTGCCTTAGGGAATAATACCTCTCTGGGAATTGACAAAAAAATAACCTAAGAGAGACTCCTGGGAGCAAATCCTCAGGAGAAAAATCATCAAGACATTAAAAACAATATTAAAGATGGGGAACAAAGTCATTTGGACTGATGGAAAAGCTACTTTCTCTCATTTATTCTTGGGGATCTGAACATGACTCACAAAGCCAATATTTATTGCTTAACCCCAAGTGTCCTTGAGAGCGTAATATTCGAGCCATTTTCTTTACTCTGATATGACTGTAAGATGTTGGATCAGGAATTGTCCATTTGGCCCATTAAACCTGCTCCAACATTCGATAAAATAATGACTGATTTGATTGTGGGGCTAACCTCACTGCCCCTGCACTGTAACTGCTAACTTTCCTGCCAATCAAATCTATCTAACTCAGCCTCTGCTGTTCCCCATGGAAGAGATTTCCAATTACTAAATCCACTCTGCCAGAAGGCATTCCCCCCATCTCCATGTTATATGGGAGCATCTTTACTTCTAAACGCTGCCCACGGACCTAGCTTAGCCCACAGGGGCAGAAACATCTTCTCAGCAATCATCCCACAAAGGCACCTCAGAATTTTCCATGCCTCAATAAGATCACCCCGTTATTCTCCTAAACTCCAATGAGTACAGGCACAACTCGCCCAACATTTCCACAAAATACAACCACCTCACCCCAGGAATCGGAAAAGTGAGACTTCTCTGAAATACAAAGAACTTTGTTTCAACTGGCACCTAATAAGCTAATGGTCTCGATAAACCAGCAAAAGGCGCATACCTGAAATACCGGGAAGTTTACTGTCATTCTGAGGAACGGCCACTGAACCCAAAACATTAACTCGAATTCTTCTCTGCAGATGCTGCCAGACCTGTTGAGTTTTTCCAGCAATTCCTGTTTTATTTTTACAGTATTATTGCGATCTACCGAGCAATCGTTTGAGTGAGAAATCTCTTTGCCAGAAAGATTTATTTTAGGCAACGTTGCTTTATTGTTTAAGTGACTTATGCTGTAAATAAAGTGTAACAGTGACTTATATACCCCCTGCATTATATTTCCATGAGTTTGTGTGTGTTTTTAAATTGGTTATATGGGCTTCTTAACCGTCTGGGAGATTTTATCAACTGGCACACTTCTGCTCCCATCGGTGCTAGTAAATAAAAAGATTGGCAGAGTTTAATGCAGAGAAGTGTGAAATGGTGCATTTTGGAAGGTCAAGTACAGGTGGAAATTATACAATGAATAGTGGAGTCCTTAGGAATAATGATATGCAGAGGGATCTGGGTGTGTGAGCCCACAGATCACTGAACGTGACAGCACAGGTAGATAATTTTTTTTTCTTTATTCATTCTGAGATGAGGATGTCACTGACCAGGCAGCATTTATTGTCCATTCCTAATTGCCCAGAGGGTAGTTGAGAGTCAACCACATTGTTGTGGGTCTGGAGTCACATGCAGGCCAGACCAGGTAAGGATGGTAGTTTCCTTCCCTAAAGGGCATTAGTGAACCAGCTGGGTTTTCCCAACAATCGACAAAGGTTTCATGGTCATCATTAATACCAGAAATTTTTGTTGAATTCAAATTCCACCATCTGCTGTGGCAGGATTCAAACTCAGGTCCCCAAAGTATTATCTGGGTCTCTGGAATAACAGTCCAGCAATAATACCAATAGGCCACTGCCTCCCACTGTATGTAGGAATAAAGATCTATGGTATGCTTACCTTCACTGGAAGGGGCGCTGAGTATAAGGATAGGCAAGTTATGTTCAACTTCGTACAACTTTAACGAGGCCACCCTTGGAATATTACCTCCTGTTCTGGTGCCCACACTACCAGAAGGATGTGGATGCTTTGGAGAGGGTACAGAAAAAGGTTTACCAGGATATTGCCTGGTCTAGGGCATTTTAGCTATGAAGAAAAGTTGGCTAGACTTTGATTTGACCAGAACACAGGAGGTTGAGGGGTGGGGCCTGATAGAAGTTTATAAAATTGTGAATGACATGGTTCGAGTGGAAAATACGGGGCGTTTTCCGAGGGTGGAGGGGGTCAATTGCTAGGGGACACAAGTGTGGGCGGAGAGGTTGCCTAGAGATGTGTGAGGCAAGTTTTTCACACAAAGGGTGGTGAGTGCCTGGAATATACTGCCAGAGGAGGTGGTGGAAGCAGACACAATAGCAGTATTTAAGAAGTACCGAGATGAACACAAGAATAGGAAGGGAATAGAGGGATACAGACCATATAAGTGAAGACAGTTTTAGTGTGGAAGGGCAAAATGCATCAGCACAGATTTGGAGGGCCTGCTCCTTTGTTGTATTGTTCTTTGTTCTTTGTTCCGATCTAAATATGTTCCTCAATATAATTAAACATAATATTGTGGGAGTAGCCTCATCAGTGCCCTGTGCAGTTGTAACAAGGTTTTCCTATTTATTTTCTCTTTTTCCTTCCAACAAAGGCCAATGGTCCATTTGCTTTCCAAGATACACGTTGTACCTGCGTGCTAACATTTTGTGATTTATATTCAATAACTCAAACCCCTCTGTACTGTAACATACTGCACTCCCCCTCCATCTGTTACTCTGCTTTTTTATTCTTCTCCCAACTTGATCAACCTCACATTTTCTCACAATATAATCCATCAACAAGTTTATACCAGTTCATTTAAACAATATATATCCTTTTGCAATCTCTTTGTATCCTCCTCATAACTTATCTCACCGTCTATCTTCATACTGACAACAAATTTCACCACAATACGTTCTGTCCTTTCATCCAAGTCATTGATATAAATTGCAAATAACTGAACCACTGATCCCTGTGCAAAAACCACCACTTTTTCTTTGACAGTGGACTAATTGGGAAAATATACTATTTTAAACCAAGAAAGCCACATAGGAATATTTTAACAGTATTAAAAACAAGATACTAGATCAATTTGTGAGTTCATAGAATTCCTACAGTGCGGAAACAGGCCATTTGACCCAACAAATCCACACTGACATCTGAAGAGCATCCCAACTAAACCCAACCCTTACCTGTTCCCTGTAACCTGCACTCCCATGCTAGCAACCTAACCTACACATCCCTGGACATTATGGGCAATTTAGGATGGCCAATTCACCTAGTCTGCACACCTACGGACTGTTGAGGAAACAGAGCACCCAGCAGAGGCCCACACAGGCATGGGGAGAATATGCAAACTTCACGCAGATAGTTGCCTACGGGTGAAATCGAACCCAGGCCCCGGCGCTGAAAAGCATGCGTATGTGTGTGTGCGTTTGTGTGTTTGTGCATTTGTGTCGTGTGTGCATCCATGTGTTGTGCCTGTGTGTGTGTGTGTGTGTGTGTGTGTGTATTTGTGTGTGTGTGTTTGTGCATGTGTTGTGTCTGTGTGTGTGTATTTGTGTGTGCGCGCGCGCGTTGGTTTGTGTGTGTGTGTGCACGCGCGCGCACATTGGTTTGTGTGTGTGTGTGTGCATGCGTGTTGGTTTGTGTGTGTGTGTGTGTGTGCACACATGCATGTGTGTTTATTTCTTTGTTCAGGGAAGTCTGCTCAGGTACAGTCTATTGATTGGTTTTTCAATCAGGACCAGTTACTGTGGGCTGGCATAGTAACAATGACCTGCCTAGTTCCTGTGCAGGTGACTATGGCCTTGTGTTTGGACATTGTGTTTGCAGTCTGCAAAGAGAAAGCATCAATCCGTCTTTCTCACTTCTCTGAGGAGAAAGACAGGAATGTTCCATGCTAATTTCTGTCACCTGTCTCTGTACGTTGGTCTCTTTGCAAACCCTCAGTTGAAAGGCAAGAAAACGGCCAACAAACAGTGATAGAGGCACTGAAAGGATGAACCCTCAAGCAGGGACTGAAAGATTGAGAATCAACGTATGAATGACCTCATGTCAGTGCCAAAGTACTAGAACGTTTCTAAATGAGTCAGACAATGTAACTCATGATGTCGCTCTTCTGAACCAGTGCCAAAACTGTGCTTCTCCAACCATTTTCTTTTCACTTTCCCACCCACAATACCTGTGTTTGTATTGCTGTTTGTGTATCTGTTTGTACATATTTGGGAATCTTAAGAAAATAGCAAATCTTAAGCAAAAGAGTTATAGATTATGAAATAAATTTGCCTGCATTATGCTGTCAGTTAAAAGGTTTGATGACAATAAGTAGTTATTTTCTTGTGAATGATGTGCATTTTTTAACCTCAATAGATCATAGAATCCCTTCAATGTGGAAGCAGGCCGTTCGGTCCGTTGAGTCCAGTCTGACTCTCCAAAGAGCATACCTCCCAGACCAAACCCCCACCCTAACCTTGCATCTCCCATGGCGAATCCGCTTAATCAGCACATCTTTTGACTGTGGGAGGAAAGTTAAGCACCCGGAGGAAACCCACGCAGGCCCCTGGACAATCACCTGAGGGTAGGTAAAACGGTATTTAGGTACAATTTGAAAATCAGTGGTGTAATTAAACTGTAACATTTATGACAACTCCAGGAATAGTAGTGGTTTAATTTCCAGCAGACGACCCTAGTGAGTCATGACAAAGTTTAAGCGTTCTTGACCAGGATTTTGGAACAGGGACATGAAATTGGACGAAACGAGTTCAGGAGGCAAACATTATTGAAATCCCGCAAACCTAAAGATGAGCATACAACCATTGTCGATTGTCAGAAAATTCCATCTGGTTCCTTTAGGGAAGGAACCGTTCTCTTTACCTGGTTTGGCCTACACGCGACTCCAGACCCACAACAATGTGACAACTCTCAACTGCCCTTTGGGCAACTAGGGATGGGCAATAAATGCTGGCCTAGCCAATAACATCCTCATCCTGTGAATGAACATTTAAAAAATTATGCTTGTTAGAAACACTGAAGAGACTAAGTAGTCCGAGTAATCATACATCAGAACCTTGTCTGCTTTCTGGAGGGACCACTCTCTCCGTGACTCTCATGTCTGCTCCACATTCCCATCCAGCCCCACCACCTCGGCAATTTTCCCTGCAACCGCAGGAAGTGCCTACACCTGCCCCTACACCTACCCCCTCACCCTCATCACAGCCCCAAGAAGACCTTCCACATCAAACAGATGTTCACCTGCACATCTGCTAATGTGGTATACTGTATCCTAGTTCCCGTTGTGGACTCCTCTACACTGGGGAAACCAAGCAGAGGCTTGGGAACCACTTTGTGGAGCACCTTCCCTCGGTTCGAGCCAAACAACTGCACCTTCCAGTCATGAACCATTTCACCTCCCCCTCCCATTCCTTGGATGACATGTCTATCATGGGCCTCCTGCAGTGCCACAACGATGCCATCTGAAGGTTGCAGGAACAGCAACTCACATTTCGCTCGGGAACCCTGCAGCCCAATGGTATCAATGTGGACTTCACAAACCTCAAAATCTCCCCTCCCCATACCGCATCTCAAAACCAGCCCAGCTTGCCCCAGCCTCTCTAACCTGTCCTCCCACCTATCCACTCCTCCCACCTCAAGCCCCAACCCCATCTCCTACCTACTAGCCTCACCCCACCCCCTTGACCTGTCCATCCTCCCTGGACCAACCTATCCCCTCCCTCGCTCCCCACCTACAGTCACCTTTACTGGCTTGAATCCCACCTCTCTGACCTGTCTGTCTCCTCTCCACCTATCTTCTCCTTTATCCATCTTCTATCTGCCTCCCTCTTTCTCTCTTTTTATTTCAGAACCCCCTTCCCCTCCCCCATTTCTGAAGAAGGGTTTAGGCCTGAAACGTCAGCTCTCCTGCTCCTATGATGCTGCTTGGCCTGCTGTGTTCATCCAGCTCTACACCTTGTTGACTAAGAGAATGTTTACGTTTGTTTTGGCACCACCTAAAATTTGGGAAGAGGAACGTGGAAGAATTCTTTATCCCGTTTGAGAAAATAATGAGCCAGGCAAAGTGGTTGCGAGAAAACTAGCCACTATCCAAGCAGAGAAAATGGGAACTGCAGATGCTGGAGAATCCGAGATAACAAGGTGTACAGATGGATGAACACAGCAGGCCAAGCATCATCTTAGGAGCAGGAAAGCTGACGTTTCAGGCCTAGACACTTCAGCTGGTCTAGGTCCGAAACATCAGCTTTCCTGCTCCTAAGATGCTTCTTGGCCTGCTGTGTTCATCCAGCTCTACACCTTGTTATCTCCGCTATCCAAGCAGAGCAAGTTGATAGGTCAAGCACAGAAAATTTTGCTGCACTATCAAAAGATGTTTGTTTGGATTGTGATGCTGTAGAGCATTTTTTGGGGATTGTGCTTATGAAGTTACAGATTGTGTTGGAGTACAATTTTGCTGCTCTTCATGGCCCACAGTGCCTCATGCACGCCCAGTCTTGAGCTGCCATATCGGCTCAATCTTGCTATGACCTTTGTCCAATGTCAACCCAATTTTCCAAAGCAATTCCTTTGAGGACAATTACAGCTTTGCCCAGGGAGGATTTTGAGATAAAATTTGGTTACAATTACTGGAAAGAGGTTCTGTTTGATGCACAGGAGAGATTGTGATAAAGAAATCACCATTTTATTTAAACAAGGGTTAAAAGTATTGAAGATAACAAAGTGTGGAGCTGAATGAACACAGCAGGCCAAGCAGCATCTTAGGAGCACAAAAGCTGATGTTTCGGGCCTAGACCCTATTATCCTCTGTTGTTAAAAAGATGGTGAGAGTGGTTGGGGAAACACTCTGTAAACTTTCCCAGTTTTAGCTCAGCCCCATCCCACTCGCTGCGGTATCAGGGTTATTGGGCACTAACAGGCTGATGAGTTCCCAGCTCAGTTCCTTGTCAGTCTTGTCTCAGCTCCCCACCATCACGGTAACCAGCAAAAATGTGCTAAAACCGGTTTAATTCAGACTCGCAAATCTCGCTGAATTGGCAGTTCTTTTTACACAACACATGCCTCCTAAGGCGTTTAAATCACTTCTAATGCAGTGCAAAAACACACAATGCAGGATCCATCTCCCAGTTGCATATCTGACTGGATTAACCTTTTCACTGCTTGTGTGTGCCAAGCTATGCTAACCTTTATCCTGCTTCGCATTCCCCCGATCATGGGTTTGCTAATACGGGCTGACGGGTGTGGGGAGGGGGTGGATCTCGAAAATTTCTCGAGTGGTACTCCCAATGGTTCTCTCCTGGCCCACCCTTCGCACACTTTTACAGTGGGACAGTGAGACTGAGGACAGCCCGCTGCCCCCTCCCACAATTCACACCCTGCTTTGGCCCAATTGTGACCACTTCAGGGCCATTTCCCACCCACTCAAAAATCTGCATGCTCCCAGGAGGGATTCTGGGCATGGAGAGGCCCAAACAAGGATCGACATCACTTGTCCCCATTAAGGCTATTTTCGTGGGAGCTGAATTTTACTTTTTTTTTGCAGTATCCAGGTTTCGTGAGGGCTTTCTGGAGGGGCTTTTACCATGAGGCCAAGTGAGATTTCTTGTTCTGTCTTACCGAAACCACAAACATTAATTACTCACCCACCCACTGTGGTGTCTCTCACATCCGATTCCAGCCCCATCTTCCCAGCTGCCATTCCTAGGACAACTCCATGGATATCTGCCGAAAGACCAGCATCCCTTGTGTCTGAGCCTTCTTTAAAAAGCTGTCATGTACCTGGGTGAACTGGAAGTCTGAAGGGAAGCTTCTCACTCAAGGGCAGAGTCTGAACATGTCAGAGGAAAGGAAGGTGGCACCAGAAGTCTCCGATAGGGACCTGGAGATCCTGATTGAGGGGATGGTGCAAAGGACGGGTCTCCTCTCCTCAGAGGATCAGCAGAGAAGGTCACATCACCAGACCCTGGCAGCTTGGCCCATGGTCACTGCTGTGGTCAGAGCTATCTCCAGGGTGGGAATGGCTGGCCAGCAATGCTGTGAGAATGATCTTCCCCTCTCTGTCACCCTCTTCTCACTGCTGCCTCATACTCCCTCAATCTCTGCTCCAGCAACCTCCTCCCCCAGAGACTCAGGCTATCAGCATGCTCCACCCCTCCCTCACTCTGTTCCCCTTCCACCTCCCACACACTAACCTGGCAAGGCCTCGGAGCTCCCCTCCTCATTCGCTCAGGATACCGCATCCTCACCTCCTTTTGTCCACCTGCATTTGGGCTAAAGACCATTTCTATCAGTGTCTCCCTCCCTCAATCCCTTCCTTTCTCATACGCCAAGAGAAAACTGCCCCGATCGGGCAGAGAGAGCCTGTATCATCCCTCAGAGTCTCCTGTTAGGACACTCTTGAGATACCCAGGCTCTCGGGGCAGCACGGTGGCTCTGTGGTTAGCACTGCAGCCTCACAGCACCAGGGACTCGTGTTCAATTCCAGCCTCGGGTGACTATCTGTGTGGAGTTTGCACGTTCTCCCTGTGTCTGCGTGGGTTTCCTCCAGGTGCTCCAGTTTCCTCCCACAGTCCAAAGATGTGCAGGCTGGGTGGATTGCACTAAATTGCCCATAGTGTTCAGGGGTGTGTGGGCTTTAGGGGCATGGGTCTGGGTGGGATGCTTCAAGGGGCAGTGTGGACTTGTTGGGCCGAAGAGCCTGTTTCCACACTGTAGGGAATCTAATCTAATCTAATCCACTCTGCCTATCTCCCCCCAACCCTCAGGAACTCACTCCAAGGAGGCTTCACTTGCTTCTGGTAAGAAGACCAATGGTATTGTCTGGGCTGCCCAGACACAAACATCTACAGGGTCTCCAGCCAAACCTATAGGGCCAATGGGCTCTGTCCATCCCAGCTGTGGAACCAGGGAGTGTGCGAAGACAGAGTGGGAGGGAGAGGAATAAGATGACATACTGAGGGCGCTATGGTGGCACAGGTGGAATAAGCTTGTATATCCCTTTCGGTTTCTGTGTAAATATTCCTGATGTTAACTGTAGTGTGTTTGTAGGTCTCTCTGTGCAGAAGCTAAACACATTTTCACACCATCCAGCAGCCCTCCATGGCCACAGATGAGGGTCCATGGAAGGAGGTTTGTGCTGAGTGTCCACTGCGCCATCTGGAAGCAGGGAGACCCTGCTTGCATGCAACATTGAGCAATGATAGCACTTCTACCCCTTCTCACTCAACATTCTTAATGTTTGGTTCTTTCTGTGTGCAAAGGTAGAGCAATAAATGAGGTGATCACCAGTGGCTTTAGCACCCATACACACAGAGAGCCGATGCTGTTGTAGAACTGGGGAGCAGGAACCCCACCATCACCTCTCTTCTTTCTCTTTCAAGGCCCTATATTTGCTGAAGACCCCACTCTCACAGCTCGTCACTCACCCCTCCCACTCTGAGTATGTATACAGACGGTTTCTTCCCCATTGCACACTTCGGATCTCCATCACGATGGAGGGTGGCAGTGAATGCTCCTCCACACGTGGCTTCCAGTTCAGCCTGATTGTGTCACAAGTCCCTCAAACCTCCCCATCCTTTTCCCAGTAGACTATCCCATTAAACCCACAGGCTTCATATACCTCAATCCCCTGTTCCCCGCTACCCCCACCCACCCCCCCGTCCCCATCCAACCCACCTACAGGCAGTAGGGTGGCATGGTGGCTCAGTGCTTAGCACTGCTGCCTCACAGCACCAGGGATCCGGGTTCATTTTCACCCTCAGGCGACTGTCTGTGTGGAGTTTACACGTTCTCCCCGTGTCTGTGTGGGTTTCCTCCGGGTGCTTTGGTTTCCTCCCACAGTCCAAAGATGTGCAGGTTGGGTGGATTCGCCATGCTAAATTGCTCAAATGGAAGTTGGGGGATGGGTCTTGGTGAGGTGCTCTGTGGGTCGGTATAGACTTGTTGGGCCAAACGGCCTGTTTCCACACTGTAGGGGTTTGATGATGATGATGATTATATGGTGATGACTCCCACTAGCCCCTCTGGGTTTGTCAACTCTCCAAAGCTTTTATAGGAGCTTGGTTCCACTATTGCCTTGTGAACCATAACCCATTATCACAATGCTCACTAAGCTTCAGTGGCTCCAATCTAACAATACACATTTTTAAAATTCTCTGTGGTTAGTTCGCTTGCCGAACTGGTTCGTTAGTTCATAGACATTTCATTACTCTGCTGCGTAACGTCATCAGTGCAGCCTCTGATGAAGCGCTGTTGTGTTTTCCTGCCTGTTATTTAAACTCTGGGGTCCATTGGAGTTGATGACCTCATTTCTAGTTTTTCTTCACAGTGGTGTATATATTCTACATGCTTATTGCTGGCTTTCTTGGTGGAGAAACAGGCCTCTAGAAATACCTGTGCTTCTCTCTGTTTGGCCTGTTCTAGGTTCCTGGTGTTGTCCCAATCGAACTGGTGGTTCTCCTTATCTGTGTGTATGGAGACGAGTGAGTATTGGCTGTGTCTTTTTGTTACAAGTTGGTGTTCATGTGTTCTTGTGGCCCGTTTCCTTCCTGTCTGTCCAATGTAACATTTGTCGCAGTCCTTGCATGGAATCTTGTTTATCACGTTGGTTCTGTCCATAGCGGGCAAGGGGTCTTGGGGCAGTTGGTGTAGGGAGATGAGGTAACCAATTCCAACAGACCCCAGAGTTTAAATACCAGGTGGGAAACACAACAGCGCTTCAACAGCAGTTGCACTGATGATGTTACCCAGCACAGTAATGAAACATCTGCAAACTAACGAACCAGCTCGGTGAGCCAACTGACCACAGCATCCACAACACCAGTTACAAATCTACTCAAGGCCTTTCAAATTTCTCATTCTTACTTTCAAATCTTTCCGTAACTTCCTTTCTTCATATCCCTGAAACCTCATCCAACGCCTGAACCCTCTGAAGCTTGAATCTCTTTATTCCACCGGGGCCACTCAGCTCCTGAGCCCATTGCAGGCTCGGTTCAAACATGGATAAAAGAGCTGAATTCCAGAGATGAAGCGAGACTGACAGCCCTTGGCATCGAGGCTACATTTGACCGAATGTGGCAACAAGGAGCCTTAGAAAATCTGGGATGAATGGGAAACAGGGGGAAAACTCTCCAGTAGCTTGAGTACCTGGCACATAGGAAGATGGTCATTGTTGTGGGAGGTCAGCTATCTCAGCTCCAGGACATCTCTGCAGGAGTTCCTCAGGGAAGTGACCTGGGAATCTTGGGAGAATCTCTTTACTGTTTCAAGGCACAACTGGAAGACAGATGGCAACACTGACATTTATTACCCATCCTTAATAGCCCAGAGAGCAGTTAAGAGACAACCACATTATTGTGAGTTTGGAGCCTAGGCCAGATCAGGTAAGGATGGCAGTTTCCTTTCCTAAAGGACATTAGTCAACCAGATGTTTTTTCTTTCCTGGCAATCAACAATGGATCCATGATTATCATTACATTCTTAATTCCGGATTTCAAATTCTAGCACCCGCTGTAGCGAGATCCAAACCTGGGTCCCCAGAACATGGTGTACGTTTCTGGATTAATAATCTAGCAATAATACCATGGAGCCATCACCGCCATTTAAAATGCACTGCAGTAATTCACCAAAGATCCTTAGACCTTCCAAACCCACGTTCACTTACATCTAGAAGGACAAGGCAGCAGGTACATGGGAACACCAGCTACGGTTCCCGGCCCAAAACATCAGCTTTCCTGCTCCTCTGACGCAGCCTGGTCCTCTGTGTTCCTCCTGCTCCACGGTGTGTTATCACCATCTGACTGTTCCAGTCCAAGCCATTCACTATCCTGACTTGGAAATATACCGCCTTCCCTTCAGAGTCGCTGAGTCAAAATCCTGGGACTCCGGGGTAGTTTGGGTGCCCTCATACCCCAAGGATTATTGTGGTTTGAGAAGGTGGCACACCTTCTGAAGAACAAATGGGGGAGGTCAGCAGATACCCAGATGCCAGTGAGGCATTCCTCTGATGAATGAATTAGAAATTCCTCAGCTCCCCTGTTTCCGTTAGTCCTTATATTTCTCCTCCTGGATACAAATGTAAAATGTCAACACATTCTTGTTGAAGCTGTCAGTCTGGAAAGACAGCTCATCACTTCAACAGACTCAGTGAACCATGGCCGCTCATTACTGAACATTTCCTCATGTTGTAAGTGCCTCAGACACATTCATAGTGAGATAGGAATGAGGATTTTAACATATTGGGGGAAAACACATTTCAGGATCTTCATTTCCTGTTTAACTGTTTGGGGCCATGCTTCCAATCTTGCATTTGTATTTTGATCCATGATCTTCTAAAGTTGCTGGCTGTTTCTGGTCTTTATTCTTTTTTGTTGATTCCTGGGCCCCATTCACAGGCCAGAATCTTTAGCCCATTGTCTGATGGCCCCAGAAGTGGGCAGTGTGGTTGCCTCCTTTTGAATTAGCCGCAGCCTTGCCCCGATGATGCCTCCCCACCACAACTCAGTGCTGACAGGTGGACGATTGCTGGGCACTGACACAGAGATGATGGGAAATACACAGTGTGTTAAGGGTTTCATGATGGGCATGTGACTTTGAAGGAATCGTGTTCCAATTTCATCGCTGTTCATCCTCAACATTCCTGGACGCAGGAACATGATTAGAGATTCATCCGGGGGCAAAGAAAAATGAAACAAGACAACATTTTTTGTAATAATTCTGCGCAAGAGTTACATTTCTTCATCAAACATGGGATATGAGTATTGCTGGTGAGGCCAGAATTTGTGACTCGACCCTAATTTCTTAGAGGACGGTTAAATAACTCAGCCAAATTCCAGTGAGTCTGGAATAACATGTATACCAGACTTCCATTCTGCCTCGGGCAGGATGATGCCTCAAAGTGTCAGGGGCCTGGGTTCGATTCCACCCTTGGCTGACTGTCTGTGTTGAGTTTGCACGTTCTCCCCGTATCTGTGTAGGTTTCCTCTGAGTGCTCTGGTTTCCTCGCACAGTCCAAAGATGTGCAGGCTAGGTGGGTGAGCTATGGGACATGAAGCATTGCAGGGATGGGGTGGATCTGGCTGGGACACTCTTCAGAGGGTCCGTGTGAACTCGATGGGCCAAATGGCCTGCTTCAACACTGTAAGGATTCTATGATTCTGAAGGGCATGAAGGAACCAGATGGGACATTGCAGCAATTAACTCTGGCTTGAAAATCCAGATTTTTAAAAAAATTATTGAATTCAAATTCTACCATCTGGCATGGTGGGATTGGAACACATGCCCCTGGAACATTAATCACCAGTTAATATTACTAGCCCACAATATTAACCTTACACCACAGCTTCATCCTTATAAGCTAAACAGTTATTGTTGCATAATAAAACAGGAGAGGGGGCTCGATCTGAGTTTTCTATTGCTAAATCAACGTGGTATTGCTAATTTGTAATGACCTCGCTGCTACCTAGACCAGTGTTAGCTGGTAATTGAATGAGGAATGCCCACTTGATCATGCATTCAGCCTCTACTTACCAGAATTAGTCTGCCACCTAGAGACCACGTGATATCCAAGATATGCCCTTCTTCGGTTTCGGCTTGAGATTGAGGAGCTGCTGGCACCACTTGTGGACACTAAAGCCTCATTATTGCTGTGAAACACTTCTTTATTCTCCTTCGGACAGTCCGCCTCACAGCTCAATGTCAAATATATCGGCAAAAAAAAAGGGGGAGCTGAGCTATGGTGCCCAGGCTTACAAGCCAGGGATTCAGTTTCCATTTGAATGCCTGGATGCTCGGCCGTGGGTACTGTGGGGGCTCTTTCATCGTTACCCTCAACACACTCCTGCTCCAGCAGGAACCCAACTGTATTTCTACTCTTCCTCACTGCTCTGGGTATGGAAGTAAAGCGAACATGTTAATACTCAGATAACAAGGTGTAGAGCTGGATGAACACAGCTGGCCAAGCAGCATCGGAGGAGCAGGAAGGCTGACGTTTCAGGCCTAGACTCATCTTCAGAAGGGCCTTCCCATTTCTGAAGAAGGGTCCAGGCCTGAAATGTCAGATTTCCTGCTCCTCCGATGCTGTTTGGCCTGCTGTGTTCATCCAGCTCTGCACCTTGTTATCTCAAGTTCTCCAGCATCTGCAGTTCCTACTATCTCTGAAACATTCGCCAAAGGATATTAGATGGGTTGAATGGCCTGTGATATTTGATAAACAGAGCCATCCTTGGGAAATGAGAGATGCTCATAAACATCTGGATGAGCATTTAAAATGTCGAGGATTTGCAAGGACTAAGTGCAGGTCAAAGGGATTACTGTATTTCAGCATATTTCTTGGTGATGATTCATATGCTGGACCAAAGGGCCTGGCTCTATGCTGTGTGACGCTGTGACCCTACTGCTTAGTATTGTCCCCATTCACTTGGGGTAATTGTTGGAAATCAAGTCCCATTTTTCCCAGAGTGATCACAAATGTCAAAATATTTCGTTAAACTGCCCAAAGTCCTCAATTTACCTGACTGACTAACCTAGGTTTAAAATAAACACTTAACAGGTTTTCTTACTTTATAAGAAAATAACTCTTTGTTGAACTGAACAGGAATTCAGAAATATGAATTGCTAACTTATGACTCTAAAACTTAAACTCCACCCCTTCATATATTCCGCTAGTCACAAACAAAGATGGATATAGACATGAAGGCTGGTAAAAGAGACAAAGATCAGGAAATACAGTTTGATGATATCCCTCTGGGCCACAGGATATCACTAGTTGCTTTCTTTCTCTTCTTTCCAGTTCCTTTTTACTGTTGTCACAAGGTTGTTTACACACTAACCCTCTCTTTCACTCACTGATTGAGAATTTGTCCTTTGGCCATCTCTGAAGGTGTTTTATTCCTCCTCCAGCAGAAGGTTTGCAGGGAAAGTGGAGAGAAAGACAGCAGTCATTTCTGGACACTTTCTGGTACCTTCAAGCAGGAAAGAGAGATGGAGAAAGATTTTTTTGATGCTGACACTGTGCGGGTTAAGTGGGTTTTCTACTTACTGGCCGGCTCAGGCCATGGTCACCTGATCAGCAACCAATCAGGGCATTGTTGTCAAGCTTCAGGCTCTGTGGTTTCTGTTTTCCCTGTTTCAGGGGATAGCAACACCGTGTAAAACTCACAATGTGTTCCAGTAAACATGACTTAAATAACGGCAGCCACCTTTTTGCACAGCCTCCTTGGTTTAAAGCAATATAAGACCATAAGACCATAAGACATTGGAGTGGAAGTAAGGCCATTCGGCCCATCGCTCCAATCCACCATTTAATCATGGCTCATGGGCATTTCAAATCCACTTTACCCGCACTCTCCCCGTTGCCCTTAATTCCTTGCGAGATCAAGAATTTATCAATCTCTGCCTTGAAGGCATTTAATGTCCTGGCCTCCACTGCGCTCCGTGGCAATGAATTCCACAGGCCCACCACTCTCTGGCTGAAGAAATGTCTCCTCATTTCCATTTTAAATTTACCCCCTCTAATTCTAAGGCTATGCCCACCGGTCCTAGTCTCCCCGCCTAACACAAACAACTTCCCAGCGTCCACCCTTTCTAAGCCATACATTATCTTGTAAGTTTCTATTAGATCTCCCCTCAGCCTTCTAAACTCCGATAAATACAATCCCAGGATCCTTAGCCGTTCATCATACATTAAAACTACTATTCCAGGGATCATCCATGTGAATCTCTGCTGGACACGCTCCAGTGCCACTATGTCCTTCCTGAGGTGTGGGGCCCTAAATTGGGCACAGTATTCTAAACGGGTCTAAAATAAAAATACATGGTCTTTAGAGTATGGAGTACAACTTTGCAGATTCTGAAGGAGTGAGAGAAAATGGTGAGGAGCCAGGTACTTCTCATTTCCAAATATTACTCAGCTATGAGGGTCAAGATGCCACAATTAATAGTCTGATGATGGGCAGATCAATTCTGATTGTCAAATTCTGAGACCAATGGTCCACAAAGACAGCTATCAAAAGTGGGTATTGAAACCAAATATCTACCAACAGGGATAGCCAATAGAGAGATGTAACAATTAGGCATAAGGCAGGGAAGCACACTGGAAGGCATAAAAGCTGGATGTGTGTACAGGATGAGGGGTAGAACGTTAAGCCCAGCATTGGGAACATGATGTACAAAGATGGAATACGAGAAAATGCAGTGTTAGCTCAAACAATGGGTCTTGGCCTATCCAAAGTTTTGTGAAAGCTGCAACATGACATCCTGACTCTGGTACTCAGTGCTGTGACTCATCAAGGCAAGTGTGCCATATGCCTTCTTTACCACCCTATCTACTTGTGTGGCCACTTTCAGGGAACTATGGACTTGAACTCCAAGGTCCGTCAGCACATCAATGCTGTCATTCTATTTGAAAAATTTTAGCCTCATCACTGTCAATAAAGTAGAGACTCTCACAAAGATGCAACAGTTTTCTAAACTGAAATGAATAATTGCAAAGTCTAATCAGAGAGCTGAACTGGCAGGGCACACGCCCAAGGCCAGATGCCAGTTAGAGTATTAGAGTATTAGAGTTGAGAATAACCATGAAAAGTCTCAAGGCGGACTGACCATTGAAAACATTAAAAATGAGGCATTACGTTATAAAATTTTTATCATTGAGAAATGCCATGAACATGGCGCTTGTGTTCAGTAACACTTCTTGTACAAATCTCTGTGATGAGTCATCGAGTGCAGAAGGGTTTGCAATAGTAAACTGATAAAAAAAGAACTCTCACTAAAATAGGCTCAGTCCAAAACTGCTTACTAAATAAAAAAACAAGAAAAAATTGCGGATTCTGGTTCTGAGAAAGGGTCACCAAACCCAAAACGTTAACAGTGATTTCTCTCTGCCAGACCTGCTGAGCTTTTCCAGCAACTTCTATCTTTGTTTCAGAAACATCTACCTTCTACTGTACAACATGGGTCAGTCTCCGAATTAATCACAAACAGCGGATAGCCAAGAGTGTAGCTGTTGTGGTTGGAGTGGGTGGTTCCTGGTAACATTGACATTAGCAATTGAGCAGTTGGTTTCATTATCCTTAGCTTTGTAGAGTGATTGAGATTCTGTCATTTTGATTCCTTTTGACCAGACCAGAAAAATAAAGGAATAAACTTAAAGGTTCAACATATTGGCAGAATCGGCACTGTCACAAGAAGAAAGTTGGGATGGAGACAGGGTGAGATTCTGGATTCAGCTCATACTGCAGATCACTGCTATCCAATGAGTATTGGAGTGGCACAGGCATCTTCAAACATTGGTGAGCACGCTCCTCATGCCAACAAAAATAATCTTTCTGTTAAGATAACAAAGTGTGGAGCTGGATGAACACAGCAGGCCAAGCAGCATCTTGGGAGCACAAAAGCTGATGTTTCGGGCCTAGACCCTTCTTTCTGTTGCCTTCTTTTTTCAGTTTGTTCAGTTGGCAGCATTTGTAGTGAAAGAGAGTCCTCTTTTACTTCCAACACAGGGGTAATTAATGGGTAATTTTGTTCCACTGTGTCATTCCCAGCAGACTGGTGCTGAAACTCAGGCTGGTACACGTGAGAATATTCACTGGCACTAGCAGACTCCAGTAGTGTTAAAGCTACTTTTAACTCCTGTTCTCGTTATTCTTCCAAAAGAAAAAAATACACGTGACTGCACTTCGGGGCATCTGCATAAGGTCGTTCTGTCCCTCGTTATCTTTTTAGTCACAAGAGTTCACTTTGATGTTGTTTGAAGTTCCTTGCACATCTGTAGGTGTGGCATTTGATGGGCCTCTCTGCTTCTCTAGACAGCACTTAATCTACTCCATAGCCATTTTTGCCTGCACCAGCCGTCTTGTAAAATATACGTGGTGTCATACAGCAGGGAATCATAGCCTGCCGTCCAACTAGTCCATGCCGACCACGTTCCCAAACTACACTAGCCCTACCTAAGATAACAAGGTGTAGAGCTGGATGAACACAGCATGCCAAGCAGCATCAGAGGAGCAGGAAAGCTGACGTTTTGGGCCCAGACCCTTCTTCAGAAATGATTTCTGAAGAAGGCCTAGACCCGAAACGTCAGCTTTCCTGCTCCTCTGATGCTGCTTGGCCTGCTGTGTTCATCCAGCTCCACACCTTGTTGTCTCAGATTCTCCAGCATCGGCAGTTCTTACAATCTCTGTAACAGTTCTAGCCCCACCTGACTGTGTTTGGCCCATATCACTTCAAACCTTTCTAATCATGTAGTTATTTGAATGTCTTTTAAGTGTTGTAACTGTACTGCTGGCCACCACTTCCTCTGGCCGCTCATTCCACACATGAGCCACTGTCTGTATAAAAAAAGTTGCCCTTTGTCTCTATTTTAAATCTTTCTCTTCTCACCTTAAGAATAAGCCCCTCTGGGTTTGACCGTCCCTTACCTCAGGGAAAAGACCCCTGCTAGTCACCTTAACTATGCCCATCTGTCTTGAAATTAAGGGTTAAAAATGCACATTGTATTTTGGGGTTTCGTTTCCATTTTGAGGTTTACGTAAATTCCTCTAATGATTTATATAGAAATATGCCGTACAATGCCTTAAACACCATTGAGACACTGCTACACTCTGCTTCCTAAAGGAAACCATCTCCAGATAAGCAGGCACTCCTTACAATCGCAATAATAACTGTTACCTTTAAAACTATCCTTCGCATTCCCTGCTTCAGTAGACACGTCTGCACTGTTGTGTGCTGAGGGAGCCACGTCAGTGCATGGCCAGGTGATGGGCACAAATGGAGCTGCAGTCGTTCAGCCCCGTGTACACCTCGGAGGGATAGCCAAGTTGAGCGGGACTCAATCACACCTGGCTCAGCACTTTCTTCTGGGAACAAAGCAAATAGCAGACAACAGACTGCAGCGTTCCTCTTCCCTTCCCGCACTTGAACACCTGAGACCTCGTCCTAAGTGCAGAGCAGTGGACGATATGCCAACCAATGATTGAACATGGCTGTGCCACTGTGATATTGATCAGATAGCAGTGATCTGTACTGTGAGCTGAATCCAGAGACACTTCCCCAGCCCCTTCCCACATATTATCATTCTTGCTGGGACAGTGCTGACTCTGGCACTGGTAAAATGCCGAAATGTTGACCTTTCAGCTTTATTCCTTTATTTTTCTAGTTTGGGAATGGAGGCATATGGATCAAGGGCAGGCAGAAGGGATTAGTTTAATTTGGAGTCGTATTCGGCACAATATTGTAGGCTGAAAAGCCTGTACCTACGCTGAAATGTTCCATGTTCTGTGTTAATATTAAGAAGGACTTTGATGTTAACTATTATCTTATTTCTTTATTTTTCAAATTATTCTATGAAGATGATGCTTAACCTTTTTGACTGTGGTTCTTTTACTACTCTGTGCCCAAGCCCATTTGTTCCTTGGCACCTGACTGAAACAAAATGTTGTACTGGTTCTTAAATCCCGTATTATTGAACAAACACATCCTCAAACATTCTGTGGAACAGCATTCATCTGCTTGAGGGAGTACAGGGTATAGGGAACCTACGCATGCTCGGATATGCAAAGAAGACCTTTCAACATGAGATTTTGTCAGTATCTTTTCCCCAGCAACTTGTGCAAATCCAGATTATTCACTGTGCAGGACAAACTGGAGCTCCAACATGAGTGTGCCCGAGTGGGCATTGTGAAACACGAGGTATCCTTTTTCCCAGAGTTAAAATGTCTAATATGAGGGGTATGCATTTAAGGTGAGAGGGGGATAGTTCAAAGGAGATGTGGGGGTGAGTTCTGTGACACAGAGAGTGGAAGGAGCTCCTGGAGGAAACCCACACAGGTATGGGGAGAACGTGCAAACTCCACACAGACAGTCATGGGGTCCTACAGCTCGGTGACGGGTCCTTCGGCCCAGACTGGCCCATGCCGACCACAATGCCCAGCTATGTTATCACTATTTCCTTGCACTTGGTCCATAACATTCCAAACCTTTCCCATCCATGTATGCAAATGTCTTTTAAATGTTGTTAATTTATCAGCTTCAACCACTTCCGCTAGCAGCTGATTTTATAAGCGTACCACCCTCTGTGTGAAGACATTGCCATTCAGGTTCCCATTTATTCTTCTCCGTTTACCTTAATGTGGAGGTACTGGTGTTGGGTTGGGGTGGACAAGATCAAAAACCTGTTGGACTATAACCTGCTGTCATGTGATTTTTGACCCTCTTACCTTAAACTGATGCCCTCCTGTGTTCGATTGCCCAACCCTGGGAAAAACACTGAGTGCATCCATCGTATCCATGCCTCTCATGATCATATACACTTGTATAAGATCTCCGTTCAGTCTCCTACGCTCTAAAGATAAAAGCCCTAGCTTGTCCAACCTCTCCCTATAACTCAGTCCCTTGCGGCCTGGCAACATCCTTGTAAATTTCTTCTGCACTCTTTCCATTTTAATAACATCCTTCCTCCTGCAAGGTGATCAAAACTGAACACAATATTCCAAATGTGGCCTCACCGACGTCCTGTGCAACTGCAACACAACTTCCCAACTTCTATACTCAATGCTTAGACTGATGAAGACCAGTGCGCCTTCTTCGCTGCCCTGTGACTCCACTTCAGAGAACCATGCACCTGAACTTCAAGGCCCCCCTGTTTCACCACACTCCTCAAGGCCCTACCATTGATGTGGAATTCCTACCTTGTTTTGACTTTCCAAAATGCAACACTTCACACTTATGTATATTAAACTCCATTTGCCATTTCTCAGCCCACTTCTCCAACTTATCCAGATTCTGCTGCAATATCTGATTACATTCCTCACTGTCCACGATGTTGCATATTTTAGTGCCATCTACAAACTTACTAATCATGCCTTCTACATTCTCATCCAAATCATTACTATGGATAAGAAACAGCAATGTGACCCTAAGGCTCACCACTAGTCACAGGCCCCCAGTCCAACAAGCATCCTTCCACTGTTACTCTCTGCTTCCTACCGTCAAGCCAATTGTGTATCCAATTTGTGAACTCTCCCTGGATTCCATGCGATCTAACCTTCCAGAGCAGGCTACCATGTGGAACCTTATCAAAGGCCTTACTGAAATCCCAAGGGTGGGATTGAACCTGGGTCCCTGGCGCTGTGAGGCAGCAGTGCTAACCACTGAGCCACCCTACTGCCCTTACAAACAAAGCGTGTATGTCTGTTGGGTTCTATGTGACGCTGTACATGAATAACTTCCAGCTAACAATGCTTGGTTTTTGTGTGAGCAATAGCAATAGTTTGAGGTAAGGCTCAGTCCAGTGGATAGATGCAGCAAGGCAATGTCTTCATGGTGCTCAGGAGAGAAAGAAAACATAATTTAATCTGTTACACAAAGTGATCTAAATCTGGCCTGATAATGCATTTTACAACATAAAAGATCCACTTGGGTGTCAATTTTTTTGAGTAACCATTGTTTCCATTCAATGATGTTCCCATCTGGAAGCCAATCAGGAAAGCTAGGTAGGGCAAAAGTGAGTCATCACAGTTTGTATCTGAATGCCAGGAAGCTGCTGAACCCTCATCAGCGTCTAGTTGCTCATGTGGTGACCCATTCCCAAAGACTGAAAGCCAACATTGACTGGGAGACAGCAAGAACGGCAGACGCTGAAAGTCAGAGTCAGTACAGTGTGGAGCTGGAGGAACACAGCACGTCAGGCAACATCAGAGGAGCAGGAAAGCTGACATTTCAGATTGGAACCCTTCATCAGGACTGGGGAGGGGGAAAGGAGCTGGGAAATAAATAGAAGGAGGTGGATAGGGCTGGGCTAAGGCAGGTAGGGTGGTGATGGTTGACTGCAGGTAGCGGGATGTGGAAATTGATCAGTGGGAAGGATAGAGTGGATAGGTGAGAAGGAAGATGGGCAGGTGAAGGAAGCAGAATGAGAGGGAGGGCTGGCAATGTGATGACACCAGGGATGGGGAGATTTTGAAGCAAGTAAATTCTATGTTGAGGCCAATGGGCTGGTAAGCTCCTGATGCAGAAAATAATGTGTTGTTCCTCCAATTTTTGCGCGATCTCATTGTAATATTGGAGGAGGCATAGGAAGGACATGTCGCCAAGGGAATGGGGGGGGCGAGTTGAAATGGCTGGCAACTGGAAGGTGGTGTTGATTAGAACATACAGAGTGTAGGTGTTCCGTGAATCGGTCATGGAGCCTGGTCTAGGACTGTTGATGCAGAGAAGGCCACATCGGGAACAATGGATGCAGTAGGCCAGGTTGGAAGATGTACAGGTGAATCCCTGTTGGATTTGGAATGGTTGTCTGGGGCCTTAGATGGATGACAGAGAGGAGGTGTAGGGGCAGGTGTATCTTCCTGTGGTTGCAGGGAAAGGTGCCGGGGTAGTGGAGTTAGTGGGGTGTGTGGAGCAGACAAAGAAGTAGCTGACCGAGCAGTCTCTACAGAAAGCAGATAGGGGTGGGGAAGGGCATACCATCTCTTTGGTAGCAGGATCCATTTGTAGGTGGTGGAAGTGGTGGAGGATGATGCATTGAATTCGGAGGTTGGTGGGGTGGATGTGAGGGCCGGGGGGGTCTCTCCCCTTGTTGTTGTTGGGGGTAGGGGGTTTGAGGGCAGAAATGCGGGAAATGCGGAGGAAAAGGTTGAGGGCATTATGAATCATGGGAGAAGGGAAGTTACGATCCTTGAAGCAGGAGGATATCTGGAATGCCCAGGAGTGTAATGCATCATCCTGCGAGCGGATGCAACAGAGGCAGAGAAAATGGGAGTAGGGGATTGCATTTTTGCAAGAGGGTGGGTGAGAGGAGGTGTAGTCAAGATAGCTAAGGGAGCCAATATTTACATTTTGCAGATTTTCACACAGCTGTATGTGGGAGGCTATGGCAACCCTGCAAGGAATAGGGGTACTTTTTATTTACAAAAGGCCCCAGGAGTGTAATAGGTTTGTAATTGGATCAGGAATCAGAAGCTCGCAGCTCATGATATGGGAGCTGTGCTCTCAAACCCTACCACAGGATTTCGAGAATTCGGTTTTACAGATCTGGGGAAAGGAAGCTGCTGTCAGAATGTGAAATCCTCCTGGTTCCTGCCCCCTACTTGGTCTGTAACTCCATTGGAACAAGTGACAGGAGTGGACCATTCAGCCCACAACATAGTTCCTCTCCCATTCAATTAGCATATTCTTGATTTGTACCTGAATGCTGTCTTGGTTCTGTGACGATTAACTTCATCCAACAAAATGAGACCATCCTTTGAAGTGAGGTGATTCCCAGCCTCCACAGTGTTTTAGGGGAGAGAGTTCCAGATTTACACGGCCTTCTGTGCAAAGAAACGTGCTTCTTGGCATCACCCCCAAGAACAGTCTTTCTTTTTAATTTCTGTTCATTCGCAGGATGAGGACATCGCTAGCTAGATCAGCATTTAATGCCCGTCCCTAATTGCCCAGAGGGTAAGTAAGAGTCAACCACATTGCTGTGGGTCTGGAGTCACATATAGTCCAGACCAGGTAAGGATGGCAGTTTCGTTCCCAGAGGGCTGTTAATGAACCAGATGAAATTTTCTAACAATCAATTCATGATCATCATTAAATTCTTAATTCCAGATTGTCATTGAATTCAAATTCCGGCACTTACCGTGGCAGGATTCAAACCTGGGTCCCCAGTACATTACCTGGATGCCTGGGTTAATGGCCCAGCAATAATACCACCAGGCCATCATCTTCCCCTCTGATGGTAAGATTCGACCCTTGTTCTGATGCCCCCAACCACAGCCACTCGACACTGGCTACTCGTTTCTCTCTATCTGACCAATTATTGAGGTTCCCTTTAACAGCCCAGTTACATCCCCTCTCACTGTTCTGGAGTCAAGGGAAGAGAATAAAATCATACTTCAACCTTTGCCCCAAATGTAGCTTATCAAATCCCAGTATGAGACCAGTAACTCTGCACTGTACACCTTCCAAGGGTAATGGATCCTTCCTCAGTTTATTGTATAGATCTGGGCACCGCCAGGCTCAATACAGTCACAGCAAAAACACAAATCAATTTCTTTGTATTCCAGGTCCCAGGTCATTTGTCTATTTAATAATTTTTGGAGGACTATTTACTAGTTTGTGCTAGTAAAACATCTGTTTTACCAGAGCAGTTAACTTCTTGACAGTTTGGAAAAAGTACCCTAAATCTTTCCTTCTTCGTCCCAAAGAAGATGATCTTACAATTCCCAACATTAAAGTTCATCAGCCTTTGTTATAAGCTCCATGCCTATTTTCAACATTCTGCTCCCATCTACAGTATGTACTGCACCACCTGACATAGTGCTATTAGTGGCAGATTTGAATGCACAACTCTGTATTTCTTTGTGCAAATTCTTGATCAATGCAGTGGAAATTTTCAGTTCCAATTTCATACATTCATATAATTAGGAGCCGGAGTAGGCCACTCAACATTTCGAAACTACTGCCCAATTCCATAAGACCGTGTCAGTTCTGAGGAAGGGCCACCAAATCCAAAACATTAACTCTGTTTTTTGCCTTCACAGATGCTGGCAGACCTGCTGAGCCTTTCCAGCAACTTTGGTTTTGTGTCCATAAGACCATGGTTGTTCTGATTAGCCCATTATCCTCAATAACCTTTAATCTCTTCCTTAGCAAGAACCTATCACTCCAGCCTTAAAAGTGTTCAACTACTCAGCTACCATGATCTTTTGAGGATGACAGTTCTGAAAGTTTCCGATACTCTGTGAGAGAAGAAATTTGTTTCAACGCTGTCTTAAACAGGTAACCACTTATCTTTAAGCTGTAGATTCTAGGGTGTGTCACTGAAGAAATATCTACCTGTCAAGCCCCTTCAGTGTCTTCGAACCAAAACAGAAATTCCTGGAAAAGCACAGCAGGTCTGGCAGCATCTGTGAGGAGGAATCAGAGTCAATGTTTCAGGCCTGGTGACCTTTCCTCAGAACTGATGGTAGCTAGGAAAATGTTGCATGCAGAAGATAGGATGACGGGAGGGGGTAAGGTGTAAAAGATAGCGGGGAATAGAGCCCAAAGAGAGAGAAGAACAATTGGACAGATAAAAGAGTGGATAATGGTCTAGCTGGGAGGGTGAATAGTTATCAATGGGGACAGTTAGTGACTAACAAGAGGTAGTGTATAATTGCAGACCATGTGTTAACAAGGCCTAATGTGTGGGGGCAGGGGTAAGGACATGGAAGAGTTCAAGCCTGAAGTTATTGAACATGATATTGAGTCTGGAGGGCTGCAGGGTTCCCAAGTAGAAAACGAAATACTATTCTCCCAGCTTGCGCTGAGCTTCACTGGAGCACTGCAGCAAACCTGAGACAGAGATGTTGGCCAGGGAACAGGGTGATGTGTTAAAGTGGCAGGCAACCAGCCCACACCTTGTTATCTTGGACGCTTAGGGTCGTTTTAGTTGGCAGAACATCGGTCTCCCCTCAGTATCTTACGTGTTTCAACTCACTTATCTCTTAAACTCCTGAACATCAGCAGATTTGCAAATCTTCTTTCAGTTTTTATCATCTAAATCATTTCTGTGAATTGTCTGAAGCTGGAAGCAGGGCCTTTTCGTCGCTCTTTGTCTCCCACTAATTCCCTGCACGTGCCAACAGGCTGCTGATAATTCCAGATGCTGTCACTTGTTGTGAGCAATCTGTTGTGTGGAATCTTATTGAATGCCTTCTGGCAGGCACCCCTTAGCCGATACGATTCAATGCCAGCTCAAACTAATCAACCCATATTACAGAGTGTGCTGACTGAATTTATCCTTACAATAAAATTAAATTCACCTCCTCACCACTGACTTCAGACTAAGCAGCCCATAACGTCCTTGTTATCCTCTCCAATCTTTCCCCAATAATAGAGTCACGTATTTGATTAGCAAATTGCTAGTTATTGAACTAAGAGGCTTTAGGAATTCAGTGACTACAGCACAGAG
This sequence comes from Stegostoma tigrinum, assembly GCF_030684315.1. Lineage (NCBI taxonomy): Eukaryota > Metazoa > Chordata > Chondrichthyes > Orectolobiformes > Stegostomatidae > Stegostoma > Stegostoma tigrinum. Next base: position 58,873,944 of record NC_081372.1, read on the forward strand.
CAATCTGTACACAGATTTCTCTCAATCCCCTGGGGCTGTAGATATTTGTCTATCTTTTAATCTCATTAGTTTCATCATTGCAATCTTTTTAAATTTTGAATTTGCTCATATCTTTGATGTATTTTCAGTTTTCTTTGCCTCTCTGGGACATTACCCTTATCCTCTGGTGTGAAGACCAATATGAAATTTTATGGAAATATTTATTTAGGTTACTTGCCATTTCCTGGTTTCCAATTGTAATATCCAGTTGAACACCAGTGTTTGGCTCCAAACTGCTCCCAAAGACCAGCCTGGATAACTGCTCAATCCCAACAAACCACACAGCCAAGCAATTCAGTTAAAATGCTAACCATTACCTTTTTTCAAAGGGCATCTAGGAAAGGCTGACAATTATCTCCTTACAATTCAATTCAATAGAAACAATTAGTGCCTAAACCCCAAGATTGAATTTAAAGTGAATTTCCATGAACGCAGCTATTTCTCAAATATTTCCTCACTGTGAGCCCATACTGAAGTTCAAACATTGACATGTTCCCTGCGTGAGAGCAGGGTGGGGGTCGTTGGGGAGACTCATGAGGGCAGGGGACAGATGAGTGGGCTCTGAGCTCACAATCAGAATTCCCCCTTGAGGTTCGCACCATAGACCCACTTTGGGAAGCCCCCACTCAAACACAAGGCAGATCTCAGGGAAGCCCACAAGGGAAATAAGGAACTGAAAGAAAACCCCCATGCCCCCCACCACGGCCTTTAAATGACCTTTCACCTCTGAGCAGATAGGGGCAGTACAGTGGCTAAATAGGTAGCACTGCAGCCTCACAGCACCAGGGACCTGGGTTCAATTCCAGCCTCGGGAGACTGTCTGTGCGGAGTTTGCACATTCTCCCTGTGTCTGCATGGGTTTCCTCCGGGTGCTCCGGTTTCCTCCCACAGTCCAAAGATGTGCAGGTTAAGTGGATTGGTCATGCTACATAATGTCCAGGGATGTGTAAGCCAGGTGAATTAGCCATGGGAAATGTGGGTTTACAGGGACAGGGTAGGTGGGCAAGTCTGGGTGGGATGCTCTTCGGAAAGATTAGATTCCCTTCAGCGTGGAAACAGGCCCTTCAGCCCAACAAGTCCACACCACCTCTTGCAGCATCCCACCCAGACCCATCCCCTGAGAACCCACACAATCCTGAACAGTACAGGCAATTTAGCATGGCCAATCCACCTAACCTGCACATCTTTGGACTGTGCGAGGAAACCGGAGCACCCGGAGGAAACCCACGCAGACACGGGGAGAATGTGCAAACTCCACACAGACAGTCGCCCGAGGCTGGAATTGAACCCGCGTCCCTGGCGCTGTGAGGCTGCAAAGCTAACCACTGAGCCACCGTGCCGCCCAAAAGTTGGTGTAGATTTGTTGGACTAAACTGTGGACATTCTATGATAGCTATAGGTCCAGGGGTACGAAGGTAAGGTGGATTAGCCAGAGGCAATGGAGTGTTATATCAATGGGATGGGTATGGGAGTGTCTGGGTAGGGTCTTTGGAGAGTCAGTGTAGACTCGATGGGCTGAATGGCATGCTCCCACACTTCAGGACCTCTATGAAGTGAGGTATGAGAACAAAACGTCACATTTGTACAATATGCATGTAATTTACACTTTCAGAGCCCATAGAATCATAATCATACAGCATGGAAACAGATCCTTTGGTGCAACTACAAAGGATATGGGAAAAGTGCTGGGAATTGGGATTAGTACACCTTTAGTGGTAGTTATGTTGGCGCAGACCTGATGGGCTGAAAGGGCCGTTTCTGTACTGTATGAATCTATGAAATCTTGGACTAGACATCCCAATCTGACCTAGCCCCATTTGCAAGCATTTGGCCCATATCCTTCCACAACCTTTCTATTCATGTACCCATGCAGACACTGTTTAAATGTTTTAATTGTACCAGCCTCCACCACTCCCTCTGGCAGCTCATTCCATACGCTCACCACCCTCAGCGTGACAACGTTGCCCCTTGGGTCTTTTTTAATGCTTTCCCACCTAGAGTTTATCAATAGATAAGAAAGAACAGGGAGAAAATTGATGATGCTTTGAGGAAATCCTGTCTCCCGGTGAGACGAGCAATTAAATAGACAAAGTATTGGGTAAAGGGCAGCCTGGGAGAATGAATAGCTGCTAATGGGCACTGTTAATGGGCTGACAATGGGTTGTGTGTGGTAGCAGCCCTTGTGATGACACGGCTTGCTGTGTGGGGGTTGGGTTAGAACATAGAACATAGAACATTACAGCACAGTACAGGCCCTTCAGCCCTCGATGTTGTGCTGACCTGTCATACCGATCTGAAGCCCATCTAACCTACACTATTCCATGTTCAATATTGAGCCCAGAATGCTGTAGAATTCCCAACTGGAAAATGAGGCGCCGTTGTTCCATATCGAAAATTAAGGTCTGGAGAAGAACAGGGAAGGCCCTGCCTTGTCTAATAGATTAATCCCCAACCTGGCTTCAGTAAAAACAGGTCATCTGGTCAGGGCTTCATTTTAGTTTGTGGGAGGTACCTGTATGCAGATTGGCTGCGTAAATCCTCTGGGCTGGAATTTAGAAAGAGATGGGAGTTGAAACCACAATCAGATTGGCCATGATCTTGTTGAATGATGGAACAGGCTTGAAGGACCAAATGGCCTACTCCTGCATCTACACCACAAGGTGACACCTGCCCCACTCCAACCACCAATCCACCAGCCCGGACACATGACATAGGCCTCCCCTGGCACAATGGTTAGGCCAGAGGAGGTGTTAAAGTGGTCAGTAAGTGACCCATGGCTGGATAGTTTCTGGTCCTGCCTTCCTGCCCAGATAAAATAAGCTTAACCATGGAGGCAGTAGACTAATACATTGGCAGGGACAACTCATTGGGGTGACTTGAAGTCGTGAAAGGTGTTATGTGAATGCAAACTCTTTTTTTATCAGAAGCAAAGGCAAATAGTAACATCCTCAGTCCCGTCATGAGTATTTTAAATGTCAGGGTCATTGAATTCTTTTGTGGATTGGAGCTCAGCCAAAGGTGTGCAATGACTTTTATATGCAAGAGGATCATCCTGATCTCTCCACGCGTTTTGGAATTGTGTTGGCATCTCCCTCGCAATTTCGGAACGTAAGAAAGGAATTGGCCATTTAGTCCCTGGAGCCTGTTCAATGCAATCCTGGTTAATGTAGATCTCCACCCTATTTACCCAGCATCTTTCAATACTCCATTACTCGCTTGAATAACAAAGATCTATCAGTCTTGATGATTAAAGTTTCAATTGACTCACTGTGTCCACAGATAGAAACATCCAGATTTCCATTGACCTTTGCAGGAAAACAAGCCTCCTGGTTGATGATATCACAGGTAAAGTTAGTAATCCAAAGGCCCAGGCTAATAACTGAGGACCCTGGGATCAAATCCAACAGTGGTGGGAGTTTTAGTTTAGTTAATGAACATCTTGAATATGTAGATAGTCTTGGTCACGGTGACCATAATCCTAAAAAAAAACATCTGACTCATTGATGTCCTTGAGGGAAGGAAATCTGCTATCCTTACCTGGTCTGACCTACACATGGCAACAGGGTCACATCCGTAACCATGCACTGTACTGGCCCTAGCAAGCCGCTCAGTTCCAGGGAAGTAGGGGATGGGGAATAAAAGCTGCCCATGGCAGTGAAGGATTATAGAAATAATGGACTGAAGTAGCCAATCCTGAATTTCTAGATGGTGACCCCTCTTTCTGATCATTTTTGATTTCCTTGTACTGACCTTATTCAACTTTTTAAACAAACTCAAACTCTTAGGTTAGGTCACCCTTCAGCCTTTTAAACTCAGTCGAGTAGAAAATGTACTTATACAAATTGCGTGGATAAATGAAGGATTTCACTTCTGCTGTTACTCTGATAAATCAGTGTTGCCTTCTTCCACAGCCAGTGGCCCCTTCATGAGGAGGCAGGTGCAGAATTCAATGTGTAGTGTGTGAGATGTGCTCCCTGTAAAACTGAAGCCTAACCCACATTCCTTTCATAGAATCCCAACAGCATGGAAACAGGCCACTCAGCCCATTGAATCCACGCCAACCCTCCACAGAGCATCCCACCCAGATCCACCTTCTTCTCCTAGCCCTGTAACCCTATATTTCCCATGGCTAACCCACCCAGCCCACACATCCCTGAACACTACAGGCAATTTCCTATGGCCAAACCACCTAGACTGCACACCTTTGGACTGTGGGAGCAAACCAGAGGATCCAGAGGAAACCCACGCAGACATGGAGAGAATGTGTAAACTCCACACAGACAGCTGCCCAAGGGTGGAATTGAACCCGGGTCCCTGGCGCTGTGAGGCAGCAGTGCTAACCACTGAGCCAACGTGCCACCTCTTTGTAACCCAACTCCTTCCAAATCATTGACCTGTTGCACTCCCCAGCAGTTTTCTAGAAGGCTAGAGCAACTGAAGCTGTGTCTCTGATGGTCCACGGCATCCAAGGGGTTAACAGTGCACTGATTGAGACGCCTGGTGGCAGATGGCCAACTGAGCTCACAGTCTCAATTTCTCCTGCCATCTCTTTGTGTCTCGGTACAGAATCAGACTGTGAACATCACTGGCATTGCTTCTTTTCAAGAACCCAGAGTGTGTGAAAACAACAGCAGCTGCCAACAGCACCCCTCCCCTACCCTAAACCATCTCTGTGATCGAGGATCACTCCTTCATTTCCTGATTTGCTATGTTACATCCATGTTCCTCTCACCTCTCTAACATTCAATCAGGCCCACAGCTCCTCCTCTCCCTCCCCCAGCGCTTGGGTGGGGGGGAATTATTAGAACAAGATGATGCCACCGCTTGGGCAACAGCAGTGGACTCCAAGTCCAAGGGCATTGGAAGGAGCGAGCTTGCTGTGGCCCAGCAGGCAAGGTCTAGCTGGCACTTACTGAGTGCTGTGGGCACGAGGCATCCGAGGCCATCCATGTCTGTCCAGCTAGGTCCCAACAACAGATCGCTTCTTCAGGGAATTCAGGATGTATGGGCACGGGAGGAAAGGACACATGGAAAATAGTATGGGGCAGAGCTGACAGGCTCAGCACAATAAAGCAACTTGGAATACTGAGAGTGGGTACAGTCTGAGTGAGTATCAATGATCAGAAGGGAATACTGTGCGTGCACGTGTGCATGTGTGTGTGGAGTGTGTGTGTGCACGTGTGTCTGTGAGTGTGTGCGTGTGTGTGTCTGTATCACCGTGTGTTTGTGCATGTGTGTGTGTGCGTGTGTTCGTGCATGTGTGCATGTGTGTGTGGAGTGTGTGTGTGTGTGCGTGTGTCTGTGAGTGTGTGTGTGTGTGTGTGTGTGTGTGTGTCTGTATCTCTGTGTGTGTGTGTGCATGCTTATGTCTGTGAGTGTTTGTGTCTGTGTCTCTGTGAGTTTGTGCATGCGTGCGTGTGTTCATGGTTGTGTGCATTTGTGCGTGTGTGTGTGTGTATGTGTGTGTGTTTGTGTGTGTGTTTGTGTGTGTGTGTGTGTGTGTGTATGTGTGTGTGTTTGTGTGTGTGTGTGTGTGTGTACATGTGTGCGCACGTGTGTGTGTAGGATTAACGCACGTTTCTTTTCTTAAATTTGTTTGGCCTTCCAACAGCAGTTCAATTGTGATCTCTTCAGTAGCCCAGATGTACATTGCCACATCACATCATTGACATTTGTTTTTGCACTTTCCAGACCCTAATTCCCAGAATCCCATCAGAATTTACTTCTCATTTCCTCTCATTAAAACCATCGAGGTTTATTTGACCACCTGACCCAATTGCTTCTTATGGGGCTTGGTGTCAAATGTTGCTTGATTAATCTCCTGAATGTTTTGTCCTTTGAAGAAGCAACAAAAGGACAGTTTTGCTCTGCCATTCAAAGAAGCGAATATATCACAATATCTGCACTTGGTGAATGACAGGCCAGTGGAGAGAATGGGGAGGTTATTCTTGGCCAGGTGAGTATTGAGATGTCACTTTGGTTCCCTACCATTCTGTTCACGAAGCTTAGTGAGGCAGCGAGGAAATGGATAACTTGTGATCTGGGCATTTTGCTCAGGAACAGGTAACTGTCTGGATGCAGGCTTGTATTTTATCAATATCTATATCGAGAGGTAGAAGGACTCCAAAGATTGTACTGGACAACTAATCTCCTACATACCAGTAAAAAGACTTCTGAACAACACCCAGGGATCGTGAGCAAATCAAACTCCCAAACTCAGGGATGCAATGACTCATTGATTCTTCCTGTCCTTTTAGTTTTTAGCAAAGATGTCATCCACAGAGATGGCCCATCTCTGATTCAGCAGCTGTCTGTATGAACCTAGGTCTTTTCTCACAGTGATATTGTTTCTAGGTTTTTTAAAAGTCTTTGTCTTTTTCACTCAGAGACTAAGGGGAAAGTCATTCCCTGTTTCAGACGTGGATGTCTCTGAGTGTACAGCTCTGTGAAATTGCAACTTTTAAAACTAATTCAAAAGGCTGTCATTAGGCAGTTTTCCCTAAACTCAGAAACATAATGCACCACTTTGCTGCTCTGAAAAGTAACGTAATCTTATGTCGCTAAAGAGTACATCACAAAATCCTCCTTGGCCTTCAAGTTGCAAAGACTCTCCTGGTCCTTTCAGCCTGCTTGTTTAACTTGTGCTGCCTCCAGCCCAGAACCAAGGCGACCCCAATCTCTGACATTGGACTCAGAATGAAAGGCGAGATATTTAGAACCGAGATGAAGAAAGAAACAGAAAATGTGACTCGAGGAGGTGTGAATGACAGGATAACAAAAGCCTGCAATCCGAAAGTAAAAGAAAACACAGGTTAAGACCAATACCTACGAAGAGAAAGGAAGCAAAATGGGGACAGGGATTGCAATCTGAAATCAGTGAATTCAATGTTGAGTCCTGAAGGCTGTCCTCATGACTACACTGATCATGTAGGGTCAGTGAACTGCGAATATATAACCCACGTTGGGCCATTTTAGGTTTCTTGAATGTTCCAATTTATAAAATAATCAGTAACAAAGATCCAATTTTATATAAGATCAAAGATTAATTTATGATACAACAGATTTTTAAAGGTACAAAGTAAATACATGATACACTCATTCAGTAAAACACAGATCCATATTTACTTTTAGACTTTGTACAAAAGATACACTTATAAAGATGAAAGTAGGATCCAGCCATTATCACTGCAGGCTAGCCATTTACAGGATCCCTCGCCAAGGTGGAAGGGGGTCGTAAACTTGAAATCAGAATTCAGCAGCTGTGATGACCTCGTAGTTGAATAGTTGCAGTCATTCTGTGGAGGTGGTGATATTAGGTAGAGTAGGCTTCGCGAAGGAGAGCAAAAGAGAAAGTTTCTTAACAGGAACATAGGAGCAGGAGGGCTGTTCTGCTCGTCAAGCCTGGTCCAACCTCTTAGATCCTGGAAGATCACCTACGTCAATGATCTGTTCTTACACTATCCCCATATCCCTTGAAGTCATTATTCACTATAAATCTATCAAACTCTGTCTAGATCTTACTCAATCACCGAGCCTCCAAAGCCTGTAGGGTAAAGAATTCCAAAGACTCACTCCTCTCTGAGTGAAGAGATTCATCCTCCTCTCAGTCTAAAATAGCTTACCTATTCCAAGTGCTCTGGTTCTAGAAACGAAACCTTCCTGCATTTACTCTGCCTGTCCCATGAAGAATTTTGTCTGTTTCTATGAGATTGCTTTTTCTTTCTTCTGGACAGCAGAGAATGCAAAGAATGCTTCATTGGACAGTCCCACTATCTCAGAAATCAGCCTGTTGAACCTCCACTTCACTATCTTCCTTTGGTAATGGGACCAGAACTGCAGAAATACTCCCAGTATTCTATACAATTGAAGCAATTCTTTGCTCCTGTGCTCAAATCATTTTGCAATTTAGACTAATGTACTGTTTACCTTCTAAAATGCTCACTGCACCCACATATCAACTTTCAGAGACTGATGAACAAGAACATCTAGGTCTCTTTGAACACCCACACTTTACAATCTCACACCGTCTAAGAAATACCCAGCACCTTTAGCCCTCCTGCTCTGTAACTTCACATTTATCCCCATTGTATTCCATGCTTTTGCCTCAGCCTGTCACACCCTTCAACAGCCTCCAACACTGTCCCTCCACCTGGACCCCTCCCTCTGGCCTTTTCACTCTCCCCTCCCCTACTTCTGACCCTTTACCTGCTCTCGACCTGTTCGTTGAGACTCCTCAACATGACATCGCCCATCCTGGTTTCTCTGCTCCCCTCGCCCATTCCAACCCATCGCCCTCTGAACTGACCGCACTCTGTGCCCTCAGATCCAACCCTGAATTTGTAGTTAAGCCTGCTGAGAAAGGCAGTGCTATTGTTGTCTGGCAGACTGACCCCTACCATTCAGATGCTGAACACCAGCTCTCAGGTGTCTCCTCTGGTCCATGACCCAGCCATCAAGCATCAAGCTATTGTCTCAATGATTGTCACTAACCTCACCTCATCTGAGATTTTCCTTTTATCACAGCTTCCTATCTCATAGTCTGTCAGCCCCATACAGCCCACTTCCAAATCCTTCCAAAATCTACAAACACGATCGCCTGGGCAGACCCGTTCTTTCTGCAGAAACTCACAGAACTCAGCTCTAGTTGCCTAGACTCTATCTCTTGCTCCTCCCTTCTCGGCCTTTCCGACTTATATCTGCCATTCTCCTGATGCTCTAAGTCAATTTCATATTCTCCAGTTTGTGGGCTCCAGCTGCTGCCTCTTTACCATGGACGTGCTATCCCTTTACACGTCCATTTCCCACCAGGAGGGTCACAGGGCTCTCCGCTTCTTTCTGGAACAAAGGCCTGAATCGTCCCCATCCACCACCACCCTGCCCCGCTTGGTCAAGCTCGGCCTCATCCTCAACAACTTCTCTTTTAACTCCTCTCGTTTTCTTCAGGTCACAGGGATGGTTGTGGGCACCTGCATGGGCCCTCGTTATGCCTGAATCTTTGTGGGGTATGAGGAATGTTCCTCGTTCCAGTCCTACTCCAGTCCCCACCCACAACTCTTTCTCCGGCATGTTGATGATATTATCTGCGCCACCTCCCACCCTCGGCCAGAATTGGAAAAGTTTATCAATTTTACTTCCAAATTCCACACCTTTACCTGGTCTATCTCTGACTCCTCCCTTCCTTTCCTCAACATCTCTGTTTCCATTTGTGGGAATAGACTGACCACTTCTATCCATTATAAACCCACTGACTCCCACAGCTACCTGGGCTACACCCTGCTTCCTGTAAAGACTCCACTCCGTTCTCCCAGTTCCTCGGCCTCCATCGCATCTGTTCCAACTATGCCAACTTCTGCAGGAGCGCCTCAGAAATGTCCACCCTTTTCCACAGCCAAGGGCTCCCTGCTACCATGGCTGTCAGGGCCCTCAGCTATATCTGATCCATTTCTCACACTTCTCACTCACCTCTCTTCCCTCCTACAACAGCGATAGGGTACCCCTTCTCCTCACCCACCATCCCACCAGCATCCACATCCAAAGGATCATTAGCCACCATTTCTGCCACGTCCAGCAAGATGCCACCACCTGACACATATTCTCCTCCTCTCCCTTGCCCACCTTTTGCAGGGACTCTTTCTTCCAGGACACCCTGGTCAACTCCTCCTTCATTCCCAACACTGCCCAAAGCCGAATGGCACCTTCCCTGTGATGGCAGGAGGTGTAACACCTGCCCGTTTATTTCTTCCCTCCACAATATCCAAGGCTCCAACACACCTCCCCGATGAAACAACACTTCACCTGCACTTCACACAATCTAGTCTACTGCATTTGCTGCCCACATTGCAGTCTCCTTTACATTGAGGGGGAGCAAAGCGGAAACTGGGCCAATGCTTCACAGAATACCTACGGTCTGTCCACAATAATGACCCTGAGCTTCCACTTGCTTGTCATTCCAACACGCCACCCTGTTCCCTGACCAACATCTTTATCTCAGGCTTGCGGCAGTGTTCCAGCGAAGCTCAGCGCAAGCTGGATGAATAGCACCTCATGTTCTCCCTGGGGGCCCTGCAGCATTCAGAACTTAATACCAAGTCCAGTCATTTTAGAGACTGATCCCTTCCGTCCATGTCTTTTACCCACCCCCACCAAACCGAGGCCCATTATTACCTGGGTTGCCTTTAGCACAATCACCTAATCTCTCCTACTGTTAGCCCTCATTATTCAGCTTCTCTCTGTCTTCCATAACTATTAACAAACCCCGCCCATCTGCCTACCCCTTTCACATTTCTCTCTCTCTCTCTCTCTCTCTCCACTTATCCACTCACCTCTCCACTTCTCCTAACCTTGCCTTTGGCAAAAATACCTTGGGTGGTGAGAAGAGAGGGTGCCACTGGGGTTAGAGTTGCCATAAGTAAGTGATCAAGGGTGGAGGAAAAGGCCTCTATGGAATGTCAAAATGGAATATCTTAGTCTTTTTCAGAGACGATAGAGATGCTCAACCCTCCCATTGGGGCCATTCACTGAGGACGCCTGTTCCAGACTTCAGTGAGAAGTAGCTTTATTTGCTTTCTGCACCCAGTCCAAATTTGTAACTGGTGAATTGATCACAAGTTGGTGCTTAGATCAGGGGCTCCATTTCCACAGCAGAGAAAACTGTGTCTAAATTCTACCCTAAATCCATCTACAACTTCACTGACAACACCACCAGATCTCAAACAATGACAAGACAGGAATGAGATGGAGCGCTTTGTGACGTGGTGCAAAGAAAACCGTCTCTCCCTCAGTGTCAGCAAAATGAAACCGTTCCATCATTGACTTCAGGAAGCAGAGTGAAGGGCATGCTCCTGCCTACATCAATGGTGCTGAGGTGGATATGGACAAGAACATTAGGTTCCTAGGAGTGATGATTGCCAACACAGGCCACAGGCAAGAAAGCACAACAGTGCCTTTGCTTCCTCAGGTGGCTAAGGAAATTCAGCATTTCTGTAAAGACTCTTACCAATTTTAACACAAGCACCTTCGAATGCAATCTGTCTAGATGCATCATGGCTTGGTACCGTAACTGCTGTGCCCAGGGCCATAAGAAACTACAGAGGATTGCGGACACAGCCCAGTCCATCGCACAAACCAGCCTTCCACCCACTGACTTCATCTACACTTCCCACTGACTCAGAAAGGTAGCCAACATCATCAAAGATCCCCCCCACCCCAGTTATAATCTCTTCCAAACTCTTCTGTCAAGCGGACGATACAAAAGCTTACACATGCATACCAACAGATTCAAGAAGGGCTTCTTTCCTGCTGTTATCAGATTTCCGAATGGACCAATCAGACTTTAAATTTAAAGCTGATCTTGCTCTTTGCGCACTTTCTCTCCAGCTATAACATTATATTCCTCATTCTGTTCTAATGCACTTTGTACGGTATGATCTGCCAGAACTACACACAAAACTAAACTTTTCACTGAAAATAGGTACATATGACAATAACATATGAAATCAAATCAAAACTCGCAGTTTTACATCCTTTCAGAATGCCTGTTGAGCACCCTTAGTGAATTTTCGTTTCTGTGGGCAGTCAATTTGACTCAGTCCCCACAATTGAAACATACAGTTAATCGCCGTAAGTAGTTTTTTTCCTGCCCTCGCGGATCTGTCAAGAATTGTTTGCTTGCATGTTACCCTGGAAAGATTTTCTCAACTCTACATCTGCCAGCAAAACTGATTTGGAGATCACAGTCCTACTTTACAGTTGTCACTATCTCGTTACTGTTCAACATCTTGGCTCGGAGACTGATTGATTCCCTTATTAAAATGCAATGTAAAGCTGAAAGGCCTGGCTGTAATTCGCCATCTGCTGCAGGTTTCTGAAGCGACACATTCCTTCAGTCAAGTCGAGTGCTTTCTTTCTGAATTGTTAAAACATAGGTGTTTTTTACAATTGACAAATCAAGGTGATGAAACATCCATCATCAGTATTCAGGTATGATCCCCATGGAACCCAACAGCTCGTTAAAAAGAAAGCAATCACCACAAAGACAATAGGAAGAAAATGAAAGGCCAAACTTTCATCTTTCTCAAAACTTTTACTGCAACAAGCCAACTAAAATCCATACAGTTCAAACAGCAAGGGTACACATACACAGTGCAGAGCCATGTCGATGCACAGAGCAGGACTATGTGGATACACAGCACAGGACCATGTGGATATACAGTGCAGGGCCATGTGGATACACAGCACAGGGCCATGTGGATACACAGTGTGAGGCCATGTGGATACACAGCACAGGGCCATGTGGATACACAGTGTGAGGCCATGTGGATACACAGCACAGGGCCATGTGGATACACAGTGCGAGGCCATGTGGATACAAAGGGCAGGGCCATGTGTAAACACAGTACAGGCCATGCAGATACACAGTGCAGGACCGTATGGATATACAGTGCAGGGCCATGTGGATATACAGAGCCAGTCATTATTGTCAGATACACAACAGAAAACTATGAACATCATCAATGCATGGCCCTAGAGGTCTGTAGATAATAAAGGAAATCTGGTGGAAAACATTGTTGTGTTCCCAAGTTAAGTACTAAAGGGTAGTATATTCCTGGAGGATTGGCAGCCATGCTTAGAACAGGAATAACACAGTTCTGTGATAATATGAATTCAGCGATATAAATCTTGGTTTTAATACATTGGGAATCACAGACAGGTTGGTGCTTTTATGATGAACAAGAATTTTCAGAAGTGAAATGATTGCTATGGTATCAATAGAATGCATTCACAAAATAGTGGAGAATTCAGAGAGAAATATTAACCATTGTAAAACATGCTATGTTTTTGAAACGATGATTATTTTTTAAGTGAAGTGTCTCCAGGACCCTGATTAAAAATGTCTGCTTATTGTACGACAGAAAAATGGCATTACACCATTGATGCATCCTCAATCCACTCAATAACAGAATAAACCAAACCAGGTTCATACACCTGCATATAAATTGTTGCAATTCCAAGACTCATTATCCCCTTTTCCCCTTCAGTTCAGTACAAACGTCTCTGCTGATGATGCCAGGGATTCAGACAATAATCCGGGTAATGTTCTATTGATAATGAGGAGTGAATGTGGCATATTATTCAGGCAAATTAAAAAGTTTGCATCCAGGAAGAAAGACAATGTTGGGACATTCTAGGCTGAATAAGGGATCGATTACTGAGCTCAATCAAAAACACTTGCTGTTTGTAATTTAAACTGTGGGGAGGTGCTTGAAGAAAAGTTCCAAATGTCTAACATTGAGTTTGTAGTCAATCTGACCCACCTTATAAATCATTCGGAAAGAACCGTGGGGTTTGGCATTGTGGTGGGGATGAGGGATTCGTGTACATGTGTCTGAACTTTCTCCCAGGCATTGCCTTGACAAACGAGTATGTGGGCAGACGGATGGTGGTAATAATATGTGGCTCTTTCAGAAAGTAGCTAGAATAAATCTCAAGATATGGTCCCTTCTACATCTGTTGCAATACTTCAGCAGCCAATGGGTCTTGCAGATTTGAGCAATCTTTTCTGATTAATGCAATGTCAATAAGGACAGGAATTGTGTGGCCAAGAGCGCACTGTTATACTTTGAGTGCTTCCTGGATACAGCACTACTTCTATATACAACTTATTCATATGGATTGGGAACCAGCCACAGGCACCATTACATATTGAAGCTGCTCAAAGTTCTAGAAGAATGCAGCTATCTGAATAGGGTGGAGAAGTTTCATCTGCTGGTTCTGCAGATATACATTGCAGGGCCATATGGATAGACAGTACAGGACCACGTGGGTACACAGCACTGGACAATGTGGATACACAGTGCAGGACCATGCGGATGCACAGCACAGGGCCATGTGGATACACAGGGCAGGACATTGTGCATACACAGCACAGGGCCATGTAGATACGCAGGGCAGGACATTGTGGATACACTGCACAGGGCCATGTGAATATACAGCGCAGGACAATGTGGATACACAGGGCAGGACATTGTGGATATACAGCACAGGGCCATGTGGATATACAGCAAAGGGCCATGTGAATACACAGTGCAGAGCCAAGCCAATATACAGCACAGGGCCATGTGGATATACAGTACAGGGTCATGTGGATACACAGCACAGGGCCATGTGGATGCACAGTGCAGGACCATGTGGATGCACAGTGCAGGACCATGTGGATATACAGTGCAGGGCCATGTGGATACACAGTGCAGGACCATGTGGATATACAGCACAGGGCCATGTGGATACACAGTGCAGGACCATGTGGATACACAGCACAGGGTCATGTGGATGCACAGTGCAGGACCATGTGGATATACAGTGCAGGGCCATGTGGATACACAGTGGAGGGCCACGGTTTAGGTTATCCGATATGTCAGGGCACCGTCATTTCTGCTTTACTTTATTCCTGTGTCCTGACAGTGCTACAATTTCTGAAGAAGTGATTGGGTCAGCACTAGCCATCTTCCCAATCCTTCCTCAAAATTCCCCTCTTCAGGATGTGGGTCAGAATTAGGCGACGGGCTTCTCCACGAATATCTCTACCCTGCCTCCCTCTCGCCTTCCCAGCCCCTCAGCTGTCAGTCATGTAGGAAGCTCCACTTTCCAGTAAAATGGAGGTCAGCAAGATGCATGTCCATCTGATACTCCACCCTCCCAATAACCCCACAGATCAATTGTGTGGTTGGGGCACTTAGTGACCCAGCAGGGAGTAAACCCATAGTATAATAAGACTGAGTCAGGAACTGGAGATTTTGCAATTTAACCAGGTGATTTCTCAAACTGAAGCGATGGGGCTGGAGTTGAAGCTGAAGCAGGTCAGAGAGTAAAGGTAAGCAGGACTCTGGATGGTACAGCGAAGGTTTGCAATGTAGACAAATTCCACGGATGCTGGAAATCTGGTGAGAGCACGGGGAAACTCAGCAAGTCAGGCAGCACCAGTGGAGAGAGGAACAGAGCCATCATTTCCAGTCTGTCTTCTACAGTTCTGAACTATGAGACCGGTTTTTAATTCCAGGTTTATGAATTAAAGGCAATCTTTGCCAAATTCCTTGGAGGGACTCAGGCTCAGCTGCTCACAGAGTCAATCAGGGCTCTGAGCTATTCACCCAGTGATGGTATCACTGTACCACTGCCTCCTGAATGGTTGGACACTAAAAGGTGTGTTACCATAAACCATGCGATTGAATAGTGCCTCAATATGCTGATTCACTGTTCTGCAGTGGGTACCCTGTTTCACTGTGCTCTCCTGATCCCTGTGCCATCTCACCAGGAACAGGACATAGCCTTTGGCACCAGTGAGCAGCCACGGAGTAGGAGGTAAAGGAGGTGGAAGAGAAACAGAGGAGATACGTCTCACTCCTGACCAACCGGACGAGCCCATCCAAAGTGGATGGTCAGTGCATTAAATATAGGAGTTGGAAGCCATGTTGCAGCTGTACAGGGTATTGGTTAGAGATAATGGGAACTGCAGATGCTGGAGAATCCAAGACAACAAAATGTGAGGCTGGATGAATACAGCAGGCCAAGCAGCATCTCAGGAGCACAAAAGCTGACGTTTCGGGCCTAGACCCTTCTAGGATGCTGCTTGGCCTGCTGTGTTCATCCAGCCTCACATTTTGTTGTCCAGGGTATTGGTTAGGCCACTTTTAGAATACTGCATCCAATCCTGGTCTCTCTGCTATCGGAAGGATGGCGTTAAACTTGAGACGATGCAGATAAGATTTGCATGGACACTGCTGGGATTAGAGGGTTTGAGCTATGGGGGGGACTGAATAGTCTATCTCCTTGGAGAGGCTGAGGGGTAACCTTATAAAGGCTTATAAAATCATGATGGGCATGGATAGGGGAAATAGCCAAGGTCCTTTCCCCCAGGGTAGGCATTGATTTAAGGTGAAAGGGGCGAGAATTAAAAAGGACCTGAGAGGCAATTTTTTAACACAAGAGTGGTGCGTGTATGGAAAACGTTGCTCGAGGAAGTGGTGGAGGCTGGTACAGTTACAACATTTAAAAGGCAACTGGAAGGGTGCATGAATAGGAGGGGTTCGAGGGAATATTTACCAAAAAGCTGGCAAATGGAACTAGGTCAGATTGAGATATCTGGTCAGTGCTGACGAGTGGACTGAAGGGTCTGTTTCTGTGCTATACAACAATATACTCTATAACCTTGCGAGATAATTCAGGAACAGTTCCACACCTCACTGCCTCTCTGTCACTATATCCACTCAACCACATTAAAGGCTATTATAAAATAAATGCTTCAAACAAAAATTATTTGTGGAATGAATCTAGTTTGAGCACTGAAATTTGTGAAAAATTCTTGTGTGCTCCCTCTGTGCCTGGGATTTTTTTTTTCTTTCTTCATTTGTGTGATGTGGGCACTGCTGGCTGGACCAGCATTTATCGCTTGTCCCTGGTTGCCCCTTGAGAAGGTGGTGGTGAGCTGCCTTCTTGAACTGCTGCAGTCCATTGCTGTAGGTTGACCCAACATGCCCTTAGGGAGGGAATTCCAGAACTGTGACCCAGCAGCACTGCAGGAACGGCGATATATTTCCAAGTCCGGATGGTGAGTGGCTTGGACCGGAACTTGAAGGTGGTGGTGTTCCCATGTATCTGCTGCCCTTGCCCTTCTGGATGGCCATGGGTTTGGAAGGTGCTGTCTAAGGAGTCATAGTGAGTTTCTGCAGTGCATCTTATGGATTGTACGCACTGCTGCTACTGAGCATAGTAAGGGGAGGGAGTGGGCGTTTGTGAAAGTGTTAGCCCTTCTGCTCCTACACACTACTCCATCAGTAACATCCGTAACAGCCTGTTGTCAGAAAGACAATGGAGAACCTTATTGGACAATGATCAGCAGTTCTAGGATACAAAGACCTGTCTGATAGCACCAACCTGAAATGGACTGACTGGGAAAGGACTCTAGTGGGTGGAGTCTATCGGCCCATAGTTAAATGCTAATAGCTAGGCTGCATTATCTTTGACAGCCTGCAATTGAACAAGGCCTTGGTGAGACTACACCTAGAGTAAAATGTACAGTTCTGGTCTCCTTATCTGAGGAAGAATGTTCTGGCCGTTGAGGGAGTGCTACAAAGATTTAGCAGACTGATTTTTGGGATGGTAGGACTGACATACGAACAAAGATTGGATCAGTTATCACCATATTCCCTGGAGTTGAGGAGAATAAGAGGGGATATTATAGAAACCTATAAAATTCTAACAGGGCCGGGCAGGGTTAATGCAGGATTGATGTGCCCAATGCCTCGGGCAGTCCAGAGCTGGGGGCCACAGTTTAAGGATACAGGATAGATCATTTGGGACTGAGATGAGGAGACATTTCTTCATCCAGAGAGTGGTGAGCCTATGGTATTTTCAGTCACAGAATTGGCTGAGGCCAAACATTGAATGTGTTTAAGAAGGAGGCAGATATATTCTTAGGGCTAACTGGATCAAAGGGAGAAATCAGAAACAGGGGGCTGAGTTGGAGGATCAGCTGTGGTTATATTAAGAGCTAAATGGACTACTCTTGCTCATATTTTCTACATTATTGCTATGTTTCACTTCTAACAGATAATGGCTGATCACACAGGACTGGGACCTGATGGAAGAAGCTTCTACTGCAGCCCAGTTCGATCAAATCTATGTACCGACTGAGTTTAGTTCCTAAATATCACTCATTTGCACAGGCACGGTGCCCAGTCCTTATTCAATCTGTTTCGGACATTACAAACCTGTGCTGATGGTAGTGTGCAGCCTGCAAACCTTTAACAAGGGATCCTGCTGAAAAAAGATGGGAATGTCCCAAACCAGGGCCATCAAAGTCTTCCTTAATATTAAGTCCCTTAATATTTCAGAGCTTCAGTGATCCATGAGTGCAGTCAATCAATTAGAGACATTCCTGCCCAATTTGGCAAGGGCTAATGGGATGCTAAGACAACAACTCAAGCAGGACTACGCCAGATATGGGGGCGGAGAAAGTAGAGAGCATTTGACAAAATCAAGGGGATGTTCACCTTCACAGAAATAGATTTGCACTATGACCAAACCATGGTCATGAGGAAAATGTGTGACGTGTTGAGTTAAGAACCATGACATTCCAAGTTGAGCACACTGGGGCCTGCAGACTTGTAGACTGTGTTACCAGGTAAATACAGCCATTGAAAAAGAGGAACAATAGGTGTTATTTGGGGCTGTTGAAATTTTTCCTACAACTTCCTGGAACTCAAGCTCACCACTGATGGAGCTCATGATCCATTGGTCATCCTGCTCAATGCAAAAGTATTGAGTGTGTCTCAGCAAAGTGCTTGAAGCAATCATTGCCAAACAGCGGGCCATTGTCACAGATAACTACATCAGAAATGCAGTGTGTGGCAAAATAAAACCCTCCCAATGTAATAACTGCCACTGAGGTAGAGCCATGTAGTCACATAGTCACAGTCCACTGAGTGTAATGACCCACTAAAATCAGAAATGTTTTATCTTTCAATATCAGAGATCCAGCCCTGTGCACTCTCCTGGTCAAAATGGGAATGAGCAAGAGTAGTCCATTTAGCTCTTAATATAACCACAGCTGATCCTCCAACTCAGCCCCCTGTTTCTGATTTCTCCCTTTGATCCAGTTAGCCCTAAGAATATATCTGCCTCCTTCTTAAACACATTCAATGTTTGGCCTCAGCCAATTCTGTGACTGAAAATGCCATAGGCTCACCACTCTCTGGATGAAGAAATGTCTCCTCATCTCAGTCCCAAATGATCTATCCTGTATCCATTGGTCAGCCTGCTCAATGCAAAAGTATTGCTGCCCTCTTTAGACTTCATGCCACCACAGAGTACACCCAAGGTAAACTGCAAACCTCTCCAGGTGAATTGTCTGTGAGGAAGCCTACACAAAATGAGAAATGTTTTGTCAAAGACATAGAGTCCAACGTGTTCTTGACCATCAAGTTCAAACCTGCCACTGGCCGGAAATAACAGGAAATCTGAGCGGCCCACTTGGTTAGGGCTAAATGTGTACAGAGGTGGACATTCTGTGTTATGGGATTGCCAGGGTACGCTCCTAGTAATTACATTCTGAAACAACACATTGAACAGTGCTGTCTCATCAGCCCCACGGATGACTTGTTGGTCTATGTTGAAAGAGCCATCATCCCCAGAACCCTCAAGTTAAAGATTCTCATAGAAACATATAAAATTATGAAGGGAATAGATAAGGATGTTGTTCCCACTGGCGGATGAAACTAGAAATGGGAACATAGCTTCAAAATGAGGGGACACAGATTTAGGAATGAGTTGAGGAGAAACTTCTTCACCCCCAAAGGGTAGTGAATCGGTGGAACTCCCTGCCCAGTGACGCAGTTGAGGCTTCCTCATTGAATGTTTTTAAGACAAAGATAGATTTTTGAGCAATAAAGGAATCAAGGCTTACGACTGAACGGATAGGCAGTAGAGCTTACTCCACAGAAAGATCAACCAGATCAATGGGCCGAGTGGCCTACTCCTGCTCCTATTTTGTATGCCCTTATGTTCAGTGGGTAACTCGGGCAAACTGGCTGTACAAATCATGGGATCAGGACACACAGATCTGTTTGGAAACCAGGACCCTCCAAATCTATTGAAGTCATTATTTCCAATTAGGTTACTTTTGGCATCCATAGGTAAGAACACACAAAATCATAATACCATCCTCATTCCCATTTTGACCAAGAGAGTGCACAGGGCTGGATCTCTGATATTGAAAGATAAAACATTTCTGATTTTAGTGGGTCATTACACTCAGTGGACTGTGACTATGTGACTACATGGCTCTACCTCAGTGGCAGTTATTACATTGGGAGGGTTTTATTTTGCCACACACTGCATTTCTGATGTAGTTATCTGTGACAATGGCCCGCTGTTTGGCAATGATTGCTTCAAGCACTTTGCTGAGACACACTAGTTCATCCCGATGTCTACAGACCTATAGAGTGACTCAAACTGGGCTCCCGACCATCAAATCCCTGCTGAAGGGAAAGGATGAGCTCCAAGGCCAAACCCTCTCTGAGCCTCTGGCTCATTCCCCCGCATAATCCTGCTTCACAATCACCGACCATCCCGTACCCAGCTCAGACCACCCTGGACTGCCCGCAGGATCAGTGCCCATCATTCCAACCCTCCCAGCTCACACTGCAGACTCATACACTCCCTCCCATGCACCCTGCCGCTCACCCCACTTCTAGCTTGGGTAACATTCCTTACCCATCCTGAACTGTCCTGTAGAATGTGGTGGCAAGCCATTTTCTGAAACTTATGAGAAGAGGCCGGATAGGCTAGGAGAGTTCTCACTGGAGCATAGGACCTTGAGGTGTGACCTTATAGAAGTTCATAAAATCGTGAGGGGCATAGATAAGGTATCTTTTCCCTAGGGTGGGAGATTTCAAGACGAGGAGTTATATTTTTAAGGTGAGAGGAGAAGGGTTTTAAGAAGACACAAGGGTCAACCTTCTTACGCAGCAAGTGGTTTGTATGTGGAATGACTTCCAAGGAAGCAATGGATGTGGGCCTAGCTACAATGTTTAAAAGACATTTGGATAAGTTGGTGCATAGGAAAGGTTTGGAGGGATATGGGCCGAATGCAGGCAGGTGGGACCAGTTTAGTTTGGGAGTATGATCAGCACGGATTGCTTGGGCATGCAGTATGACTCTATGCTGCCAATCATAGAACAAAATGACACCCACATTGCCCTTAGGGAGAGAATTTCAGGATTTTGACACAGCAACAGTGAAGATACAGTGACATATTTCCAAGTCAGGATGGTGAGTGGTTTGGAGGGGAACTTGGAGGTGGTGGTGCTCCCATGTGTCTGATGCCCTTGTCCTTCTAGATGGATGTGGCCATGAGTTTGGAAGGTGTTGCCTGATGATCTTTGGTGAATGTCACACACTGCTACTACTGAGCATCGGTGGTGGGGGGAGTGGATGTTTGTGGATGTGGTGCCAATCGAACAGCTGCTTTGTCCTGGATGGGATCAAGCTTCTCGAGTGTTCTTGGGTGTCCATCCATGCAGGCAAGTGGGGAGTATTCCATCACACTCCTGATTTGTGCCTTGGAGATGGTGGGTAGGCTTTGGGTTGTCAGAAGGTGAGTGATACTTAGTGATGGACATTAAGTCCCTTATCCAGATATATTCTATATTCTTGCCATCCTCAGTGCTTCCTTCAAGGTGTGTTATAACATGAAGAGATGCTGATTCATCAGCTGAGGGAAAATGATAATGCGCAGGAAGTTTCCTTCCCTCTACTTGACCCAATAACACTACCATTCATGAATTCTGGATTCTATGTTGAAGGTTTCCAGGCATGTTTTCCACTGTGCTGCCAATTGTCTGATGGGACTGGGCATATATATGATAATGACAGTGCTGTGACATCGTCTGTAGGGTATGATTCTATGGGCATGACTATGCTGATTCAATTTGCTTTGATTTATTCTTGTCACATGTACCGAGAAACAATGAGAAGTACTGTTTTATGTGCCATCCAAGCATGACATACCTCACATAAATATATCAGGGTAATAGAACAGAATGCAGAATGTAATGTTACAGTTACAGAAAAGGTGCAGAAAGAGATCAACTCGAATGTATGAGAGGTCCGTTCATAACACTGATAACAGCAGGGAAGAAGCTGGTCTTGAATCTGTTGGTACATATTTTCAAACTTTTATATTTTCTGCCAGGTGGACGAGGGTGGAAGTCAGCATAACCAGAGTGGGAGGAGTCTTTGATTATGCTGGCTGCTTTCCCGAGGCTGTAGGAAGTGTAGGCTGGAAGGCTGGCTTTTGTGATGGGTTGGGTTGCTTTCACATCTCTCTGTAATTCCTTGTGGTTTTGGGAGGACCAGTTGCCATACTGAGCTGCAACACTTCCAGACAGGATGCTTTCTATGGTGCAGCTGCAAAAATTGTTCAGAGTCCTAGTGGACACGCCAAATTTCCTTAGTCTTCTGAGGAAGTAGAGGTGTTAGTTTGCTTTCTGAATCATAGTGTTGATATCGATGGACCAGGAGAGATCACTGGTGATTGTACTTGATGCTCTGGACCAACTACACCTTAGCACACTGATACAGACAGGGATGTGTCCTCCAGCCCTGACAATGATGACAATCTCCTTTGTTTTGCTGAGTTTGAGGGAGGGATTGTTGCCTTTACACAATGGCACTAAGCTGTCGATCTCTTTCTTGTGTTCTGTCTATTCATTGTTTGGGATCTGGCCCATTATGGTGATGGTCATCAGCAAATTTGGTCACACAGTTGTGAGTGTATAAGGGGCTGAGTACACAGCCTTGCGATGTACCGGTGTTAAGGATTATTGTGGAGGGGGTATGGGTGCCTATCATTACTGATTGCAGGCTAAGGGCCAGGAGGTTAAGGATTCGGTTACAGAGGGGGCTGCAGAGTCTTAGGTCTCACAGTCTGGAGATCAATTTGGTTGTAATTATGGTGTTTAAGGTGGAGCTAAAATCAATAAATAGGAGCCTGGTGAGGAATGCTTGTTATCCAGATGTTCCAGGGATGAGCATAGAACCAGGGAGATGGCTTCTGCCGTGGACCTACTGTGATGGTAGTTGAATTGCGGTGGATCAAGACAATGTGGGAGGTTGGAGTTGATGTGCAGCATTACTAACCTCTCAAATTACTTCTTAACGATGGATGTCAGAACCTTTGGGGAATTGTCATTAAGGCACGCTGCCTGATTTTTTTTTTGGCAGTAGGATGGTAGTGGTCTTCTTGAAGCCGGTGGGAAACTCATGTTGTAGTAAGGAGAGATTAAAGGTGTCTGCAAATAATCCTGCTATCTGGTCGGTAAAGGATCTGAGTGCACAGCTAGGGGAATCCATCCATGCCAGTCACTTTCCATGGGTTCACTCTCAATAAGGCCGATCTGATGTCAGCAGCAGCAGTGACTGTGCAAACTGGTGTACCTGAGGTTGTAGGGGCAGGAGAGATCGTTTCACTGACCTTCAGTTCGAAATGAGAATGGAATGCATTGATTCATCTGGGAGGAAATAATTACTGCCAGCGATATTATAGCATTAATTTTAGTTTTAGATTTTTCTCCAGGTTCTGAGACAGCTGGTTTAATCTTCACAAAGGCACCTCCGAAGTGTGAGGAACATTTTGCAGGGTCGGCCTGCTGGGGTGTGCTTTTAATCTGTCCAAATCTAACACTTGATAATGCAATCTCTTGTCCCTTTTTTAATCTTGCAAGCATCTCGTTCAGTGAACGTAACATGCTCGATCACGGTTCGGTTCGGTTGCATTTTGAGTAGGGAATGCCACGAGGCCGAAATGAGCTTTGTGATCGCAATACTCCAACCATACAGAAACATTTATTTTGGAAAATTCTGATGAAGTAACTGACTGGCCAAGAACTCTAAGGGGAGAGATAGACTGAGTGAGAGAAAAAGCACCTTCAGGGAACAAAGAGAGAGAGAGAGAGAGAGACAGACTCTGCATCTGCAGCAAAAATAAAGAGAGCGCGTGTCATCATCAGGAGATAGGGAGAGTGAGAGAGAGAGATGCAGTTCCTTCAGGGCAGACAGAGAGAGAGATACAGTTCCTTCAGGGCAGACAGAGAGAGAGATACAGTGTCTTCATCACACACAAAGAAAGTCAATCAGCATCTTCAAGGGAAAGAGGGACTCAGCTAACACCATCAAAGAAAGAGAGAGACAGAGATAGAGAGAGAGTTAACATATTCAGGAAGAAACAAAAAGAGAGTCAGCACCTTCAGGAGAGAAAGAGAGAGGAGTGTCACCACTTACAGGGGAGAATAACTGTAAATTTACAGAAAGGAACATCGGCTGAGGGTTGATGTCTAGAAATCAGAGAAAGTCCTCACAACTTCTGTCATAGCCAGAGATAAAAAGAGCAGCCGATGCTGGAGTCAGAAATAACATAGTGTGGACCTGGACGAACATAGCAGGCCAGACCCGAAACGTCAGCTTTCCTGCTCCTCTGATGCTGCTTGGCCTGCTGTGTTCATCCAGCCCTACACCTTGTTATCTCAGATTCTCCAGCATCGGCAGTTCCTACTATCTCTGATTCCATTATTATATAGTACGGCATATATAGTGTTTTAATGATAAGCAAATGAATTACAGTATTTTCAAAATATGAAAACAATTGGGTTTTATTTAAGAAACACTGCATTTTTCGGAAAATAAATCAGGAGATAATGAGGGCATGTTGGAATGGCAACACATTAATCATGGGTGACTTTAATCTTCTTGTAAATTGGGGAAGACAATTTAGCAGAGGCAGCAGCAAGAGAGAATTCATACAGTCTACTTGAGATTGTTTCATGGAACAATATGTTGTGAATCCAATTAGGGACTAAGCTATTTTGGATCTGGTTATGTGTAAATGAGGAAGGCTTAATAAATGGGCTCAGAATAAAATATCCTCCAGTTGGCAGTAACAGTAAAATGGTAGAATTAAGCATTTGGTTTGAGAGTGAGGAACTTGGGTCAGGAACAACTGTGCTAAATTTAAATATGGGTAATTATATGGGAATGAGAGAATGTGTGGCCTCAGTGGACTGAGAAAGGATTTTAGCGAAGAGAAGTAGTTGATGGGCAATGGCAGCCATTTAAGAAAATAGTTCATGACTCGCAGCAAAAATATATCCCAGTGAGAAAAAAGGATTCTAGAAATGGGATAAACCAATTGTGATTTAACAGGGAAATTAAAGAGAGTATCAAATTGAAAGGCAAACATACAAAAATGGCAAAACAAACATGGTAAATTGGATTTAGATAAGTTTTAATTGTCTACAAAAGATGATCAAAATATAATAATGAGGGGGAAAATAAGCTACTAACAAGTAACATAAAAACAGACAGTAAGAACTTATTTAAGTATACATATAAAAAAGAGAGAAGCAAAGTGAACACTAGCCCTTAGTGAACAGGCTGTGAACAGAATAATACTAGGAGCCAAGAAATGGCAAAAGAATTGAACAAAGAGAACGTTGAACTTCAATCTTTATCGTAGAGGCTACTGCTGGCGTTCCAAACATACTAAATAATCAAGGGCTAAAGGGGCAAGTAAATGAACACAATAATGGTCACTAGGGAAAAGGTACTCAGGAAACTGATGTGCCGAAAGACCAATAAGCCCCTGCCCTGTTGGGGAGCATTTTAGTGTTTTAAGGGGAGTGACAATAGAGGTAGTAGATATACTGGGCATCCCATTAGATTCTACAGAAGTCCCCAAGAATTCTAAAACTACCAATGTAACAGTTTTATTCAAAAAGGAAGGGAGAAAAACAAGTAACTACAGGCCAGTTAGTTTAAAAACTCTCTTTGAGGAAATGTTAGATTCTATTATAAAGGAAGTAACAGCAGAGTGTTTAGAAACACAAAATATAACAAAGAAGAGACAGAATGGGCTTCAAGTAGGAGAAATCATGCCTGACAAATTCATTCATTGTTCTCTGAGGAGGTAACCAGTATAGTAGATAAAGGGGAACCTGTAGATGGAATATATTGGGATTTCTGAAAGGTGTTCAATAAGGTACTGCACATTAAACATGCAAGAGCCATGCCTTCTTATTTTTGTGCCTTTAAAAGCTATGGATGGCCAACCAGTGAAGTTTACATCCCACCCAATGAATTTTTTAAAATGTGCAGATGATCAAGAGCTGAGGAGTTGTTTACAATGGTTAAGCTGATTGGCTCGCAGCCAACTGAGCAGCTTGGAACCGAGGCAAGTTACAGACACACAGTCAGAGACAAAAGCACGAAGGGCGTGCGCTGTTCTCCTCAGCAGAACCCGTCTGTTCGCTGCAGTAAAGAAAATCTCAGTTTAAACACGTTAAAAACCACTAACTTTACTTCAGCAGTTGTTGTGAGCTGTGACTTTTAAATCGGAGACATTTTCCAAGTGAATCAGTTGCTCTGTACTTTATAAAGTGGAATCTTCTGGGATAGATGAATGAACTCCAATGGCCTGGTTATCACAACTTTGGAATCGAGAAGCAAAGACCTTTGAACTGATTTTCTAGTTCTTCCCACCTCACTAATAATCTATTTTCCCTATTTATTTGTCAGTATGTCTGTGTAATGACAAGTTTATAAGGGGATTAGAGTTTTTGTTAGTACTGTAATATGAAAATAGGTAATTGTGTTTACCTGTAACTGGACTCCAATTACTTATAATAAATAATAATTCCTGGTCTGCGTTTTCTATCAACGATTCAAAAATCAGATAAATTGGTGTACAGTGCATTCTTTTTAACAGAAACAATTCACATCCCTACAGTGCAGAAGCAGGCCATTTGGCCCACCAATTCATCCAAAGAGCATCCCACCCAATACTTATAACCCAGCTTTTCTCTTGGCCAGTAATCAGAAGTAGCAAGTTGAAGAGATAAGTCAGGCTGGAACAGAACAGGGAGCGAGGAATGCCTGTCGGATTAAATTGCATCTATTCAGATGCATGAGGGCTAACAGGTAAGACCAATGAACTCAGGGAGTGAATAGGTACATGGTGCTGAGATATTACAGCCATTATAGAAACATGACTGATGGAGGGACAGGACGGAAAGTGGGGAGGGGGAGTTGCATTTTTGATTAAGGAGAGTACCACACGGTAGGAAGCAGAGAGTAATAGTGTAAGGATGTTTGTCGGACTGGAGGCCTATGTCTAGTGGTGTGCCTCAGGGGTTGGTGCTGGGCCCATTAATGTTCACTATCTATGTCATTGATTTGGACGAGGATGTACAAGGCATAATTTGTAAGTTTGCAGGTGACACTGAAATAGACGGCATCATGAACAGTGAGCAAGGTGGGGAAGTGAGCCAAGAAATTGTAAACGGAGTTTAACAAAGATAAGAGTCAGGTGTTGCGTTTTTGAAAGTCAAATCATTCGTGGTGAATGGTAGGGCCTTGAGGAGTGTGGTGGAACGGGGGATCTTGGAGTTCCAATGCACATTTCTCTGAAAGTGGAGTCACAGGGCAGTGAAGAAGACTTTTGGCGCACCGGCCTTCTTCAGTCAAGGCATTGAGTATAGAAGTTGTGAAGTTATGTTGCAGTTGTAAGGGACTTTGGTGAGGCCACACTTGGAGTATTGTGTTCAGTTTTGATCACCTTCTTATAGGAAGGATGTTATTAAAATGGAAAGAGTGCAGAAGAAATTTACAAGGACGTTGCCAGGCCTCAAGGGACTGAGTTGTTGGGAGAGGTTGGACAAGCTGGGGCTTCATCTTTAGAGCATAGGAGACTGACGGGGATAGGAGGGGATCTTATAGAAGTGTATGAAATCATGAGAGGCAGGGATAGTGTGAACGCACTCAGATTTTTTCCCAGGGATTGCGGAATCAAGGACTAGTGGGCATCAGTTTAAGTTGAAGGGAAAAGAATATACGGGAATGTGAGGAGCAACCTTTTACACAGAAAGTGGTACAGATATGGAATGAGCTGCCAGCAGAAGTGTTTGAGGCGGGCATGTTAACATTTAAAAGACATTTGGACAAATACATGGATGGGAAAGGTTTAGAAGGATATGGGCCAAGTGCAGGGAATTGGGGTTAGCATGGATGGACACTTTGGTCAGCACAGACCAGTTTGGGCCAAAGGGCCTGCCTCCATGCTGTTGGACTCTATGACTCTATAGCTAACCCACCTAGACTGCACATCCCTGGACATTGTGGACAATTTAGCACAGCCAATCTACATAGCCTGCGCATCTTTGGGAGCACCCAGAGGAAACCCACGCGGACACTGGGAGAATGTACAAATTCCACACTGCCATCCGAGGCTGGAATCACACCCAGGTCCCTGGTGCTGTGAGGCAGCATTGCTAAACACTGAGACTCCCTTCCACCCAAATACTGAGTCTTCATTAATGATGTGATACACCATGGGTAAAAAACAGACTACTAAATGAAATAAGACCCCATTGTGTTGGGAGCATATCACTAACATGGATAAAGAATTGTCTAACAGATAGAAGGGGTTGAAAAGGATATTTTCAGTATGGCAACCTGTAACTAATGGAGTGACGCAGGGATCAGAGCTGGGACCACAATTATTTATAAATATATATGAATGACAGAAGTGGTTGTGCAAAAGTCAAGTTTACAAATGACACTATAATGATTCAGAAAGTAAATGGCGATTTGGAAGTGAGTGGGCGAAGACTTGGCAAATCAAATGTAATTTGGAGAAATGTGACGTTAACAGGAAGAATAGTGGAGCTGAAAACCATTAAAATCGGGAAAGACTGCAGAAATCTGCAGGTCCAAGGACTGGGACTCTAAGTGCATCACTAGCATTGCAAGAAACCAGCATCCGGGTTCAGCAGGTAACATGGAGGGCAAATAGAATGCTGACCTTTATTTAAGAGGAGGTTTTGCTAAAGCTACGCAAGGCACTAGTCAGACCACAGCTACAATACTGTGAACAGTTTTGGGCTCCTTATCTGATGAAAGATATACTGGCATTGGAGGCAGCCCAGAGAAGGTTCACTAGGCTGATGCTAGGTATAGAGGGAG
Source organism: Stegostoma tigrinum (assembly GCF_030684315.1). Lineage (NCBI taxonomy): Eukaryota > Metazoa > Chordata > Chondrichthyes > Orectolobiformes > Stegostomatidae > Stegostoma > Stegostoma tigrinum. The sequence goes on from NC_081372.1 coordinate 58,902,552, forward strand.
TATATTAGAGGAGAAGTTGAGTCGCTTGGGCCGGTACTCATTCGCGCTTAGAATGAGAAGTGATCTTGAAACATGCAAGATTCTTAAGGGACTTGACAGGGTAAATGCAGAGATGTTGTTGCTCCCTTTGGGGAGAGTCTAGGATTAGAGGACATCATTTCAGAATAATCTCTAACCCTATCCCCAATTACATATTAAAGACACAGATGAGGAGAGATTTCTTCTCTGACAGTGTAATGGATCTGTGGAATTCTTTCAACAGAGAGCTGTCGAGGCTGAGTCATTAACAATATTCAAACATCAGATACACTTTGAATGAGGAAGGGAATTGAGAGTTATAGGGAAAGGCAGGAAAGTGGAGCTGAGGGTTATCAGACAGCCATGATCGCGTTGGTTGGTGAAGCCGACTTAATGGGTTGAATGGCCTATTTCTGCTCTATGTCTTATGGTCTAGTGTAACAACTTCATCCACGTACCTGCTACAAGCCAGTCCACCCCGTATGGACTGTAAACAGATTCTTCCTTCCACAGTAATACTCTTAGAATCTCTACAGAGCAGATAAAGGCCATTTGCCCATCTCATGGTTTTTCTCATGAACGATGCAGTTGTTTGGGACCATTCCTAAACCTTCTCAACGCGGTGTCAACAACGTCAGTCAAAACCATTAGACTTAACCAATCAAACGCAGACAGCAAAGATGAGTTACTAGACTTGACTAATTGAACGTAGAACAATTGAACATTACTAGATGTGCCACTATCAGTTGCTGAGGTACAAAGGGCTCAGTCAACAGATAAAGAGTAACAAGTGGGCAACATCCCTGTAGAAATCTACAACTTCTACTTGTAAACCCTTGCTCAAACTCTCAGATTCTTTTAGAAAATTCTGCAAAGTTGAGACACTCGTTCAGGACTTCTGGTATCAATGTCACACTCTTCGAAAAGGATGATCAATCAGTTTTGGGAACTATTTCACTTATTCTTTCTGGTCATTTTGAGGAAAACCCTCACACAATTCCTCCTGAACCACCTCCACCTTAATTTTCCTCCAAAAATGCACTACTTCACACACCTACTTTAAAATTTAACTTGCCACTTACAAAACTGTGAATGAGTTCTCTCTGATGACGAGGCACTAGTTGAGATTTCAAGATAACAAAGTGTGGAGCTGGATGAACACAGCAGGCCAAGCAGCATCTCAGGAGCACAAAAGCTGACGTTTCGGGCCTAGTCCCTTCATCAGAGAGGGGGATGGGGTGAGGTTCTGGAATAAATAGGGAGAGAGGGGGAGGCGGACCGAAGATGGAGAGAAAAGAAGATAGGTGGAGAGGAGAGTATAGGTGAGGAGGTAGGGAGGGGATAGGCCACTCCAGGGAAGATGGACAGGTCAAGGAGGTGGGATGAGGTGGTAGGTAGGAAACGGAGGTGCGGCTTGGGGTGGGAGGAAGGGATGGGTGAGAGGAAGAACAGGTTAGGGAGGCAGAGACCGGCTGGGTTCTGTTGCCCTTGTCTCAAATCACCATTTATTGCAACCTGTCAAATGAGCTGAACATCTCAGATCCCAGCTGAGTTAAACTGAAGTTTCTACAGAGAGTGTGCAGCTTGGCAGAAAATTTTAGCCTCTTGTTTCCCAACATTTTTATGTGTTTTAACACATTGACAAATCAGTCAGCATTATCTTTATTGCTCAATGGTTGTGAAATAACAGTTTGCAATTGCACAACTTCTGTGCACAAAATGTTTCTGTTGCCAGCAGCCAAGTCATTTCCATTTGAATATTAATGAAAAGTGACTTCCATTAGCAGAAACCCCAGAGCTCCTGCCAGCCACACTCATTCCACAACCCTCTATTATATCTTCAGAAAAAGAAGTAAAAAAGCACAAGGCAATGAGGAGATGTAACAACTTCTAGTGAAATAATCCTCTCTAATTTTACAGTGGAGTTTGGATGTGTTGTGGACTGAAGGGCACCACAGTATACTGGAGTCCCAGGAATCCTGCAGAAGCCTTCCCTGCCTCCCTGCATCAAGGCTGTTCACTGGATGTGTTCTGCACACTCTCTCCACTCCAACTCCTACCTCCTCCCTTTATGTTTACATTGCATTGTCTGAAGTTGTTGAAAAGTATCAGCTCATGAAGGGCCTTTCAGCTACTTCCCATTTGCAGCCTTCCACTCCAATTGAAAGAGTTCTGCTCAACTTCAAGAACCTGTCGTTGGATAGTGATCTGTTGCCATGACAATTCAGGAAGCTCCAGTCAAGACTTCCAATGAATGACTGTCTCCCATCCCCAAAGAAGGGCAAACGCAGCTCCTTATTTGGACACAGCAAGCTCCAACAAAGAGCAAGGAGGTGGATGGGTACATGGCAGGAATTGGAGTGGAAGTGCAGGATTCTCAGTAAAATGTGTCGGATTAAGCTCATAACCCCATTTAAATTTATTGGAACCCAGAGCTAAGATTCACATTGATTCCAGAATGCACCTGCTCCTTTGTCAGGAAACCAATGCAGGGCATTTAGCTTCTTCCAGGCCGTAACTGCAGTGGGATACGTGAAAGATACTATTAGCTTAGCCCTGCTCTCTGTTATCTTCTTAAAAGCATATTTTCAGATGAATGACTCTGACTATCAGGTTAGTATGGGTAGCACTCGTACCTCATGCTGTACATTTAAGTCCTATCTTCAAAGTTGAACACATAAATCAATCTGCCTATTACACTGCAGTGTGAGGGGAGTTTGGCCTGGCTGGAGATAGTGTTGGAATCATGGCAAGGTTAGGCAGAAATCAACATCAGGCAGGTAATTTATCATGTCACGACTTACCTTGTACAATCTGTCTGCTGTCTTTACCCATATTGTGATTTGAATTAATTAACTGACTTAGAAACCCATTCGGATAACTGTCTGAGAGTGTAGGGGGAGGTAGGTTCACTCGAGTGGTTAGGGTCTGGAATGCACTGTCTGAGAATGAGGGGGAAGCTGATATGCCTCATTCTGTGTGATTCCATTCTATGGTCTGTGTTCACATTCGGAAGCTGAAAAGCTCAGATCATAGGAAAACACAGTTTCCAACAGGCATATGATGGAAGCAGCAAACAAAATCAGACAGAAGGATGTTGTATAAAGCTTTGTCTTTTAATCACCAGTACCTGGGCTTGCAAATATAAAGGCTTTTAATGATGGGAAAACTCAGGAGAAACACAGAGAATTCAGTGTCAAAACATACAAAACACCAAAACTTAATGTTAATTTATAAAATAATTAGTAATTTTAGCAAGTTAGTGTATTGTTAGCTGTATTCTTAACTGCCTGCAGTTGTACACAGCCCATCTGACATCGAGCAGTCAGTGTTGGACATTACAATGAGTGATGTAAGTGTTAGCCTCGAGAGAGGTCCAGCACAGAATCACCACACTGATACCAGGACTGAAAGTATTAAGTTATGACAACAGGTTGGATAAACTTGTGTTTCTATAGCCTCGAGATGACCGAGTTAGCGAGGTAAACCAAGGTGTGGACAATAATTGAGGGATTAGATGGTGTCAATGCAGAGAAACTACTTCTTCTGGCAAGTTGAGAAGAAGACATCATCTTAAAATTGGAGCTGGAACATTCCAAAATGCAATTAAAAAGCACTTTATCAGGAAAACAGTAGTGAAATCTGTAATTGCCTCTCACAAAATATTGTGGCTGTTGGGAATTAATTGAAGCTTGTAAAAACTGGAATTAATTGATTTTTCTTCCGTCAGGAAATGGAACAAAGACAGGGAAATTAGATTGATGTAAAGATTAGCCATCACCTCATGCCATTGCGTTGCAGGCTTGAGGAGCTGGACAGCCTCTTCCTACTCTTATGTTTGCCTCTTTCCCTATTGTAACGTTTCAGATGCGTTAATAATTTTCCTCACACAGTTCAGTGTAACCTCAAATATGGTTCGCCATAGTGCATCAGATTGGAGAACAAAGTCCTTCAAAAGCTCTTGTCAAGGGCTAACCCTAACTGTACTCATCAAGAAATGGATTATCTGATCCTCTACCCCTCAGGACAGAAAACAGGACCGGAGGAGAATCACAACCAGACGACGACGGACCATTGACACCCCCCACTCATATAAATCTTGTCCCACTGCCCTTGGCCAAGAACCCCAAAATTGACAGTGCCTAAAATCTCCAAACAATTTATTGGAGCAGCAATTGGCTTGAAGGCTATAGGGCGGGTCAGTAAAACTGTCAGATGACATCTGAATCTAATGGCAGATACTTTGCTGCAAAATGTTCTTGTATGTAAATTCAGCAAGTGGTGCATGTATGACCTTCCATTCCCTCAGTGATGAACATAGTTTCTTGATGTGGTCCAAGTTCTAATGTTTCAATCTGTCTCCCATCCACATAAGAACAAAATTATGTAAAACAAGGAAAATATTGATGTTTTACTGCACATTATTGCTGTACGTTGCATTGCTTCCCCAAAATAGTCAGATACTACATTCTTTCTCAATTTCTTCTTGTGTGTGGGGTTGAATTGTATATTGAGTTCATGTGCTCTCAGCCATATATAGTTAAACTGCCCAATGGCTGTGAAAGTTGGTCACAAGGCCATTTGTTGCCTTTCGCCAGGGGTGTCCTTCCCCTTAAAGGTGGGGCCCACCCTCCACACCCCCAGAGCGGCTGACCTATCAGACTGGCTGGCAGCTTTTCTCTGTGAGCAGCACCACGGGGAGTGGTGGTGGTCGCTGCTGGGATTGCAGTTTGCCCAGGACCAGGCACAGCCAAGAGTGGAGAGTGCAATCAAGCAAAATGGGGATAGGTTTGTGAGCACGGTCAGGCAGGTGGCAGTGAGGGAAAGCAGGCTGAGCTGCGGTATAGAGGGAAGGGCCAGCCTCTCCACGGAAGCAGGGGCATACCTCCTCCTTGGTTGGAAAGCCAGTGGCAGTGGCATGATACCCTTATGTGACCTTCAACTGGCCACTTTAATGGGCTTAATTGTCCCAGAAGAGGGGAGGCTTGTTCTAATCCCTGATGTAATGAGAGAATGTTGGGAAGTCAATGGTCTCTCCACGTTATGCCTGGCCACCCATTTATACAGTTTCCTGAGTGACTCTGGCTGAAGGAGCTGGAACTAAATCCTTCCCTCTAAACCAACATCATACTTTGCACCTTCTTTGTTTAAGGGGTTGCTGAGAACATACCAACAGGGAACAAGAGCTGGCCATTCAGCCCTTCGAGCCTGCTCCACCATTCAATAAGATCATGGCTGATCTGATTTTAACTTCAACTCTACATTCTAGTATATCTCCCAATAATCTTTCATCCTCTTGGTAATGAAAAACCCATCTAAATCTGTCTTAAAAACATTAAAAGATTCTGCATCCACTGCCTTTTGAGAAAAGGGATTCTAAAGATTCGCATCTCTGAGTAAAAAAAGAGTTTCCTCGTCTCTGTTTTAAATGGGTGACCCCTTATTTGTAAACTATGACCCCTCATTCTAGATTCTGCCATGAACGAACATGCATTGCTGCTCCCTATCTTTACCAATGCCCTGCAGGGTTCCCAGGCGGAATATGAGTTGCTGTTCCTGCAACCTTCGGGTGGCATCATTGTGGCAGTGCAGGAGGCCCATGATGGACATGTCATCAAGAGAATGGGAGGGGGAGTGGAAATGGTTTGCGACTGGGAGGTGCAGTTGTTTGTTGCGAACTGAGCGGAGGTGTTCTGCAAAGCGGTCCCCAAGCCTCCGCTTGGTTTCCCCAATGTCCCCAACCCTGCAGCCATATGGTATCAATGTGGACTTCACCAGTTTCAAAATCTCCCCTTCCCCTACTGCATCCCAAAACCAGCCCAGTGCATCCCCTCCCCCCACTGCACCACACAACCAGCCCAGCTCTTCCCCCCCCCACCCACTGCATCCCAAAACCAGTCCAACCTGTCTCTGCCTCCCTAACCTGTTCTTCCTCTCACCCATCCCTTCCTCCCACCCCAAGCCGCACCCCCAGCTACCTACTAACCTCATCCCACCTCCTTGACCTGTCCGTCTTCCCTGGACTGACCTATCCCCTCCCTACCTCCCCACCTACACCCTCTCCACCTATCTTCTTTACTCTCCATCTTCGGTCCGCCTCCCCCTCTCTCCCTATTTATTCCAGTTCCCTCCCCCCATCCCCCTCTCTGATGAAGGGTCTAGGCCCGAAACGTCAGCTTTTGTGCTCCTGAGATGCTGCTTGGCCTGCTGTGTTCATCCAGCCTCACATTTTGTTATCTTGGAATCTCCAGCATCTGCAGTTCCCATTATCACTGCTTTTAAACATAATTTTTTTCCTCCTAGTGACCATTTTCTCTATACCAGATAGTGGAATCTATGCTACCTCCAGCACTCAAAGTAGGCTAAGTCATTTCTTCCAGTGCCTTGAATAGTTAAACAAGTTAAACTGTAGTTTGTGAACATTAACCGACTTTATTATACATAAACAAGGGATTGTCAGAGAGGACATTTTCGAAATCCTGCAGACTCATGCTCCAGTTCTACATGATTTGATGTCGCTATGACATGGCTCATTCACACATACTCAGTGGCTACACAAGAGGGTATTATTAACCCTTTATGGTGCACTTACTCTCATTGCTTAAAGTCGAAAAGTCTTTGATCCAAATGTAATGTGTCCTAGATTGCGAACAGATGTAAATCCAGTAAATTATGGAGGGTCTGGTCAGAAATTTCTAACCCTTCTTGAAGAAGCAAGTGGTGTCCAAGCAATGGCATATTGAAAGTGTTTCAGACTCGTTCAAAAAATGGTACAAGAATAAACCTGGCAACGACAGCCGGCCCACCTCATTTTGACAGCGCGGAGTAGTAGAGTCGAGTCCAATTGCAATATTTAAAAAGCAGTTGGACAAGTGCATGGATGGGAAAGATTGAGAGGAAAATGGGCCAAATGCAGGCATATCAGACTTGTTTAGTTTAGGACAAGGTGGGCCAAAAGATCTGTTTCTGCGCTGTATGGCTCTACGACTTTTAAGTGTTTAGAGAATTGCATGCAAAACAAAATCAATTGACAGTCAGGAAAAAATAATGGTTAAGGCTGGGCCTGTTCTGAAGAAGGGTCACTGGATTCAAAATGTTAGCTCTGTTTTCTGTCTGTAGGTCCTGCCAGACCTGCTGAGTTTCTCCAATAATCTCTGTCAATGCTATGCAGGCAGACTGCTGAAATGGGCAGGCATACAGCTAATGAAATTTAATGCAGAGAAACATGAAGTGATTCATTTTGCAACATTAACAAATACAATTTTAAACAGAGTGCAGGAACTTGAGGTTTACCTATAGAAGTCTTTGAAAATGTTAGGAAATTTGAAAAGTGTAAGAATGGCATACAGTACACTTGGATTTCTAAATAAGCCCACGAAAAATTTAGAGATATTGTGAGAGGAGATGGAGGGGATATCATAGAATCCCTTGAGAACATGTTAGAGATCATTTGGTCCATTGAATTTGAACCGATCCTATGAAAGCATCCCACCCAGACCATTCCACCATACCTGTACCCACATATATACCAGTGGTAATCCACCTAGCCTGTACATCTTTTGGACTGTAGGAGGAAACCCGAACATGGGGAAAAAACCCATGCAGACACAGTGAGAATGTGCAAACCCAACACAGACTGTCACCCATCACTGGAATTGAACCTGGCTCCCAGTTGCTGTAAGGTAGCAATGCTAACTACTGTGTACCATGTTGAATATCTTCAATATGATGTTTAAAACTCTTTAGCAAGTTTAGTGTTTCTGCTAATACCATTTAGTGTGGCCATATCAGTATCATTCCATTTTTGGACCTGACATTGATTGCATGGCAGGAGGCATAATAAAGAAACACAGAGCTCAATTTCAATTCCAGTTATTTTAAGAGAAAAATCTAAAGGTATAATTTAGAAGATTTGGCATGAAGAGTAGGTGAGGTGTGAGAATAGGTTTATTACAATCAAAGACTCCAATTGACTTCAATGGTGTCTCCTTTATTGTATTTCTTGGCTGCTAGAAATAGGAGGCCAATACTCATCTCAAAGTTAGGATTGACAAAAGAAAGAAAGTGAGTGGAGGTGAGCTAGGAGACCAGCAACAGCAGCATTGTTCCAAACCCTAGATTCAGCACAGCAAATGCTTTAATGAACAAAGCAGGCCAGGAATCATAAATGCAATTGCACATTCACCTACATTCTGCATCAGTCCCCTCTCTAAAATCACCAACCTTGACTTGATAAATCTAAACTATCGCATTCATCCTTGTACCCAGTTGCTTTACAAGTTCACCCATCCTTCTGTTTCTGTGCACTTTTTTTTCATATCCCATATATCCAATTACTATTGCCACTCCACCTCATCCTGAAGCAGCTTTTATTTATTCATTAATGCGGGCATCACTGGCTAAGCATTATGTACCTCTAATTGTTCAGGAAAGCTTGATGGTGAGCAGCTTTCTTAAACCATTGTAGTCCTTCGGGTGTAGTGACACCCACAGTCCTGTTAGGATGGGAGTGACAGAATATTAACCCAGTGATAGTGAAGGAATATATTAGCTACAGGAAGCAGTTGGACAAATTTGGATTGTTTGCACTAGAGTGTCAGACTTGGGGGGGTGGGGGGTGACCTGATAGAAGTATATTAAATGACGAGGTGCATGAATAGAGTAGATATTCGAGTATCTTTCCCAGGGTGGCAAGGTCAAATACCGGGGACAGGGTGTGGGTGTCGGGGGCACAGGCTTAAAGTGAGAAGGGGAAAGTTTAAAGGAGGTGTGCAAGGCAAGTTCTTAATACAGACGGTAGTAGGTGCCTGAAGCACACTGCCAGAAGAGGTGGTAGAAGCAGATACATTAGTTACATTTAAGAGGCATTTAGACAAACACATGCACTGGTAGAGAATAGAGGGATACGGGCCATTAGCAGGCAGATGGGATTGATTTAGAATAGCATCATAGTCAGCACCGACATAGTGGGCCAAAGGGCCTGTTCCTGTGCTGTATTTGATGGTCTATGTTCTAAAGCCCCTGATACCCTCTTAATCCTCGCAATAGTGGGCTTCCCAGGAAAGTGAAACAATCTGGATGGGTGCTTCCCCTGTAACGGACTACATGGGCTGCATTATCATGTGTTTACACCTGCTCACTAGTGCCTCCTGTCTCTCATCGTTGTCTTGAAGGATTCGGCAGCCTGGGGGGATTTGGACTCCTGTCTCCTGATTGTTGTAGCAAACAGAATATACTATTTGCTGACTGACAGCATTTTAATGTTCTCCACTGGTGATTTTGTAGGTTGCGGGAGGGTGAGGGAAGGGTTTCCTGTTTCTTCCCCACGCCAGTTTCACAGGCACATATCTTCATAGTTTAACCAATGTCTGACACCCCTCCCCCTTCCCCCACTGTGGCAGATGGCAAGTAAGTGGTGTAAAATTGGGCAGGACTGAGGCCCTGGCCTAGGCACAATTATACTTACAGTGGGCAATGCATTGAGAAGCCTGGTCAACTGTAGGGGTCAGTGCCAAGTGTCCAGTCCATGAGGTGAAATCTGGTGACCAAACAAAGTGGGAGGAGAAGCTCAGTTTCCAGCACCCCGTGCTCATTAGGAACCCTCCCAGAGGCAATTCCTACCCTGAACCTCCATCCTGATAATCCCACCCATTCTGGGCCTCTTCCACTGTTCAGTTGGCCCTTATCTTGAAGCCCAAGGCACATCTGCACCGCCCTCTGTGGAAGTGCCTGCAGTTCCAGTAGTGGCCACTTCACCCAGTGGCGCCATGGAGTCGAATGGCTCTTGACCGTCAACTCTCAAAGACAGGGTGTCCTCTTGCCAAGCCAATCAAAGAACAGGCAGCTCCCTAACTAACTGTGAGATAAGACGGAAACGTTGGGGTAGATTCACCCCCAGCATAAAATTCAATCCCATGGTGGTTCAACACTTGGACAATCTTTCATACACATCAATTCCCAGCCAGCACCTCTCAGAAGAGTTTACTTTGAATTTTAGTGGGAAAAAAAATCAAATACTGTAATTGGTTTCTTTGGATAGCTCACAGTATGGGGATGAACTTGTCCTCTCTTCAATATCATTGTTATCGTGTGCCTTGCCATTGTATCTATTTAAACATAGCCATTTGATTCTATAATGAACTTATTCAGATAACTGAAGGAATCGCTTACTCACCCAGGGCTATTAGAGTCACTCTTATTTTTGCCTTTGATTGATGTTATAGGAATCAGCTTTCCCCAGGCTCTGTCGTCTTCAGAAACTCAAAACATGGTCTGTCACCAAATTATGTCAATTTGCAATAAATGGCTCTGATTTTAAACAAGGACTCTTCCTTGACAACTCTCCTCTGTGTCCAAGAACAGGCCTTGTTAGCTGTCCACAGAAATACATTACCCCATCACTGAGCACAGCAGCGTGACCCCTGATGTCTTTAATAACATTATCCAAGATTGTTGTAGCACAGTCAGAATGCTGACAGTGAGTAGGCGTGGAGGGTAAGTGACAGTGAAATGATGAAACTGTAAATGACTGACCAAGTAACACTGACGGTGACAGAGAACGTAGAGTGAGTGATCATCATATGTCTGTTCTGATCCTGGATGAGACTGCCAACGTAATGTTCCAATCTAGTTAGAGACTAATCATCCAACTTTTAAAGTGGGCAGAGCGTGAAATCTTACAAGAGAATAAAATCATACAAATGAACAGTTTTGAACTGACGACAATAGACTATACAATACAAAATTAGAACGTTAATTCAATCTACGTGTAGAAGATATCTCTACTACCCAGAATGAATATGTGGTAAATCTGGGTGATATACTGTGATCAAAACCCCACCATACAGATCAAAATAGCAAACATGATCAAGGCATGCTCCACAGATTTTTCAACAATATTCTCAGATGCTAGTGCATGATGAGTTATCAAATTTCACTAAACTTCATAAGATCACAATTCTTCATTTCTGCCAATATGGCTTTGAAACTACCTCTAAACAATGTTGTGTCATTCGCTGCCTCAATGACCCTTCAATTTCTGGTCAATCACTTTCTTATTCTAGATTTACACTCCCCTTGATTCCCAAAGCTGCTCTCCAATACCTATTCATCAGTGCAACTCCAGCTTTTCACCATCAGGTAGCTTCAATAAGCTAGGGATGTTCTTGTCTTTTCCCTGATGCATAATCTTGCTCATCTGTATGGAGCACACATTGCTTATAAGCTTTTCAAATTCCACTGTCTCAGCTTCACTGAGGAATTAATGTTTGCAAATATTTTCTGAAGCTCCCCATAGCTTATCCTGAAGATCAAGAATAGTCCCATTTTCTCAGCTCCTCAAGATTTCTTCTAAGTCCTGACTCTTAGCTGGCTACAACATCCTAGAACTTCTTCCCGAATTCATTCTAATAACATAAAACTGCTCTTTACTTCATGCTTCAGCTGCCTTCCCAGCAATATAGCTAACTGCCACACTCCTACAAGTGGAGCGTGACCCTGTGCCTGCCTCTGTTTCCAATTATCAGTGGCCCCTTGTGTTCTTTCTTTTAACAAAAACCTCGAGATAAATCCTATCGTTTTTGCACAACAGAAATAAATGTTACTAGCCAACAGATCTCAGAGCTCTCGGTACTCCTGAAAGTTGTCACTGTTTTCTCAGAATGTTGACTATCATCTCAAAGAATGTTCACTCAAAGAAGGATTAATCACGCACATCATAGGATCTCATAATGCAGGAGCAGAGCATTCACTCCATTAACTCTGTCCTGGTTCTTTGAATAAGCTATCCACTGAATCGATCACACTCCTAGACTCTGCCAAAGTTGCACAAGTATTTTGTTACTTTTCAACAAGATATCTTTAACACTGGAACCTATTGGACGGAAGCAGGCTTGCTGTCTCTTTAAGTACTTATGTTCCACCTGCCTTAACTCACCCAAACTTATTGCCATGCTGCGTTATTGTTTCAAATGTTTATCTAGCTTTCCAAGATATACATTTATGTCATTTACCTCAACACACTGTGAGCAGCAGCAAGCCCACACTGTCCTTTTCATTGTGTAACCTTCCATACACTGACAAGATGTTTGTTAAATCTGTGCTAAGCATCAAAAGAACTGCAGATGCTGTAAATCAGGAACAAAAACAGAAGTTGTTGGAAAAGCTTAGCGGGTCTGGCAGCATCTGTGAAGAAAACAGTAGAGTTAATGTTTCAGGCCCAGTGAGGCTCTGAGGAAGGGTAACAGGACCCAATACGTTACGTCTGATTTCTCTTCACAGATGCTGCCAGGCCTACTGAGCTTTTCCAGCAACTTCTGTTTTCGTTGCATGCCAAGCATCATCTGGCCTGGCTCGGAGCCTGACCCTGGCATGGCAGTGCTCTTACTAAGAAGTGAAACACTAAGACAATAGGCAAGCTGTCAAATGTCTTCTGAAAATCTAAGTCATCAACTCAAATTTATCAATATCGCCTTCAACGAACAACAACAAGTTCATCAAATTTGATTTTCCATTTACAAACCCATGCTGACTGTACCCATTCAGATCATTATCAATCAGGTGTCTATTTGTTCCACCCTTCATAATCAATTCTAATACTTCCCCGACTATAGGTGTACAGCTAGCATATCTATAGTTCATGGTTTTCTCTCTCACCACCTCCTTAAATTGTGATGTGGCTTTCCCTATCTTCAGATCTATAGACATCATTCCAGAATGTATGGAATTTCAAAAGATAATCACCAATACATCAACTACCTGTTCAGTCACCTTCAACACTCTGCGATTTAAAATATCTGGCCTAGGCGATCAATCAACTTTCAGCCCCGTTAATTTCTCCAGTAATACCTTCTTACTGATGCTAATATCCTTCAACTCCTCATTCTCCCTAGCCTCAGAACTACTGCTATTTCTGACAGCTTAATCATAAACACCAAAAACAAAGATTCAACTCTTGTCAAGACCGTAAGATATGGGAACAGGAGTGGGCCACTCGGCCCCTTCAGGCTGCTTTGCCATTCATGGATCATGGATCAATAAGATCATGGCCTTTCTCTCAGTCACCTACTTCACTGACTCTTAACCCCAGTGAAGTGTCACTCCTACCTTCACTCAACTGATGAGCTCACAGGTCATTCTTCTCAGTCAATTTCCGCACATTCACATGATGCACTTCTCACCATCCCTCCCTGATACACAAAGACAGAGATTAAATCATAGGAGTGTCCCACATAAAGCAAAGAAAAAAATGATTGGGGTTTTTCCAGCTACTTTGACTACTTTGAGGCTGATAAACAGCATATTTGCTGCAAACCATGGATTTATTTTGTTCTGAATGAATGAAATCTATTTCTGCTGTTCCTTCTCTTTCACCGGCCAATTTAGCAAACATTTCAGCAATTATCTCACCATGTAGCTTGTTTCTCCATTCGAGTCTGATAATTTCTCGGTAATGTTGTTTTGACTGCACTGATGGATTGGAAGATTTGAGTCGTAAAGAGAGGTTGGGACTATTTTCCCTGGAGCATAAGAGACTATTAAATCAAGAGAAACATGGGGTAAGGTTGATAGTCAACAACTTTCCCCTTGATAGGGGAGTCTAAAACTAGAGAACATTGGTTTAAGGAGAGAAGGGAGAGATAAGAAAGAGACAGGAGGAAAAAGAGCCGCATTTTTTTTATTCACAGAGAATGTGGTGAGTACCTGGAACAGGCTGTCAGAGGTAGTGGTGGAACCCGAATACAATTTTGTCATTTAAGAAACATTTGGACAGGTACATGGATGGGATAGGTCTGGAGGGATATGAGCCAAACACAGGCAAATGAGACTAGTTTAGTTGAGAAAACTGAGCAGTGTGGACAAATTGGGCTGAACGGTCTGCTTCCATGCTATAACCCTCTCTGACTCTATGATGGATAAATCAGTTTCTGGTCCTTAAAAGACGAGTCACCTTCACAGAACTGAAACACAAAAATCCACCTACCTCTCCTCTAGAATACAAGTTTCCAGTTAATATTGGTATGTCATCACAATGTGAAACATAAGTTATAGACAACATTGACCTTATAGACATCAATCTGATAAGCATTGATCTAATAGATGTTGATCTTATCGAGATTGATAGTAGACATCAATCTTTTGGTCTTGCTTAATTATGTAGAAGTATAATGAGACGGCACTTGGAGTACAAAGTGTAATTTTGGTCTCCTTATCTCTAGAAAGGTATTATCACCATACAGAGCCTCCCTGTGCAATAAAGGTTCACCAGAATTGATCCTGGGATGGTGGGACTGTCCTGTAAGAGAGATTGGGAAAATTGGGCTTGTATTCTGTAAAGTTTTGAAGAATGAGAGGATGTTCTCACTGTGACTTAGAAAATACTTAAAGGGAAAATTGATGTACAGAGAGATCTGGGTGTTCAGGTCCATTGTTCCCTGAAGGTGGCAATGCAGGTCAATAGGGTGGTCAAGAAGGCATATGGCATGTTTTCCTTCATTGGGCAGTGTATTGAGTACAAGAGTTGGCAGGTCATGTTGCAGTTGTATAGGACTTTGGTTCGGCCACATTTGGAGACTGTGTGCAATTCTGGTCGCCACATTACCAAAAGGATGTGGATGCTTTGGAGAGGGTGCAGAGGAGGTTCACCAGGATGTTGCCTGGTATGGAGGGTGCTAGCTGTGAAGAGAGGTTGAGTAGATTAGGATTATTTTCATTAGAAAGATGGAGATTGAGGGGGGACCTAATTGAGGCCTACAAAATCATGAGGGGTATAGACAAGGTGGATAGCAAAAAGCTCTTTCCCAGAGTGGGGCCTCAATTACTAGGGGTCATGAGTTCAAAGTGAGAGGAGGAAAGTTTAAGGGAGATATGCGTGGAAAGTTCTTTCACAGAGGGTGGTGGGTGCCTGGAACACGTTGCAGCGGAGATGGTAGACGCAGACACGTTAGCGTCTTTTAAGATATATTTGGACAGGTACATGGATGGGCAGGGAGCAAATGGACACAGACCGTTAGAAAATAGATGACAGGTTAGACAGAGGATCTTGATCGGCGCAGGCTTGGAGGGCCGAAGGGCCTGTTCCTGTGCTGTAATTTTCTTTGTTCTTTGTTCTTTGAATAGACAGGGTGGATGCAGGTAGGCATTTCCCTTGGGTAAAGAGTCGAGAACCAGGAAGCACAATTTAAGAATTAGAAGGATGCTGCTTAAATCCAAGATGAGGAGAAATGTCTTTATTCAGAGGAATTCTCAAAGTTTGTGGAGGTTCAGGCTCTGAGCATTTTTAAGGTAAAGATAAATAGATTTCAGATCATCAGTGGCGAACTGTGTTATGGGGATTGGGTGGGTGTAAGACATTGAAATATTCAACTAGCCATGATCGTATTGAATGGTGGGGCAGGTTCGATGGGCAGAATGGCCCATTCTTTTTCTTACATTCCAGTTGAAAGGGAAGGGAAAGAAAGGAATAGAGAAATGAAAATTTAAACAAATCCCTTGAATTAAAAGATGAAGAGAAAGAAACATGAAGGAACGGGAAGGAAAGGAGAACATAAAGAAAGGGAAAGTGAATTTTAATAAAGACGATTTCCAAAGATAGAGGGAAATCAGACGTGACTAAGGCACAGCTTAGAGTAATGGAAACTAAGAGGGAGTAAATTGCAAGTCCAATCAGGAATTTAATTTACTTGCAAATCTGTGTCTGGTGCTTGATTTTACAGAGGATGGAGAGGGTAAATATATCACCTCATTTGAAAGTATAGTTGGTGTTATGAAATGACCAAAATGTTTTGACCTCAATGTTACAGAGGGTACTGATAGGTATAGCTATGAATGGGCTATGAATGTGTGCAGTCCAAAGATGTGCAGACTAGATGGCTTGGCCGTGCTAAATTGCCCGTAGTGTTCCGGGATTAGAGAAGATTAGGTGGGTTATAGGGGATGAATCTGGGTGGGAAGCTCTGAGGGTCAGTGTGGGCCTGTTGAGTCAAAGGGCCTGTTTCCACACTGTAGGGATTCTATGATGAGGGTTATATGACAGTGACCCTGCCTCTGGGCTAGGAAGTGTGGTTCAAGACCCCACCTGCAGCGGACGTGTGTCATGTGGTTAACAAAAAGTATAATATCATGATAGAATTAAGAATCTTTTCGTGCTAGTATCAGTACTTGGTGAAATCTCTGAAACCAGCTTCGTCAGTGAGACTAGTCCTTATATGAATTTTGTCACCTGCTGCTGTTATTTCAGAAAAAAATGAATAAAATTCATTGGAAATTCACATTGTGGTTTATCTAAAGGGAAATCCCCAGGATTTAAGCATTGCTACATGTTTCTCCTCTGCCTTGCAGGCAGACCATCAGTTTAAGTCAAAACATCTCTTGCAACTTCACAGCTCTCTTTCTAGCCTGGAACAAGGCCCATACAATAAATCTTTTTAATTCAGGCCAGTATCTATAGCTCAGTAACATCTGCTGCCTGTTGTGTGAATGAATTAGGAACTGCAGGAAATGAGTGTGTCATATATAAAACGCTATTCCTGAAACTCGGCATCATGTTTTCAGACTGTCTGACTGAAATGCTCCCATAGGATAAGTCAGCTGTTTTCAGACCTGGCTGAACCTGAGATGAAATAACTCACCATCGAAATGACAGTGGGGAGGGAAAGTCTGGGAATATTTTAAACTCAGAGGTGGATAGATTCTTGATAAGCAAAGGGGTTGAAAAATTATTGGGAGGGGAGTAGGGGCAGGAAATGTGGCTTTGAGGACCCAATCAGATCCACCATAAATGATAAAACAGTATGTTTGCCCCTTACAGAGGCTGAACTGGCCTGGTGTGTATCACTAAGGTTTCCTTTCACTTGCAGGTAAAACACAGGAGCAAAGAATATAGGAGCAGGGGTATCCATTCAGCTCTCTGTTATTCACAATACCACTTTGTTCCTGCTTTCCCCCATACTCTTTGATCTCTTTAGCCCTAAGAATTATATCCATCTCCTTGAAACTCCTCAATAACTTTCTGTGTCAGAAAATTCCAGAGGCTCCCCAGCTGAAGGTAAAGGTATTTCTCCTCATTTCAGTCCTAAATGATCTACTCAACATCTGTAATTGTGACCACTGGGTCTGCATTCCCTTGTCATCAGGAACATCCTCCCTGCATGTACCCTATCTGGTCCTGTTTGAATATCGAAGTTTCCACTAGAACCCTCTCATTCTTCTAAACTCCAGTCAGTGTATTCCTAATGAATCCAGTCTCCCTTCATATGTCAGTCCTGCCATCCCAGGAATCAATCTGGTGGGTCTAAGCATGTTTTCTCTTCAATGATGCCTCAACCAAGGCTCCATTGTCTATCTTGAATACATTTTAGCTGGGATAGCCAGAGGAATGAGGGTTACAGGGAGTGGGCTGAAGTGTGGAGTTAAACCCTCGGCTCAACTATAACAGTATTGAATGGCAGGGCTAACATGGCCCCTACGTCTGTTGCTATTTCTTATGATCTTCTGTTCCCGTGGTTCAGATTTTTCCTCAATTAATATGACCAAAATCACATTTGCTGGTCATTAACAGATATGGTTCTTGCTGGAATCTCACTGTGAACAAATCCCCTCCAACAATAATACTGTGCATCAAAACTATACATTGTGTGAGAAGCATTTAGGACTGTGCCTGATAGAGTGAAAAGGTGACATGTAATCATTCACTATGGAGGCTATTTGGCCCATTATGTCTCTGCTGGCTTTGCTCAAGAGCAACTCAACTCATGCCATGCACATCCCTCCCCCCCCCTCCCCCACCCAGCCTTTCCAGTATCTATGTATTTCCTTTCTTTTCAGGTCATTATCCAATTCTCTTACAGAATCTACAACTGAATCTGCTTCCACCACACTCTCTGGCCCTGTACCTATTACAACAGTCTGAAGTAGTATGCTAAAATCAAACTCCTCTATTCCAGAGACATCACAAATGTGAAATTTCATTAAACACCAATTGTACCTAACTGTCCAATTTAAATTCAACGAACATGCAAACCATGTTAATAATTAACAAGAAAATAACTTTATTGGAATTAAACCAGGTTTAAGCCCTTTTTCTATATATTCACTCATGGGATGTTTCTGGTTGGATCAGCATTTATTGCTCATCTCTAGTTGCCCTTGAGTTGGTGGTGATGAGATTCTTTCTTGAACCACCACAGTCCATGTGCTTTTAGTAGACTCAAAGTCATTAGGGAGGGAGTTTCAGGATATTGACCCAGCGACAGAGAAGGGAGCAGTGATATATTTCCATGTCAGGATGGTGAGAGGCTTGAGGGAGAAATTGTAGGTGGTGGAATTCCCATGTGTCTGCCGTCCTCGTCCTTCTAGATGGAACAGGCTGTGTATTTAGAAGGTGAAACCCAAGGCAAGAAAGAAATATGAATTGCTAATTTATAACTCTATATCTTAAACTTTACTCCTTTTTAAATTTCCCATACATTTACAGACACACAAAAAGGCAAAAGAAGAAATAAGTATTGTGGGTGGGGAATGGATTTAAAATAAGAATCAGAGGCACAATTTTGGCACCAGTTTGGATCACAGATGTCAATGAGCTGTTTTCTTTCAACTATTGCTGATTTTTTGCTAATGGTATGACGTGTTGATACACTGATTCTCATCTTTCATTTACTTTCATTTCACTCAGCATTTCCGTGCCTCCCAGGGTGGTTTCCCCTCTTTCTTTCAACAGTGGATTTGTGGAGGGACAGCTCACAGAGGAAAGATGAGAGGGAGTTACGAGTTATTAGAGGATTTGATTTATATTACCGCGTAAGAGAGGGAAAAAGAGATTTCTCTTTTTCTCTTTACAGGATGAATATTTCTGCTGTGTGGTTCAGATCCAAGGCTGTAGTCACCTGTCCAGGAAGCAAGTCAGGAAATTGTTACTATGCTGAGCCCTGCTGATCCAACAACAACTAGTGTGGACTGAAAAACCAATTAAAAGACTCGCTGGGTGGAATTATGGTGAATGTACACAGGCAGTGCCAATTTGTCTGGAATTCCTTGTCGCTGCTTGAATAAGCCAGAATTGTGCACACCATTCACAATGTGCTCCAGGAGCTCGATTTTAAACCTGCAAACACCTTCCAGTTTCCTTCATTTAGAACAGCATCTTATCCTTTTTAGAGCACAGTCCAAAACAAAAGGCCTGTATACATTCCAGAACCTAACTACTGAATGGGTGGAATAGTTTTCCCTCATGAAGGCTCTTTTGCCAATCACTGTGAATCCATACCATCTGATTCCTGACCTATCCGACGATAGGAATAATTTCTCACTATTAATGCTGTCCGGTCTCTCTCTGTGATTTTAAACACCTCAATCAAATCTCTTCTCTAAGGAAAGCACCAACAGTCTCTCAAAGTCCTTCTTCTCTGAAAACACTCCTGTGAATCTTTTCCACACCTTCTCTAATGTCTTCACATCCTTCCTAAAAGATAGTGTCCAGAACTGGACACCATGTTCCAGTTCAGGCTGAAGCAATGTGTTACGCAGGTTCACAATCATGTCGCTGTTATTTTACTCTGTGCCTCTGTAATAAAACCGAGTAAACTTTGTGTACCACATTCCCAACTCACCCTGTCACCCGTCCTGGAGCCAGGTCCTCCTGGATATCGGAAAGGCATTGGTGGGAGCTCTTAGTTGTGTTAGGCCCAAAGCCAGGGACTCCTGGTTGTTGTAGACACAGTCTCCTCATTATCAGCAAGGCAGTGACAGCAGCAGAGCGTGGGCTTCTTGGCTGCAGTGTGAGTGTGGCACTGGCACCAACCTGGCATTGGTGGCCCATCGGCAAGGTGGGCCCAGTGTTGAAGCGATGGCACCTGAAGAGTTGCGTGTTGCTTGCTGGAAAGCCCAGCTTGGAGGAGGTGGAAATTTCTCCCCCTTCTCTGTCATTGTTGATTGGCCCCTACCAAAGTTGGAAGAGGGCAGAGCCAACTAGAACCAGTTTGAGGTAACACGGTGTAGAGCTGGATGAACACAGCAGGCCAAGCAGCATCAGAGGAGCAGGAAAGTTGGCATTTCATGTTGAGACCCTTCTTAAGAAATGTTCAGAAATATTCTGAAGAAAGGCCTTGACCCAAAACGTCAACTTTCCTGCTCCTCTGATGCTGCTTGGCCTGCTGTGTTCATTCAGCTCTACACTGTGTTATCTCAGATTCTCCAGCATCGGCAGTTCCCACTATATCAAGAACCAGGTTGAGTTGTGAGGTTCCCCTTGTCACACAGGTGCAGGTGTTGTTGGTCAGCTGGCTCAGGGCTCATGGTGGGCGTAGTGAAGGCCGTTGAATGAAGACGGACTCTTATTCAGCTATATCTTTTTTTTCTTAAAATATACAAAATAGTCCCATGTCGTGGTGACAGTTGAAACTTTTCTCTTTTTTTAACTGCAGAGTACGAGTGACAATAAATTATCTTTCAATCATTCATTTCATAATACTTCCACGTATATATATATAAAATATATATATATGCATGACTTGTGTTTCTCTGAAGCAAAATCTGACAGAAGTAAAGCTTCCTCCCAGCCTTTGTTGGTGTTTCACCATAAACACAGTCAGAACTAAATCTTTTTATTCTCATGCATCTTCAAGTTAAGCTGTTCAGGGCCATCTAATAGTGCAGCGGTTTAAATAACCTCACAGATGTGGCTCACTGAAGAATGAATTTCATTAGTGAGTCTCTTTGATCATCTTTTAAAGCAGTAAATTATGGGATTGGTCCCCGCCCTCTAATGGTGAACAATTTTGAACACCTGTTGTTGAATAATGAAATAATTACCAATAATCCAACCTCTTTCTCCCATCGTTCTTGTTTTTTCAGGCTCGGGCTTGTTATAAGTGTTGCAAAGATAATTTGCAAGAGCAGAGAGGAACTTGTTGGCTTTCCTAAGTGCTGCACTTTAATTGGACATGATCAAGGAGGGTTTCTGGCTTTCTTCCCCACTTCCTGCCCTCTGTCCTCCCAGATTCCATTACTGAGTGCAGAATCAGCAATGCAGACCACCCTGCACTACCTCCCTCCCAGCTGTGCCTGAATGGAGAGTCTAAGCATGCTGTGTGACCGGGGAAACCTCACAAATTAACCTGGTTCTTGTTAGCCCTCTGCTCTTCTAACTTGGAGAGGGGCCATTCAATAATGATCAAGAACAGGGAGATAGTTCCACCGGACTTTCCAGCAAACATCACCAAATAGTGACCAGAAAGAGGCCCACAACATATCTTGGAGATAGTAGGAACTGCCAATGCTGGAGAATCTGAGATAACAAGGTGTAGAGCTGAATGAACACAGCAGGCCAGGCCGCACCAGAGGAGCAGGAAAGCTGACATTTCAGGTCTGGACCCTTCTTCAGAAATATCTTACCCCATTCTTCACCCTGGAAGGCCTAACACCAATTGAAACACTCTCGGGTTAGTTGAGATTAGGATTCAACCCCAATCTCTACAACAGAGCACTCAGCCAATGGCAGGACACTAGGAAGCTCAGAGGATCAGCAGGATCTTGTAGGGTTTGTCCATGAATCCCTGAAGATGGCAGGACGGTGTAAATAGAGTAATTAACAAGGCAAACAACTCACTTGCCTTTATCATGCCATAGTTTATGATTACATTATAACAACATATAGTTCATATGTTGGAACTGTACAGGACTTTGGTTCGGCCACAGCTGAAGTACTGTACACAGTTCGGCTTCCCACCCTGTAGGAAGGATGTGATCATATTGGAGGGTGTTCAGAGGAAATTCACCAGAATGCTGCCTTGGATAGACAATTTCAGCTTTGAGGAGAGGCTGGGTAAGCTCAGATTGTTCTGTTTGGAGCAGAGAAGTCTGTGGGAGGACCTGATAGAGGTGTGAACGATGATAAGGAGCATGGACAGGGTGAATAGAAAGCAGCTGGCCCCCTCAATCTAAGGGTCATTAACAAGGGGCATCATTTTACAGTGAAAGGTGGGAGATTTAGAGGGTGTTTGAAGAGAGTTGTTTCCACCCAGGGGCTGGGGGTGTGGCTGGGGGGATCTTGAATGCACTGCCTGAGAGCGGAGCTGAGACGGGAATCCTCACAACCTTTAAGACATAGTTGGATGAGCACCTGAAAATTTTAACATTCAAGACAACGGGCAAAGTGCTACCAGTGTAAGGAGATGATGAGTTAGGGTTAGATTTATGGTCAGTACAGACTCAATGGGCTGAAGGGCCTCCTCTGTACTGTGTGATTCTGTGACAGTGACAGCTGGCCATCAGGACAGTTGAAGCAATCTGTTGACAAAAGGAAATCCTATTCTCAGATCAATATGGTGGATCGACTGTTATGAGATCCCCAGCGTTCTTGAGGTTAAAAGTATCACCCTGAAAGTATGTTCCAGTTTCATTCTGCACTCATTGCTGATTTAGTTGATACCAGTCAGTTCAGGAGCACAGGTGCTGCAATAGCGTAAGGGTTACATTTAGGTTTAGGGTTAAGGTTAGGATTAAGGTTAAGGTTAGAGTTAGGGTTAGGGTTAGGGTTAGGGTTAGAATTAGGGTTAGGTTTGGTTCAGGGTTCGGGTTAGGGTGCAATGGGGTTAGGGTTAGGGTTAGGGTCAGAATTATTGGTTAGGGTTAGGGTTAAGGTTCAGGTTAGGGCCAGGATTAGGGTTAGGGTTAGGATTAGGGTTAGGGTTAGAGTTAGTGTTAGGGTTAGGGTTTCGTTTAGGGTTAGGATTAGGGTTTAGGTTTCAGGTTTGGTTTAGGGTTAGGGTTAGGGTTAGGGTTACAGTTAGCATCTGTAAGCAAAGGATTAGTTTCTTGCCTGTAATATTGCTCCTGATCACTGTCCAGAAACCCCGCTTCTGGAAATTTCAGGTGTCAAGTGAGCTCAGCTGTGCCAACTTCTCAGACATCAGGTTGGATCTGCATTCCAGTTTAGAGTCAATGGAACACCACGCCAAAGTGGGGAAAAGCATTCTGGAATATCATCCCGGACCTGTGTGGATATATCCATTCTCTGTGACTGTTGTGCAAAGGTGCATGTCACTGTGTGTAATTATATGCGTGCGTGGATGTGTGTGGGTGTGTGTGTCTGTATGAGTACATGGACTTCAACTGAGGCTGTAATCTGATCAAAATATAACGTCCCCAATTATTAGATGCCAAAATGAAACTGAGAGTGTGTCTATTGAGAAGGCAAGATTTAATATCACTTGGTGCCAATTTTAATTAATGGATATGTAGCATTGTTTACAATTGTTCTGCTAATTCCCTAAATCATTATGGTACACTACTTCACAACATCTCCAAGTCATGACAACACAACACAGTGCTCCCAAAGATTAAGCCTGTGTATTTTGGGATGATATTTGACCCTCCTGAACCAATATTCACCACATCACTCAGACTGCCCATTTGTACCTGTGTGGTACTGGCCGGTATCTCCCCTGTTCCAGCTGCTGTCTACAGCTACACCCTACATTTCCCACACTCCAAGTTCCAGAGCTCCCTCACGGGAACTCCCTGCCTCTTTTTCTCGCTTTCTCATCCTTTGAGGGCTTCATGTTGTGGCTGTATAGAACATTGGTTAGACCAATTTTGGAATGCTGCATTCAATTCTAGTCTCCCTGCTTTAGGAAAGGTGTTGTAAAACTTGAAAGGGCGCAGGAAAGATTTTTAAAGATGTTGCCGGGGTTACAGGGTTTGAGCTATGGGGAGAGGCTGAATAGGCTGGGGTTATTTTCCCTCGAGAGCTTAACTTCCCTAGAAGTTCACAAAATCATGAGGGGCATGGATATGGTGAATGGGCCAAGGTCTATTTCCCAGGGTGGGGGACTCCAAATTTATAGAGCATAGGTTTAAGGTGAGAAGGGAAAGATATAAAAGGGAGCTCAATGGCAACTTTTTTCACACACAGGGTGGTGCATGTAGGGAATGAGCTGCCAGAGGAAGTGGTGGAGACTGGTACAATTACATTTAAAAGGCATTTGAATGGGGTGTATGAATAGAAAGGGTTTAAAGGGATATGGACCAAATGCTGACAAATGGGACTGGATTAGTTTAGGATGCCTGGTCAGCATGGATAAGTTGGACCAAAGGTTCTGTTTCCGTGCTGTACAATCCTATGACTCTATAGTTCTAAGACAATGTTTCACAGTTACACCTTTAACCAAGGTTTTTGACTCTAAAATATTTTGTGTCCCATAGATAACTTTTGTTTTATAATGTTCCTGTGGGATGTTTCATTGTGTTAAAGACGTTCTATTAAAGATTAACTGTTGTTTTTAGTACTGATGCTACTCCAGCTGTTTTCTAACCCTGTGGAAGCTCCCAACTCTAGATGCCCTGTATGTAATGACAGACTGCAGTGGAGCTGTGGGCTTGACATGGAACATGACTCCATTGAAAAAGTCGGCTTAGTTCACAGACCAGCTAATATGAATCATGTTTATGGTATACACGATGAAAGTGTACAGCTGCATGTTTACTATATAGTACACTATTGTACTCCTCCCCAATTAGTTCTCCTCCCTAGACTTCTGAAACCAAGGGAATATATGGAAGGTTTATATAACCAGGCCTTCTAATTTAACCCTCTAAGCCCTGAAATCCCCCATCTTATCTTGTAAATGTAAAGTTAACTTGTGTTACACTACAGGAGTCTCAAAAAGGTAATTTGTGAACTGGGAGATAACAAGGTGTAGAGCTGGATGAACACAGCAGGCCAAGCAGCACCAAAGGAGCAGGAAGGCTGACGTTTCGGTAGAAAGGTCTAGACCCAAAACGTCAGCTTTCCTGCTCCTCTGGTGCTGCTTGGCCTGCTGTGTTCATCCAGCTCTACACCTTGTTATCTCAGATTCTCCAGCACCTGCAGTTTCTACTATCTCCGAAACAGCTTGTGAAATGGGTTGAGGAGTGGAGGACAATATTCTGCCTGACTCTCCCGAGGTTGATCATATTTTATTGGCCCCAAGGAGCCTATCAGAACACACTTGCACAGGTTGAGCTGTCATTTGCCTCCGTTGAGGGTCTCAATAGTCACATTTTGCTTTGTGAATTCTGTCAGGCAACCAAGATGAAACAAATTCAAGAACTCGGAGTTGTCCTGCCGGACCAGGTGACCTCCTTTGTGTGGTCACTTTGTAAATCACTGCCCTCTATTCTATGAACATCAACTGTAGTCAGAAATTAGCTTACACATGTTGATAAGATTTCATTTGAGGCGTCTGTCTTTGTTAAAGATAAAACAGTGAGAAGCTGGATGAACACGGCAGGTCAAGCAGCATCAGAGGACCAGGAAAGCTGGTGTTTCGGGTTGAGACCTGCTCCTCTGACACTGCTTGGCCTGCTGTGCTCATCCAGCTTCTCACTGTTTTATCTCAGACTCGCCAGCATCGGCAGTTCCTACTATCTCTGTCTGTCTTAGTTCAATGGATTGCACTATTAGAATAGTGAATTCACGCAGTGAATTAGAAAATTGTGAAATTCAAACCCACTTCTGAAATTGAGCGCATAATCCAGGGTGAAAGTCAGTGCTATAGTGAAGGGGTGTGCTGCACTCTTCCATATGCTGTTTTATGATTAAGGCATTAGGCCGGGTCCTGATTAACACATTTCACTCCATCAGCATTATTCTATTCCTTTATTCATTAACAGGATGAGGCCATCACGGGCTAAGGGCAGCAGGCATTGCCCATCCCTCATCGCCCAGAGGGCAGTTAAGAGTCAACCACGTTGCTGTGGGTCTGGAGTCACATGTAGGTCAGACCAGGTAAGGGTGGCAGTTTCCTTCCCTAAAGGACATTAGTGAACCAGATGGGTTTCTCCTGACAATCGACAATGGATTCACGGTCATCATTAGATTATGAATGCCAGATATTTCATTGAATTCAAATTCCATTATCTGCCATGGCAGGATTCGAACCCAGGTCCCCAGAACGCTATCTGGGTCGCTGGTTAATAGTCCAGCAATAATACCACTAGGCCATTATTTGGAAATTTATCTCCTTATGCTCTTTATGGGAATTAATTGTGGACATATTAACTACTGAATTTCCCCTAAATGTTTCCATTTTAAAATTTAACTTATTGGCTGTGGAACACTGAAACCAATTTGTTATATCCACCTATTTCTCTATCAAGCCATGAGAAAACTGATTTTACAATCTGAAACCCTTCCTGTATGGGATAGCTATGTGTAAAGCATGTCTCAAGTTATTCCACCACCCTCTGGTCTTCAGAATAAAGCAGGCAGAAGGAGAATGGTCTCATCTCACCTATCAATATCTTACATCATTGCTCTTTGAAACACTGCTAAATTACTTCACCACTTCCTACAATCTGATCAGTCAATGTCAACTAGCTTGCAACTGTTGAAATTTTCACCTTGAGCCTTGAATATCCACCTCCTTTTAATTGTTTCATGATTCATTTTCCAGTATTTCATATGGCTGTACACAATACATTAGTGAATGGCAGAATGTGCAAGATTAGGGTGTAAATACTTATGCATCTGTGTTGGGAACAGACATAAGGAATCTCCCAAGACTCAAAAGATAAGTGCTTCCCACTCAACCTTCCCAAAACCACTGCCACGTGGAGTCGTAGAGTCGTAGAGCCATAAAGCACAGAAACAGACCCTTCAGTGCAACTAGTCCATGCTGAACATAACTAGTAACTAGTGACTAGTAAGGTTGATGAGGGTCAAGCTGTGGATGTGGTGTATATGGACTTCAGTAAGGCATTTGATAAGGTTCCCCATGGAAGGCTCATTCAGAAGGTCAGGAGGTATGGGATACAGGGGAACTTAGCTGCTTGGATACAGAATTGGCTGGCCAACAGAAGACAGCGAGTGGTAGTAGAAGGAAAATATTCTGCCTGGAAGTCAGTGGTGAGTGGGGTTCCACAGGGCTCTGTCCTTGGGCCTCTACTGTTTGTAATTTTTATTAATGACTTGGACGAGGGAATTGAAGGATGGGTCAGCAAGTTTGCAGACGACACAAAGGTCGGAGGTGTCGTTGACAGTGTAGAGGGCTGTTGTAGGCTGCAGCGGGACATTGACAGGATGCAGAGATGGGCTGAGAGGTGGCAGATGGAGTTCAACCTGGATAAATGCGAGGTGATGCATTTTGGAAGGTCGAATTTGAAAACTGAGTACAGGATTAAGGATAGGATTCTTGGCAGCGTGGAGGAACAGAGGGATCTTGGTGTGCAGATACATAGATCCCTTAAAATGGCCACCCAAGTGGACAGGGTTGTTAAGAAAGCATATGGTGTTTTGGCTTTCATTAACAGGGGGATTGAGTTTAAGAGTCGTGAGATCTTGTTGCAGCTCTATAAAACTTTGGTTAGACCGCACTTGGAATACTGCGTCCAGTTCTGGGCGCCCTATTATAGGAAAGATGTGGATGCTTTGGAGAGGGTTCAGAGGAGGTTTACCAGGATGCTGCCTGGACTGGAGGGCTTATCTTATGAAGAGAGGTTGACTGAGCTCGGTCTCTTTTCACTGGAGAAAAGGAGGAGGAGAGGGGACCTAATTGAGGTATACAAGATAATGAGAGGCATAGATAGAGTCGATAGCCAGAGACTATTTCCCAGGGCAGAAATGGCTAGCACGAGGGGTCATAGTTTTAAGCTGGTTGGTGGAAAGTATAGAGGGGATGTCAGAGGCAGGTTCTTTACGCAGAGAGTTGTGAGAGCATGGAATGCGTTGCCAGCAGCAGTTGTGGAAGCAAGGTCATTGGGGTCATTTAAGAGACTGCTGGACATGCATATGGTCACAGAAATTTGAGGGTGCATCCATGAGGATCAATGGTCGGCACAACATTGTGGGCTGAAGGGCCTGTTCTGTGCTGTACTGTTCTATGTTCTATGTTCTATGTTCTATAATCCAAACTGAACTAGCCTCACCCGCCAGTTCCTGGTCCATATCCCTCCAAACCTTCCTTATTCATGAATTTATCCAAACGCCTTTTAAATGTTGTAATTGTGCCCACATGCATTAGTACCTCAGGAAGCTCATTCTGCACACAAAATACCCACTGTGTAGAAAAACATTTGCCCCAAGTGTCTTTTTTAAATCTCTCTCCTCACTCCTCTAGAATGTGCTCCATCGTCTTGAAATGCCCCATCCTAGGGAAAAGACAACCACCATTAGCCTTATCTATACCCCTCATGTGGGTCTCTGGTGTATATGAAAAGATCTGGATAATTTTACTACCTTGGACGGTCAGTGGGGAGCCTTACCCATTGACCTATGTCCACCTGTTGGCAGTGTAAGCCTTAATTTGCATCATTATACCATGCTGGATGGCTCTGGGTTAGACAGTGGATGTGACCCCACCCCGTCAGACTGACCGTGCCCCCATCTCCAACATGCCAACTGAATGGACCGTACCCGCTCTGGGGATCCTGACTCAGAAATAATTGGGCTCTAACACCTCAAGGTTATGTTGAGCTGCCCAACAGATGATTAAGGGATGCACATCAATGAAGCAAGTGTTCTGGCTATTGGAAAATTTGAGTTCAGTTTGAAGGTTAATGAAAGCAAACTCAGGTATAAATAGAAGTAACAACAACGCTGTTGAATTGTTGGAGAAATCCAGTTGGTTCATCCCATCAAAAAGACATTCTTCCACCCTCATCTAGTCTGACCCAAGTGTGACTCCAGACCCACAAGAACGTGGTTGCCCCTTCATTGCCTGATGAAATTGCCTGGCAAGCCATACAGTTTTACCACAGATGAATGAGCAGGCACAGTGTGTGCATGTACCTTCACCATTCGGGCTGCAACAATTCAAGAAGACAGCCCACACATGGCTAGAGTCAAATCACAGCTGAGGTGGCATGGTGGCTCAGTGGCTATCACTGCTGTCTCACGGTGCTAGAGACCCGGGCTCAATTCCAGCCTTGGACAACTGTCCGTGTGGAGTTTCTCTCGGTGTCTACGTGGGTTTCCTCCCACAGTCCAAAGATGTGCAGGTTAGGTGGGTTGGCCGTGCTAACTTACCCATAACGTTCACGAACGTGTAGGTTAGGTGAGTTGGCCAGGGAAAATGCAGGGTTACGGGAATAGTGAAGGTGTGTAAGTCTGGATGGAGTGCTCTTCAGAGATTTGGTGTGGACTTCTCAGGCTGAATGGCCTGTTTCCATACTGTAGGGATTCTATAAAGCCACACTAACCACTGTGCCACCCTTGAAAATACAATGTCCTCAACAATGTTAATATCTGACCAAATGTGTGTGTCGTTATCATTGCTGCTGTTTATAGGAGTCTGCTGTGTGTAAATTGGCTGCTGTGTTTCCTTGAGACCATGAGACATAAAAACAGAAGTAGGCCAATCAGCCCACTGTGACTGCTCCACTATTCAATGAGATAATAATCTGATGATAATCCTCAACTCTATTTTCCTGGTTAAAAAACCTTCCTATCTCAGCCTTGAGTAAATTTAACAATCTTGCCCTGACAGCCCTTTGCACAAATGAATTCCAAAAGATTCACTACCCTCTGAGAGAAAAAATTGCAAGGCCAGCATTTCAAAAACAAGATATTAAAGAACATTGGATGTAACAGTACCAATTAACATGTACTGGTGTTAACAATGTGTCGAACTATATAAATGTTGTTGCTTGTCCAGGAGCGGAGATTGGAATAAAAGATTAAGAAATCTTGGAGCTAAACCGAGTGGGAAGTAACAATGCAATCATTACTGGGAATGCACATCATCTGAATGTGACATTGAAACTTGATATGGGCTGTTGACTGGAGCTCAACGCTGAGTCGAGGCAATGACCTAGTGGTACTATCACTGGGCTGTTAATCCAGGAACCCATGTTCCAAACCTGCCAAGGTGGTTGGTGGGATTTGAATTCAATTTTTTTAAAAATCTGGAATTAAGCCCGTGAATCCATTGTTGGGAAAAACCTATTTGGTTCATTAATGCTCTTTCGTGATGGAAACTGCCATCCTTGCCTTGTCTGGTTTACCATGTGACTCCAGACCTACAGCAATGTTGTTGGCGCTTAACAGGGTGATTAGAGATGGGCAATAAACACTGGCCTGGACAGTGGTGCCCTCATCCCATGAATAAATTTTTAAAAATCACCCTGAGATCGCAGTTTCAGTGTAACTGAAGCAAAACTACAGAAGGAGCGAGTCAGCCCCAAACACTGCATTGCTGTGCCAATGTGAAAATTTCATCTCTGTGCTGAGTGCTTTGTCAACAAAACAAATGTTTTCTTGGCTCAGTTGTGTTTGAAGTGCAAATTACAGATAATGGTTGGTTATGCCACCAGGCATGGATAATTACTGCTTCAAGTGGATTTATTAAATTGGATTCTGTACTTGCATCAACAGGTTTGAGTCTCTGTTTCCGCTTGCAAAGCCTTTCTATCCACAAACTTTAGCCATAGCACAGGCTTAAAACATCGGGGAGTACCGTTCGAGCAACTGTGGTACAGCATCAGAATGCTCACGATGTGTCACATTGCCATTCAGGGATGCTATCCCAAGGAGCCAACTCTAGTTTCACAGGTCCCTGGAGATATAGCAGTGTCACATTTGATCAGATTTCACTCATGTGGCATTATCAGCAAATGCTTATTCACATGACATTTTGCCACAACACCGTTTCCTGTTGCATCTCAGCACCAAGAAACCACAAGTAAAATATTTAGAAAAGTACAGCACAGTACAGGACCTTTGGCCCACGATGAATAACACAGTGTGAAGCTGGATGAACACAGCAGGCCAAGCAGCATCTTAGGAGCACAAAAGCTGATGTTTCGCCTCTAGACCCTTCATCAGAAATCGGGGAGGGGGAGAGGGTTCTGAAATAAATAGGGAGAGAGGGGGATGCGGATCAAAGATGGATAGGGGAGAAGATAGTGGAGAGGGACGGGATGGAGCCAGTAGAGGTGAGTGTAGGTGGGGAAGTAGGGAGGGGATAGATCAGTCCGGGGAGGACGGACAGGTCAAATGTGCGGGATGAGGTTAGTTGGGGACCGCTTTGCAGAACACCTATGCGCAGTTCACAATAAACACCTGCACCTCTCAGTTGCGAACCATTTCACCTCCCCCTCCCATTCCTCAGACGACATGTCCATCCTGGGCCTCCTGCAGCACCACAACGATGCCACCCGAAGGTTCCAGGAACAGCAACTCGTATTCCGCTTGGGAACCCTACAGCCCAATGGTATCAATGTGGATTTCACAAGCTTCAAAATCTCCCCTCCCCCTACTGCATCCCAAAACCAGCCCAGCTCGTCCCTGCCTCCCTAATCTGTTCATCCTCTCACCCATTCCCTCCTCCCACCCCAAGCCGCACCCCCATTTCCTACCTACTAACCTCATCCCGCCCACTCGACCTGTCCATCCTCCCTGTACTGACCTATCCCCTCCCTACTTCCCCACCTACACTCACCTCTACTGGCTCCATCCCCACCCCTTTAACTTGGCTCTCTCCTCTCCACCTATCTTCTCCTCTATCCATCTTCAATCCTCCTCCCCCTCTCTCCCTATTTATTCCAGTTCCCTCTCCCCATGCCCCTCTCTGATGAAGGGACTAGGCCCGAAACGTCAGCTTTTTTGCTCCTGAGATGCTGCTTGGCCTGCTGTGTTCATCCAGCTTCACACTTTGTTATCTCAGATTCTTCAGCATCTGCAGTTCCTATTATCTCTGATAAAATATTTGAGGGTTTACTTTTTAGGAAGATATGTAACAAAACCAATTTCTAAATCAATGAAAAGACAGAAGAGAAAAGGGAGATTTTAAATATACTTCAATAAAAACTACCATCTGTATTGTTTTGACAGGTTCAGCTATGAAGAGAAACATCAGGTAAATACAAATATTTCAAGAGAGACATTATCCATGCAAGTAGGCTCAGATGAAAATGTTTATGCAGTTCTGTAAGTTGTAAAATATACACCAGCTCACAGAAACAGTAAATATCTTCAGGGGAGGCACGGTGGCTCAGTGGTTAGCACTGCAGCCTCACTGCGCCAAGGACCCGGATTCGATTCCAACCTCGGGTAATGTCTGTGTGGAGTTTGCACATTCTCCCCGTGTCTGCGTGGGTTTCCTCCGGGTGCTCCGCTTTCCTCCCACAGTCCAAAGATGTGCAGGCTAGGTGGATCGGCCATGCTAAATTGCCTGTACTGTTCAGGGCTGTGTGGGTTATAGGGGGATGGGTCTGGGTGGGGTGCTTCAAGGGGTGGTGCGGACTTGCTGGGCCGAACAGCCTTTCTCCACACTGTAGGGAATCTAATCTAATCTAATCAAACCTAATTTTCAGGGTTCAGTCATCAAGGACTCAATCCTCAAGGACTTAATCCTGAGGGATTCCATCCTCAGGAATTCAGACAGACTCTAAACCAAGATAGATTGAGTCCTCTAGAGACACTTGGACTAATTATGGATCAGAGTCTTTCAGGGATAATGAAGGTGATTCACAATTATCCCTCACCCACACAGGACAGTATGATTACCACTTGATGCCAGTGCAGAATATGCTGCTGGAGAGTTGACATTTCAGGTCGGGACCCTCCTTCAGAAATCTGCTGCCTCCTCTCACTCTTCTTCCTAAGGTGCCCCCCAAAGCCTTATGGCCTTGTCTGCACCAGCACTGGGTTGAAGGTTGGAAAACATCGAACACAGGACACACTCCAACCAATAATGGACCTCTCTACCTGATCCAGGTAGAACACTTATTTCAGGACATCAGTGGTTTGCTCCATGATGTTCCTGGATCATAGCTTCACTGCCCAACTTAGCACACAGTGCAGAGGCACCAAGTATAGAGCTGGCAGCTCTCATCACCAAACAGTCATTCATACAGAGGCTCCAAAA
This sequence comes from Stegostoma tigrinum, assembly GCF_030684315.1. Lineage (NCBI taxonomy): Eukaryota > Metazoa > Chordata > Chondrichthyes > Orectolobiformes > Stegostomatidae > Stegostoma > Stegostoma tigrinum. The sequence continues at coordinate 58,935,413 of NC_081372.1, forward strand.
ATGGAGAATTTGGCAGAGTAACAAAGGATGGAATCTTTATGGCTACTGACAGGCCATCAGCTTTTCACTGTGTGAATCTTCACCTACCAAATGTACATTTATTGCACCAGAGCCATGAGATTGAGGAAAGCCTCCCCATAAATATGTGGGACAGTCCATGCTGAATTGTGAATCCTGCTAAAAAGCTATGTACTCATTCCTCCTGCTTCTCTCTTGTAAAAGAGAACAGAACGGAGTCCTACCTCCTGGAGCATAATGTATCTGGAAGGTCCTTGATGGGGTGCTGTAGGGTGAAATAACAGCAAGCTCACATGTTGCTGACCAGAAGGAACTGCTAGCATCAGAATGAAGGGTCACAATCAGCTTCACAGCCACTGGCACACTGCAGGCTAGCTGCAGGCCCAGTTATAGGATGTAGCAAGGTGATCTTCACAGTAAATTGTAATTGCCTCTGACATGACATTGTCGACAGTATAAAAATCAGTGGAGTTGTGGATAGTATAGAAGGCTGTCAAAGGATACAGCAGGATATAGATCAGTTGGGATATATAGGTGAAGAAATGGCAGATGGAGTTTAATTTGGGGAAGTATGAGATGCTGCATTTTGGGAGGTCAAATGTTAAGGGAAAGTATACATTCAATGGCAGGACCTTGAACAGCACTGATGTGTAGAGGGATCTTGGGGTTCAAATTCATGGCTCCCTGAAAGTGGTGACTCAAGTGGATAGTGTGGTAAAGAAGGCATATGGTATGCTTGCTTTTATTGGTTAGGAATTGAGTACAAGAGTCAGGATGTCATTTTGCGGCTTTATAAGAATTTGTACAGGCCACATTTAGGGTATTGCATTCAATTCTTGTTGCCACATTACAGTAAGGATGTGGAGGCTTTGGAGAAGTCACAGGGGAGGTTTACCAGGATGCTGCCTGGATTAGAGGGTATGAGCTATAAGGAGAGGTGGGAAAAACTCAGATTGTTTTCTCTGGAGCGGAGGAGGCTGAGGGGTGACTTGATAGAAGTTTATAAAATTATGAGATGCACAGAAAGGGTTGACGGTCCGAATCATTTTCCCCAAGTTGAATTGTCTAAGACTAGGGGCCATGTATTTAAGATGTGAGTCAGAAAGTTCAAAGGAGATGTGAGGGGCAATTTTTTTACGCAGAGAGTGGTAGGAGTCTGGAATGTGCTGCCAGGGGTGAGGGTGGGGGCAGATACACTCGGAGTGTTTAAGAACTTTTAGGTAAGCACATGACTATGCAACGATCAGTGGGATACGGGCCAAAGGCAGGCTGGAGGGATTATTTTAATTTGGCACCATTTTCACAATATCATGGGTCAAAGTGCCTGTTTCTGTGCTGTACAATTCTATGTTCTGTGGCTCCTGGTTGAGGTAGTGGCAGGAATGGTTTTCTTGATGACACGTTGTGACCCGTTCTCATTAAATGACTTTGGGTCCTGCCTTTGTCTGAAATTTTCACTCTTGCGTCAAAATCTCTCCATGAGTCCCTCCTCCCACCTCAACAATATTTAACATCCTCCACCCCTAAAATCGTCAACGGTGTCCAAACACTTGTGCATCTCACTAAACATCAATTACGAGCTTAACTCAGGATCCGGGGAGGGAGGAGGATGTAAACGCCTCAAAGGAGGTCATTGTCATAACTCTCATGGGAAGGGTGTACTGGAAATTAAGCTCCACTGTTGCATAAGTCATCAGAAATGTGAAATATGACCCATTTAATCACTGAGATGTCAATGTCTGACTGTTATCACTGTCTAAGATAAAAGAAACTCACACTAGGTTCCATCAATAAACAAGAAAATATAAAACGTATTTAGTAGAAGGAAAATATCCTCGAACATGTGGTAAAGTGCATTATTAATTGCAGGATTGAATCCCATCACAGCACATAGTGGAATAAAAATCTGGAATTAAGAGTCAAATGATGCCCGTGAATTCATTGTTTATTCTCAGAAAAACTCGTCTGGTTCACTAATGTCCTTCAGGGATAGAAACTGCCATCCCCACCTGGACTCCAGACCCACAGCAATATGGTTGGCTTCTAACTGCCCTCAGGTCAATTAGATTAGATTCCTTATAGTGTGGAAACAGGCCCTTCGGCCCAACAAACCCACACCACCCCTTGAAGCATCTCACTCAGACCCATCCCCCTGAACCCACACACCCCTGAACACAATGGGCAATTTAGCATGGCCAATCCACCTAACCTGCACATCTTTGGACTGTGGGAGGAAACCGGAGCACCCAGAGGAAACCCATGCAGACACGGGGAGAATGTGCAAACTCCACACAGACAGTCGCCCAAGGCTGGCATCGAACGAAGGTCCCTGGTGCTGTGAGACTGCAGTGCTAACCACTGAGCCACCGTGCCGCCCCAATTAGGGACGGGCAATAAATGCTGGCCTAGCCAGTGATGCCCACTTCCAGTGAATGAATAAATATAAAAGATTAGGTCCACATATGTTCCAGATTCCAGGATGAATTTTAATGTTTGGACCTGTTCGGGGCAGGATGAGGCTGAGAATTGAGGGGGGTGTCGGAGGGGGAAGCAGTAGCCTGTCAGGAACCTTTGAGTGGGATTTTCACTGGCTGTTTAACTGACCCCAGTCATTTATATCCAGTGTCCAGCTTTGCTGGCCATGTGGAGTGGAAGGGAATGGTCATTACCTACCCCTGACTGTTGGAAGCTTCAGTATTGAATGGTATTCTGACAACACGCAGAAGGGGGCTAAATTACAACCGGCAATGAGAGAGCAACTTTAGTGTTGGATTCTCAATGAAAGAAGGCTGCATTTGCTTCTTTGAGGCAATCCCAGGTATTCTGCTGAGGGACGGGAGGGTCGGCAGAGCTATTTTGTTTCCGTAGACCTTCAGTAAGGTAAGATTGGTGGAGTAGCAGATAGTGAAGGGGACTGTCGGAGGTTACAGCAGAATATAGATAGACTGGAGAGTTGGGCAGAGAAATGGCAAATGGAGTTCAATCCAGGCAAATGAGAGGTGATGCATTTTAGAAGATCTAGCTCACGAGCGAACTATACAGTAAATGGAAAAGCTCTAGAGAAAATTGATGTACAGAGAGGTCTGAGTGTTCAGGTCCATTGTTCCCTGAAGATGGTAATGCAGGTCAATAGAGTGGTCAAGAAGGCAAACGGCATGCTTTCCTTCATCGGACAGGGTACTGAATACAAGAGTTGGCAGGTCATGTTACCGTTGTATAGGACTTTGGTTCGGCCACATTTGGAGTACTGTGTACAGTTCTGGTCGCCACATTACCAAAAGGATGTGGATGCTTTGGAGAGGGTGCAGAGGGGTTTCACCAGGATTTTGCCTGGTATGGAGGGTGCTAGCTATGAAGAGAGGTTGAGTAGATTAGGATTATTTTCATTAGAAAAACGGAGATTGGGGTCTACAAAATCATGAGGGGTAAAGACAGGGTGGATAGCAAAAAGCTTTTTCCCAGAGTGGGGGACTCAATTACTAGGGGTCATGAGTTCAAAGTGAGAGGAGGAAAGTTTAAGGGAGATATGCGTGGAAAGTTCTTTATACAGAGGGTGGTGGGTGCCTGGAATGCTTTGCCAGCGGAGGTGGTAGACGCAGGCACGTTAGTGTCTTTTAAGATGTATCTGGACAGGTACATGGATGGACAGGGAGCAAAGGGATACAGATCCTTACAAAATAGATGATAGGCTTAGACAGAGGATCTTGATCGGTGTAGGCTTGGAGGGCCGGAGGTCCTGTTCCTGTTCTGTAATTTTCTTTGTTCTTTGTTCTTTGTAACCACACTTTGGGTTCCTTAGTGAAATAAAAACACGTGGTGCTTAGAATAATATATTAACATGGATAGGGTTTGGCTAATGAATGGAAAATTGGGTCAACGGGAATAATCTGTCACTAGTGGAGACCTTCAGGGATCAGCGCTGTGGCATAATTATTTACCATATATATTCATGTTTTGGATAAGGAAAGTGAATGTAATATCACCAAGTTTGCAAATGACATAAAACTAGCGAGGAAGGCAACTGGCAAAGATGACACAAAGAGTTTGCAAAGAGGCAGGCCAAGCTAGTGACTAAAAGCTTGACAGATGGAACATAGTGTGGGGATATTGTGAGATTATGCGCTTTAACAGGAAGAATAGAGGAGCTGAATACGATTTAAATGGAGAAAGAAATGCAGAAAACTGCAACACAGAGGAATGGTCTTTCAGTTCTTTCCATCTGATTATATTTATAACTTCCCTAGTTAATCACAGTTGGTTTATCCCCATTCTATCACCCTTCTTCCTCACTGATATATGCCTTTTCTGTGAGACATGGTTTATGTTTTTAAATATTTGCCATTGCTCCTCAACCATCTTTGCAGCTAAACTCCTATCCCAGTCCAGTCCAGCTAGATCTGCCCTCATTCAATTGATTCTGACCTGATTTTCTCCTTTTCAAACTGAACATCATGTTTTCCTACTAGGTTATTGCCATTGTTTCCCAGAGGATTGGTTACTCTGAGATTATTTATTAAATCAGTCTCATTACACATCACCAGATCCAAAATGGCCTGATTCCTCCTTGGACCCATGGCATATTTCCACAGGAAACTGTCCTGAATACCCTGTATGAATTCTTCCTCATGGTTACCTCTACCAATCTGACTCTCCCAATCTATACGAAGATTAAAGTCACTCATGATTAAGGCATTGTGTTTGTTACATGTCTTTATTATCTCCCAATTTATTTTCTTCTACTGCATCTATTCTTCTCTGTCCTACACAACCGTTACGTTTACACCCAACAGTGTCTTCTTCCCCTGTTTATTTTTTTTACCTCCGCCCATATGGGTTCTACATCTTCCGATCCAGGATCATTCTTTTCTGTCATACTTACTACATCCTGCACTAACCCTCAAGATATCCCATTCCCCTTCCCTTCCAACCTGTGCTTTTGTCACACACTCCTGAATAGTAAGTTCCCAGCTTTAGTCTCCTTGCAACCGTGTCTGTACAATGACTATAACATTGTACCCAATAACCTTGATTTGTGACACCAATTCATTTATTTTGTTTCAAATAGCACATACATTCGAGTACAAAGCCATTAACTTTTCCTCTATACTATCTCACCCTGCTGTTTTTCTTTAATTTAACCTATTTTTCTAATCAACTTGCTCAGAGATGTCATTACACACCTCTGGAGCAGGTGGAAATTGAACCTGGGCCTCCTGGTCCAGGAGTAGGAACATTACCACTGTGTTACAAGAGGACCCCTCTTAAAGTTTGGAGAATGTTAAATGAATGCTGTACCATTTCAGCTAATCCCCCAATCTCCCCTCCAACCCTATTTACTGCTTGTTTTCTGTTTGTACGCTTTGTCCCTTCCAGTCCCACTCTCAGTATCAGTATTCAAACAGCTGCCCTACAGTATTGCCATTTCCTTTTGCTTTGTAACCTTTTTGCAAAAAACGCAAGCTTGCTCTGCTAAAATTAGTTGAAAGTCCTCCCTGCAGCCGTACTTATCGATTTGCCAAGACACTGGCCCCAGCATGGCTCAAGTGAAGCCTGACCTACCAGAAGAGCTCCCTTCTACCCCAATACCGGCAAGTGCTCCATGAAGTGAAACCCACCCCACCCACAACAATCTTTGATCTACACATTTAACATCTTGACTTTCATTACCCTTTGCCAGATTGCCCATGACTCAGGTAAAAATCCAAAGGTTATTTCCTTGGAGGTTCTGCTTTTTAATTCAGCTCTTAGCTGTTCAAAGCCTCTTGGTTGAACTTCCCTTCCAGTTCTACCAATGTAATTGGTACCACATGAATGACAACAACAAGATGCACCCCCTCCCGCTCAAAGTTCCTCATCAGCCATAGAGAGATGGCGAGGGGGCAGGGCACCAGGTAGATAGGGTGCCGGGTCAAAAAGTGAATGAAGGTTCCAATCATCTTAGAGTCATAGAGATGTACAGCATGAAAACAGACCACACCAACCAGCTATCTTAGATTAATCTAGTGCTATTTTCCAGCATTTTGCCCATATTTATCTAAATCCTTCCTATTCATATATCCATTCAGTTGTCTTTAAATAGTATAACTGTTCTAGCCTCCAAAAGTAACCTAACCAATGTCCTGTACAGCTGCAACATGATCTCCCAACTCCTATACTCAATACGCTGACCAATACAGACAAGCATCCCAAACACCTTCTTCACTATCCTATCTAGCTGGGACTGCACTTCCAAGGAACTGTGAACCTGCACTCCAAGGTTTCTTTGCTCTTTCATTATACTCATTATTGTGATATTATTCACCATGTATTTGCACCCAGGCACATTTTCTATAAATCTGCTATCATGGGAATTGTTCATAACCCTGAATTATTCACAGGTACATTAAATTTGAAATGCAACAAAAGATTTTTTTTGAAGCGCCATTCTAGCCAAAAGCTGGCTGGGACTATAAGTGCAGGATCTGTCTATGGAAATCCATACTTGGATTACATTGAGTCCCAGGATGAAGCATTGTATGTAGTAATAAAGAGTGCCAAGCAAACATGTCAGCAATACTTCAAAGCGAAAGATGCTGTTTGAAACACAAACTTGTAACCCACTTTTGGTTGTGACCCAGACTGAAGACATCATGAGCTGAAAGATAGTTTTAATAGGTAATCACTGGAAGAAATACCTTCCAAATGGGTATTCTGCAGGTAGTGACTTCATGACATTCCTTGATTGAGTGTATCTGCCAATATCCATATTTGATGTCCATCTTGGAGAATTGGCTCCAGTGAATCTGGGAATCATTTCTTTAGGAAGTGGTTTCAAAGTCTCAGATCTAGACACACCTTGATGGTCCTATCCTTTTTTATGATCCGTGTAATTGAACTATACCACTTGAGTGGTCATCCACATGGCAAATGATGCCTTTGCATTCCACATCATTCAGCTCATGCCTAAGCTTTTCTTGTACATGAAGCCTGTACTTTCTTTGAGGCGTGGAAAATGCATCTTCTCTGAAATCCAATGCCGCACCATCTTTGAAATTTCCTATGGCACCAATCTTACCCAGTTACAATTGTCGACGCAGCACTGATTCAACCTAAGTATTTTTGGACTCCCCTGCCAGCACAGGTACTGCAGTAATCTCATACATAATCATAATACTGAGAGCTGTACACGCTGGTGAAAATCCTGCCACTGTTGGTCCACTCCAATCTACCAGATGAAATATTTTTGGTTTCTAAGCCAAATTGCTACAGTTGCATTGGGTTGGTAGCGTACCAATGCAAGAGATTGGAGATCCACTATGGATATTTTCAATCAACCTGTTCAAACATGTTATGGGACACCCCTGAAACAGATGGGACTTGAGCCCAGGCTTTCTGGCCCAGAAGTAGGGGCATTACCATTGTGCAAAAAGTGGCCCAATAGCGATCCATTATCCGTTTTTAGTTCCACTGTTGTTGTTATACCATTTGAACTCCAGTGATCCTTGGAACATGCCCTTCAGAAATCAGATTGGCATGACTCGTACCAATGTCAATCTTGATGTTTGCCAGTTTTCTTTGAACAAATGACATGTGGTGTGGATAAAGTAACAAGTTGACTGACTTTGTCCACAAATCTTGGTACACTCACAAAGCCGAAATCCTGTTCAACTTCTGGTTGGAAGTTGCTCCACTCCAGGTTTTGCATTGTCATAGCTTCATGTATTGGTTTACATTCACTTGGAAGTCTGGCCCATTCCTTGCTGCTGTGCACATGCCACTCCACCTCTCTTTTGTTTGTTGAGCTCTCTTGCTGTCCCAGCTGAATCTTTTTAGCCCAATTTCTTGCACGCATGTGCTTTTCAGACTACACAGATTTTGGAATGCAGGCCTGTTTTGTGATGGCTGCACTAGCCGCACAGCTTGCTTGTTTTTTTGTGTCCTGACTACTGATGTATCTATTTCCTGCAGCTTGTGCTTTCACATGCTATTCACTGTCTGCAACATGGCCCTGCATCTGGCATTTGTCAGCAGTGAATCATTGCTGCAAGCTTTTCATTTTCCAATAAGTCTTTTTGGAACACTTCAATTAGTGTTGAGGCATTCACCATTACCCACTCTAAGACTTGAGCCTCTAAAAAGTCATATCTGTAGCCCTTGTTATAGCATGATTGACAAATTGAACTATTGATACCTGTGCCTTTTCCTTGGTAGACATCAAGTCTAAGTGATGGATTCTGAATGTAATACAGATCTTTCTGGCACTCTTCAGACAAGCTCAAGTTATTTACTGTGTGCAAGCTCTCATAACCAACTATTGTGAGCAAATTCATAACTTACCCAACAGATTCTGTAACTTCTTGGATATGAGGGCTTGCCGACTTCTTTGTTTAAAAGGTTTGAACTCAGATAGTAGATCAATAGTTTTTCAGTTCATGGTCAGAAGTCACATGACACGAGGTTACAGTCCAACAGCTTTATTTGAAATCACTAGCTTTCGGAGTACTGTTGTTTCGTCAGATGAAATGCCTTCACCTGATAAAGGAACAGTGCTCCAAAAGCTTGTGATTTCAGATAAAGTTGTTGGACTGTAACCTCGTGTCATGTGACTTCTGAACTTGCCCACTCCAGTCTAACACCAGAACATCCACATCATTTTCAGTTCATGGTTGGGGATTTAGTATCCACCCTTTCTGTGTTTTCACCACTATACTTACAGTTCTATTTTCAATTTTTTGGCTTTGAGCTTGTTTTTGAATCGCTCAGTTATCTCTGCACTGTTCCCGAATCCGGCCTTTCTTCTAATTTGAATTCTCTCTGACTCCCAGCAATCATTCAGAATTGAACCGCTTTTAGACAGAGAGGGTTGAATCTGTTGGCTGCCCGCACAAACCTGGACAATTCAAAGATGCTCAAAGTTTGTGAATGAATCTTGTTTGTTTCTGTCTTCTGCATGACAGGAACTTCTGTTATGTTTTGTTTCATGCTGTTCCTCTCTAAAGTCTGGTCTAAGTCTGGTTTCATAGTCTGTCTTTAAGAGAAAAATTATAAAATTAACTCTTGAAGGCCTCCTGGGGTGTTTATTTACAGCTAAACAAATATATACAGTGCAGAGTAATCTGTACACACAGCTTTTGTCTAAAATAGTGCAGTGCAGAGAGCCTGGTGTGGTATGACCACATATAGGAGATATGCTAAGCTCCCAAAGAGACTTCACTCCAAAAATACTAATGCAACAAGTTATCAAATGTCTACTGCACACTTAAATTCTCATAGAGGGTCTAATACATACAGAATCACAGATTCAGACTGTGCACACATGCATGTATGCTAACACATATACACACGCAAACACACATGGGCAAGCACACACACACAACTGAACATCTACACTCGTTTACACATATACATGCACAAGCACAGACATGCACGCACCACACAGAGAGATGCATGCCCTCACACACTGAAATACACACACACCATGCTCACATATACGCACAAACACAGCCACACGGTCACAAACACAGACAGACAAAAACAAAGAAATAAACAAAGAAAATTACAGCACAGGAACAGGCCCTTCGGCCCTCCAAGCCTGCGCCAATCAAGATTCTCTATCTAACCTGTCATCTATTTTCTAACGGTCTGTGTCCATTTGCTCCCTGCCCATCCATGTACCTGTCCAAATATATCTTTAAAGAGGCTAACGTGTCTGCGTGTACCACCTCCGCTGGCAACGCGTTCCAGGCGCTCACCACCCTCTGTGTAAAGAACTTTCCACGCATATCTCCCTTAAACTTTCCTCCTCTCACTTTGAACTCATGACCCCTAGTAATTGAGTCCCCCACTCTGGGGGAAAAAGCTTTTTGCTATCCACCCTGTCTATACCCCTCATGATTTTGTAGACCTCAATCAGGTCCCCCCTCAATCTCCGTCTTACTAATGAAAATAATCCTAATCTATTCAACCTCTCTACATAGCTAGCACCCTCCATACCAGGCAACACCCTGATGAACCTCCTCTGCACCATCTCCAAAGCATCCACATCCTTTTGGTAATGTGGCGACCAGAACTGTACACAGTACTCCAAATGTGGCCGAACCAAAGTCCTATACAACTGCAACATAACCTGTCAACTCTTGTACTCAATACCCCGCCCAATGAAGGAAAGCATGCCATATGCCTTCTTGACCACGCTATTGACCTGCGTTGTCACCTTCAGGGAACAATGGACCTGAACACCCAGATCTCTCTGTTCATCAATTTTCCGCAGGACTTTTCCATTTACTGTATAGTTCGCCCTTGAATTTGATCTTCCAAAATGCAGCACCTCGCATTTGCCCGGATTGAACTCCATCTGCCATTTATCTGCCCAACTCTCCAGTCTATCTATATTCTGCTGTAATTTCTGACAGTCCCCTTCACTATCAGCTACTCCACCAATCTTACTGTCATCAGCAAACTTGCTGATCAGACCACCTACACCTTCCTCCAGATCATTTACATATATCGCAAACAACAGTGGTCCCAGCACAGATCCCTGTGGAACAATTTGAGAAACTCCCTTCTACTACTACCCTCTGTCTCCTGTTGCCCAGCCAGTTTTTTTATCCGTCTAGCTAGCACACCCTGGACCGCATGTGACTTCACTTTCTCCATCAGCCTGCCATGGGGAACCTTATCAAACGCTTTACTGAAGTCCATGTATGTGACATCTGCAGCCTTTCCCTCACCAATCAACTTTGTCATGTCCTCAAAGAATTCTATTAACCTGGGATAGATCCCATCTGGACCTGGGGACTTGTCCACCTTAATGCCTTTTAGAATACCTAACACTTCCTCCTTCCTTATGTCAACTTGACCTAGACTAAGCAAACATCTATCCCTAACCTCCACATCCGCCATGTCCCTCTCCTTGGTGAATGCTGATACAAAGTACTCGTTAAGAATGTCACCCATTTTCTCTGACTCAGCACATAACTATGCTTCTTTGTCCTTAAGTGGGCCAATCCTTTCTCTAGTTACCCTCTTGCTCTTTATATATGAATAAAAGGCTTTGGGATTTTCCTCAACCATGTTTGCCAGCAATATCTCATGTCCTCTCACAGCCCTCTTAATCCCTTTTTTCAGATTTGTTCTACATTCCAGATATTCTTGGAAAGCTTCGTCTGTCCTCAGTCGCCTAGACCTCATGTATGCTTCCTTTTTTCTCTTGGCTAGTCTCACAATTTCACCTGTCATCCATGGTTCCTTAATCTTGCCTTTTCTATTCCTCATTTTCACAGGAACATGTCTCTCCTGTACGCTAATCAACCTCTCTTTAAAAGCCTCCCACATATCAAATGTGGATTTACCTTCGAACAGTTTCTCCCAATCTACATTCCTCAGATCCTGCCGAATCTTGGTATAGTCAGCCTTCCCCCAGTTTAGTACTCTTCCTTTAGGACCACTCCTATCCTTGTCCATGAGTATTGTAAAACTTACGGAATTGTGGTCGCTATTTCCAAAGTAGTCCCCTACTGTAATATCAACCACCTGGCCGGGTTCATTCCCCAGCACCAGGTCCAGTATGGCCCTTTCCTGAGTTGGACTGCATACATACTGCTCTAGAAAACCCTCCTGGACACACCTTACAAATTCTGCTCCGTCATGACCCCTAACACTGAGTGAATCCCAGTCAATGTTGGGAAAATTAAAATCTCTCATCACCACACCCTGTTTCTCCTGCACCTTTCCATTATCTGTTTACATATTTGTACCTCTATCTCACGCTCGCTGTTGGGAGGCCTGTAGTACAGCCCCAACATTATTACTGCATCCTTCCTATTTCTGAGTTTTACCCATATTGCCTCACTGCTTGAGTCCTCCATGGGGCCCTCCTTCAGTGCGGCTGTGATATCATCTTTGACCATTACTGCAACTCCTCCACCCCTTTTACCTCCCTCTCTATCCCGCCTGAAGCATTGATATCCTGGGACAACTAGTTGCCAATCATGCCCTTCCCTCAACCAAGTCTCAGTAATAGCAATAGCATCATACCTCCAGGTACCGATCCAAGCCCTAAGCTCATCTGCCTTATCTGCTACACTTCTCGCATTAAAACAAATGCACCTCAGACCACCTGTCCCTTTGTGTTCATCATCTGCTCCCTGACTCCTATTCCCTTTAGTCACACTGACTCCACTATCTAGTTCCCTACAGGCTTTTGTTTCTACCTCTTTTCTGTCCAATATTTGGTTCCCATCCCCCTGCCACATTAGTTTAAACCCTTCCCCACAGCATTGGCAAAATCACCCCCAAGGACATTGGTTCCAGTCCGGTTCAGGTGTAGACCGCCCAATTTGTAATAGTCCCACCTTCCCCAGATCAGTTCCAATGTCCCAAAAATCTGAACCCCTCCCTCCTACATCATCTCTCAAGCCACGCATTCATCTTGGCTATTCTTTCATTTCTGCACTGACTAGCACATGGCACTGGTAGCAATCCTGAGATTACTACCTAGACAGACAGACAGACAGACACACACACACACACACATACATACATACATACATACACATACACACACACACACACACACAAACACAAACACACACACACACACACAAACACAAACACACACACACAGAGTACATGTATACAGACACACCCACTTACAGATACACATACATACACATACGCACAGACTCTCAGAATCTATCTTTGTGAAAAAGAGACCGATTTATTTATTGCTTCCATCCAAGATTTTCTTGAACATTAAAAGCTTTGTTTTAAAAGGCTGATTCTGGACATGTTGGGGTTGATTGTGGCTGTGTGCGATAATGCAAAATAAGTAACAACCATAAATTGGCAGGAGGATTTACAACTCTCCACATTTTTAGTTGGTTTAACCTCAGAATTGCAGAGATCCATGAAACATGCTGCTGAATTGCTGTCACTCATTTACATCATCACACAACATCACAGCATCCATCCCCACCAATTTAATTTGTTTCTCCCCTTCTTCCAGTTGAGTTTCTCTATCAGGGAACTCCTCCTGATTTAGCATGCATGCGCACCATTCTAGCTAACAGGAAGCTGCTGAGGGTTCTGGAGAAGGGGAGCTGCTTCTCCCATCCTGCGAACAGAACAGGGCTGCTGCTAAAGCATTTTCAAACAACCGGAAATATCAGCATATAGGACGTCAGGCATTCTGCATTGCCGGAGAATCAAGATACTGTCATGGACCAGACTGAACCCTCCTCAGATATAAGGACACAGCCCAGGCCCTAACATTTTTCTTATTTAAAGGCAAGGCGTAAAGTGCTGTGCTCCAGACGTAATTTGGCTTTAAGCAAAACACACTTTATTCCTAAACAACAGTTAAAATGCAAACAAGAGAATGAAGAATTGGAATACCTTAACTCTGTTGGAAAACTTAACAGAATAAAAGGTTATTTAACTGCTGAACAGCAACTACTCAAATATAGTAACAACTTACAAATGCACCCTCAACAAAGGCTAATTTATTGAAATAGATTACCTTGCATGCAATTCTAGCAGCAGGAAGAGAGCTCCAGCTTTTAGCTGTAACAGAGAGTGGAATAACAGCTTCCCCATCCAGCTTCAAGACCCCAGCAATTGCAGAAAACTAAACTAAATGCCTGGTTCTGTGAGACTCTGGCTCCACTCGCTCAGGCTGCTGCTATTGTTCCAACTTAAGCAATACTCAAGTCCTCACAAGCGGTTTACTTTATTGGCTTGGAACACACCACTCAGTACCTCTGTGTCATACTCTTTTAATAAAGAAACCAGAACAAAATAAATCTCTTAAAGCCACGCTGTTGTCACAATATTGACATTGGGGCAAAGAGTGAGGATTGGGCACACACTAGGCAGTGGGTCTGCTCAGATATTTTTACCGCAGATCGCCCTGTTAATTGACCATCAGCTGCCCAGTGAAAGGCAGTGGATTGGGCCTGGTGCAGAGGGCTGAAACCGCTGACATCTTAGTATCTGCCATCAGTGAGAGATGTGGCTGGAGCTGTGGTAGGTCAGCAACCTCAGGGGCTGGGCTGGGTACATTTGTAGAAAGAGGGAATAATCTTGGGTCGGAGTGTACAAGGGGAAAACCCACCAACAGGGATTGCTGAGGCTTGCTTTTCCCTTTCCTGATCACATACTGCAGCCCCTCCCCACCACCTCACCAACTTCCTTAGACCGCAAACCCTCCTCAAATCAGGGCTGTCACAGGGTAGCCATTTTCAGTAGATTCACCTATTCCTTTCTCTACTATGTTTTTATTTAGCTTTTCCTAAATGTATCCAAACTATGTTCTTCTGCAATTGTAAATTTCAAATGCAAACCATTACCACTAGTGATGATACAGAGGAGGTGATGGCCTAGTGGTATTGCTACTGGACTGTTAATCCAGGGCCCAGATAACGTCCTGGAGACCTGGGTTCAAATCCTGCCATGGCAGATGATGGAATTTGGATGCAATAAAAGTGTCTGGAATTAAGAATCTAATGATGACCACCAATACATTGTAGGTTGTTATGGGGGAAAACATGTCTGTTTCACTAATGACCTTTAAGGAAGGAAACTGCCATCCTTACCCGGTCTGGCCTACATGTGACTCCAGACCCAGAGCAATGTGGTTGACTCTGAACTACCTTCTGGGCAATTAGGGACAGACAATAGATGCTGCCTGGCCAGCAACACCCTAATCCTGTGAATGAATAAAGAAAAAGAATTGCTCCTGAATTCCTTACTGCATTTACTTATCACCTCTACTTTTAAGCTCCCCTTTTCTATCAAGCTTTTACAAAAAAGACCTCTGTCAGTTTACATCTCAATCCTTTCTATGTGAGAGAAAGTCAGCTTGCCTGTACAATCATTCACTGACTGATGTTATTTGTATGTAGGCAGTCATTCCCAAACCACGAGCCCAGACTTCCTGTCGATTTGATTACGGGTTCAATTCCCACAGAGTTTTGCAAATTAATTACATGTGAAGAATTGAGCACTTCCATGCCATCTGGTGACCGTATGGGAGGGAAGGAGAACTGTGTGGTGGGGAGGAGGACAGAATACTTTAGCAAACCAGGCTATATGGCTCACAGAGACTCAAAATTCCAATGCCCATTTCCAAACCCATGGAATTTTAAACTTCTGGGATTCAGAAAGTCCTGTCCTTGACAGCAAGCAGTAGAAGCCTGATACGTACATCCTCAAACTTATTGACAGGGAAGTTGGACAGCATTCACATCATTTCCCTCCAGCGATTCATATTGGAAAATACACCTAAACATCAAATTAGGATCAGATCGGCCTTCCACAGTCAAATAGCTGTTTGACACTCAAACTGCATAGTGCCCTTATTTTGATGCAATGGCAAAATCATGAGCATGCACAATTCTGGTGGGAAATGCGCCATCTGGGTAAAAGTGTAGACAGAGGGATCATGCACTAGAAGCAGGCTGAGCAAACAGTTAGCAACGTCATCAGCATCTAACACTGACTTGACACCAATATTTTCTTTTTGGAGCCCAAGACTCCAACTGACGTCTGCTCACATTTCACACCAGTGCAAATTAAATGAATGATTAATGGCGCTCAGGTCAATTATAGAGCGATAGAGAGTTGTACAGCATGGAAACAGACCCTTCGGCCCAACTCATCCATGCCGGCCAGATATCCTAAATAAGGCTGGTGTAGCCCATATCCCTCTCAATCTTTCCTATATATGCACCCATCCAGATGCCTTTTAAATGCTGTAATTGTACTAGACTCCACCACCTCCTCTGGCAGCATGTTCCATACATGTACCACCCTCTGCGTGAAAAAGTTGCTTCTTGGGATCCTTTTTATGTCTTTCCTCTCTCACCTTAAACCTATGCCCTCTCTAGTTTTGACTGCCCTACCTTGGGGAAAAGGACCATGGCTATTCACCCTATCCATGCCCCTCTATTCGACCTCTATTAGACACCCCCTCAGCCTCCGATGCTCCAGGGAAAATAGCCCCAGCCTATTCAGCCTCTCCTTGTAGCTCAAACCCTCCAACCCTGGCAATGTCCTTGTCAATCTTTTCAAGTTTAACAACATCTTTCCTATAGCAGGGCGAATAGAATTGAACACAGTATTCCATAAGTGGCCCAACCAAAATCCCGCTTGGCTGTGATATGACATACCAACTCCTATACTCAATGCACTGACCAATAAAGCTAATTGCTGATATATCTTAGATAATGGGAACTGCAGATGCTGGAGAATTCCAAGATAATAAAATGTGAGGCTGGATGAACACAGCAGGCCAAGCAGCATCTCAGGAGCACAAAAGCTGACGTTTCGGGCCGCTACACTTGCCCCCACACCTCCTCCCTCACCCCTATCCCAGGCCCCAAGATGACATTCCACATTAAGCAGAGGTTCACCTGCACATCTGCCAATGTGGTATACTGCATCCACTGTACCCGGTGTGGCTTCCTCTACATTGGGGAAACCAAGCGGAGGCTTGGGGACCGCTTTGCAGAACACCTCCGCTCAGTTCGCAACAAACAACTGCACCTCCCAGTCGCAAACCATTTCCACTCCCCCTCCCATTCTCTAGATGACATGTCCATCATGGGCCTCCTGCACTGCCACAATGATGCCACCCGAAGGTTGCAGGAACAGCAACTCATATTCCGCCTGGGAACCCTGCAGCCATATGGTATCAATGTGGACTTCACCAGTTTCAAAATCTCCCCTTCCCCTACTGCATCCCTAAACCAGCCCAGTTCGTCCCCTCCCCCCACTGCACCACACAACCAGCCCAGCTCTTCCCCCCCACCCACTGCATCCCAAAACCAGTCCAACCTGTCTCTGCCTCCCTAACCGGTTCTTCCTCTCACCCATCCCTTCCTCCCACCCCAAGCCGCACCCCCATCTACCTACTAACCTCATCCCACCTCCTTGACCTGTCCGTCTTCCCTGGACTGAGCTATCCCCTCCCTACCTCCCCACCTATACTCTCACCACCTATCTTCTTCACTCTCCATCTTCGGTCCGCCTCCCCCTCTCTCCCTATTTATTCCAGTTCCCTCTCCCCATCCCCCTCTCTGATGAAGGGTCTAGGCCCGAAACATCAGCTTTTGTGCTCCTGAGATGCTGCTTGGCCTGCTGTGTTCATCCAGCCTCACATTTTATTATGCTGATATATCTTTACTGGGACCCTCTGTGGTTGTAAAAGGGTTTGGTGGTCTGTAAAGTTACTGAATGAAGAGTGTGTCAAGTGATGAAGCTCCTGACTTCAAAGATTCTGCCCAGGCCACATATTCCCACAGGGAGCCAGTAATATTCTTTACAGGTTCCCATTCCACCAAGAAATGCCTCAAAAGGTTGATTTAAAAAAAAGCAAAAGATAAAGGATTATGAGAATAAACTAGCCAGAAATGTAAAAGCCAGATTGTAAGTGCTATATAAAAAGGCAGGAGGTAGCCTTTCTGATTTTGCTTCACACATTTTAAAGTTTGAGGAGACGCGCTTAAGCAGAACAATAAAAAACAATGCAAATTCAAACAAAGGAAAATTGAGTGGTCTGAAATTAACAACAGTGGAGTCAACAGAACTTAAATGGAAAGTAGAAAACACATTCTAAATATAATGCAGAAGGCACACACAAACTGGACAAAAGAAAACAAAAAACAAAAGGCAAATAAAGCAGCAAATATATTGCTGCAGTTACATATGGAATTGCCCTATTATAGTATAAGTGCTGCTGTGTCTAAATTGCTTAAAAAAGGCAAAAGAATAGCAGATGAAACGACGCTCAATCCCCCAGCATGAACTGAAAGACCACAGATCTCCCATTCAAAGTTCAAATGTTTTTAAAACAAAGAAGGCAACAAGGTTTAAAAAGGGCCTGAGGGGTAATTTTTTTCACACATGGTGTGGTGCGTGTATGGAATGAGCTGCCAGAGGAAGTGGTGGAGGCGGGTACAGTTATAACATTTAAAAGGCATCTGGATGGGTGTATGAATAGGAGAGGTTTGGAGGGATATAGGTCAAATGCTGGCAAATGGGATTAGGGCAGATTGGGATGCCTGGTTGGTAGTTGGGCCAAAGGGTCTGTTTCTGTGATGTATAACTCAATGACTCTATGACTGTAAATCAAGCGCTCGTCCTTTAAAAATAGAGAGGAGGAATTAGCGTGGTGAATGAGCAGGGACATTAGAAAAACATGTTATGATTACATCCTTAGCAGAAGATTACAGTTATATACCCAAAATAATGGGTAGCATAGGAGTGAAGAAATTAAAGGCTTTGAAAGCAACAGTGAGAAATTACTGGAGAAAGGACAGGGATGAAAACTCAACAGATTCCTAGGACCCGATGGCCTACACCCTAAGGTTCACAAAGAGATAGGTGATTAGATGATTGATGCACTGGCTGTGTTGTTCCCTAGATTCTAGAACAGTCAAGCAAATTGTAAGTTAATAATGGAACTTCAATAGTCATGGAATAAGGGAGAGAGCAAACACTGAACCACAGGATAGTTGCCATAGTTTCAGTCAATAGGAAAGTCCTGGAAACAATCAGTGAAACAATCCTTGATTTAATTTTAACATAGTCCTTTTCCCATTTTAGTCCACAATGAAAAATACATAAAAAATCGAAAAGTACAATCTTTATAGAAGTGACACTTTAGAAAGACAGAGAGAGGCCAGGTGCCAAGGTTCATGGCATCTCTTTCGGCTAGAGCAGAACCTGGTGTGGGAGAGGGTGAATCCAGTTGTCATGGTCAACGTAGATGGCCGTGGCACAGGCAGGACAAGGAAACAGGTTCTGCAATGTCTGACAAATCTTTTAGAGCTTTTCAAACAGCTAACCAAGACGATGGATGAGTGTCGGGCAGTGGATGTTGCCTATATGGACTTTGGTAATGCATTTGACAAGGTCCCACACGTCAGGCTAGTCGTGAAAGTTAGGCTGCATGGGATCCAGGGAGAGCTAGCTGATTGGATTCAAAATTGGCTCGATGGTAGGAAGCAGAGGGTGATGTTTGAATGTTGTTTCTCGACCTGGAGGCCTGTGACTAGTTGTGTGTCACTGGGGTCGGCGCTGGGACCTTTGTTATTTGTTATTTACATAAATGATCTGGATGTGAATACACAAAGCATGATTAGTAAGTTTGCATATGATACAAAATTAGGAGGTATCATTGGTATCAAGGAAGATTATCAAAAATTACAGAGACATCTTGATCAGATGGGGTAGTGGGCTGAAGATTGGCAAACGCAATTCAATACAGATAAGTGTGAGCCGTTGCACTTTAGAAAGTCAGCCAAGGTAGGACTAATACAGTAAATAGGAAGGTCCTGAGGAGCGTTGGAGAACAGTGGGACCTACGAGTACAAATATATAGTTTGTTGAAAGCCGTGTCACAGGCAGACAGGGTGGTGAAGAAGGTTTTTAGCATGCTGGCCTTCATTGGCTGAGGCATTGTGTATAGGAGCTGGGCCATTATGTTACAGTAGTATAAGTCATTGGTGAGGCTACACTTGCAGCATTGTGTTCAGTTTCGGTCACGCTGTTATAGGAAAGACACAGTTAAACCAGAAAGTGTGCAAAGAAGATTTACAAGGATGTTGCTCGGGCTAGTAGGCCTGAATTATGGGGAGAGGTCAGCCAGGATAGGGTTTTATTCCTTAGAACATAGGAGAATGAGAGGTGATATTATTGAAGTCTATAAAATCGTGAGGAGCATAGATAGGATGAATGCACATAGTGTTTTTCCCAGCGATGGGGAATTGAAAACCAGAGGGCATAGGTTTAATATGAGAATGGAAAGATTTAAGATGGGACTGAGACGCAACTTCTTCACACAGAGAGGGGTGCGTATATGGAAAGGGCTGCTGGGGAAAATGGTTGAGGCAGGTACAATAGCAACATTTAAAAACATTTGGATAGTGCATGGGTAAGAAGTGTATGGGACCAAATGCAGGCAATTGGAATTAGCTGAGTGGGCATCATGGTCAGCATGGACCAGTTTGGGCCAAAGGGCCTGTTTCCATGCTATATTACTCTGTGACTCCATGACTATGTGACTCTAATCATGAGCGGCCTGGGGCTAAATTAAAAAGAAGAACCACAAAGGCAGTTATCTCCAGATTACTACCTGAGGCACATGCAGATTGGTGTGAGCTAGAACAGTAAATGTGAGGCTCAGTGATTGATATGGGAGAAACAGGTTCCAATTCATGGGGCATTGGAGCCCAGTGCTGAGCAGAGAGTTATTCCACTGGGAGGGGCATCATTCAACCCATACTCGGACCAGTTCCGGAGAGAAATGGTACAACTATGGTCATAGATACAGCCTTTAAACGGTGGGCGGGTGGGTTCAATTGTAGGGAAACTTAAAAAAATTAAAGACAAATGAGAGAAAAGGGTAATGAAGAGGCAAATAATAATCAAAGTGTGATAGGAAGAGATAGAAAATACATGCAGAAGTGTGCAGCAGAAATTAGAACCAGAGAGGGTAAAAGTGTTCGAAAGATAAAACTTGGGGCTTTTAATCTGAATGCACAAAGCGTTTGTCACAAGATAGAGCTGATGGTACAAATAGAAATAAATAAGTATGACTTCATCGCTATTACATAGATGAAGATACAAGGTGGCGAAAATTGGGAACTCAGTATTCGAGGGTATTCCACGTTCCAAACAAATAGACCAAAGGATCTGGAGTAGCTTTGTTAATTTATGAAGGTACCACTGCGATAGTGGTTAGTGGTTTCACATAGACACATCGAAGATAGAAGCAGGAGTAGGCCATTCAATTTCCTCAAACCTGTTCTGCTTTTCAACATGATCATGGCTTAATCCCACCCACACCCTCATATCCATTGATCCCTTTAGCCACAAGAGCCACATCCTTTTTGAAAACACAATACTTTACCCTCAACCACTTTCTGCGGTATTGAATTCCAAAGGCGCATCTCTCTCTAGGTGAAGAAGTTTCTCCTGATCTCAGTCCTGAACAATTTACACCTTATCCTTAAACTATGACCCCTGTTTCTGAATTCTCTCACATCGGGAACATCTTTCCTGTATCTACCCTGTCTAGTCCTGTTAGATTTTATAGGTTTCTATGAGATGTCCCCTTCTTCATTCTTCTAAATGAGAGTGAATACAACCCTAACCGACTTAAGGAGAATTAGGTATGACGATCCCATCATCCTTAATGACTTCACAGTTGTTGCCAATGGCACTCTGACAATATATGTTGGCGTAGACATCTGCTGTCAGTGTAGGGCCTACTACCTGTGCACCGAGAGAGAAGGAGGCATTTCAGTGAGCGTGGTGCTGTGTCTTTGCTGATATGGAAGTCATGGTGGAATAGCTAGTAAAGTGCGTAAGGAGTGGGTGTGAAGTTTGCAGCAGCATGTGAGGGTAAGAGGAATGTGAGGTGCAAATTCCGATTGGTAGAGGCTCTTGGTAGGTGAGTGATGGAGGTGTGGAACATTACAGTCAATGGAACACACCACTTGAATGAGGTGCATGCTTGAACTTTGAGCACTTCTGTGAAGTTATTGGACATCCTGCAGCATTGCATCTGAAATCCTGCGGGCTAAAAAATGCTGGTATAAAATGTCACAGCTATCAGGCCTCACTGCCAGAATTATTCTCTCCCCTGTCCAGCTCCTCCACAAAGGCATCAGGGAGTCTCTCCCTGCTGTTAAACCGTTATCACTTTTTGTGTAGATGTCTCTTTTCCCCACCTCTTCCAACTGGAATACACCTCTCCTGCACACACATGAAGTTCAGCTCTCTGCTGTCAGCCTTAACTGTGCACATGACAACAGACTACACCTTCCAAGTGATGAAATGCAATGTTTGCAAGAAGCTGGCATTAGTTTCCAACATTTTGCAATCCTTGTGTTTCAGGCGCTATCTGATTTTACTCTGTTAGAATACAAACATTCAAATTAGGAGCAAAGTATTTGGCAGCATTCCATAAGATCATGGCTGATCTGTTAGCCTGTTGAATTCCACATTTGAATCCACCTTCATAAGTCTTTCATTCCCCTACACGCAAGAATCTATCTACCGCTGCCTTAAAGATGTTCAATGATCTGTCCCTGCCACGTTCCAACTTCGGACAATAATCAATAAATGTTGAGCTGGATAAACATAGCAGGTCGGGCGGCATCAGAGAAGCAGGGAAGTCCGAAACCCTTCGTCAGGACTGGGGAGGGGAAGGTGAGCCCAGAAATAAATGGGTGGGTGGGTGGGGTGGGGGAAGGGTAGGAGAGATGGTGATAGGTGGGTACAGGAAAAGGGTTATAATGATTAGGCAGTGGGAAAGATGGACCAGATAGGTGAGTAGGAAGATGAACAGTTTAGGTGGGACATGGGATAAGGCTGGAGGTGGAGGAATTTTGAAGCTGGTGAAGTCAATATTCAGGACCTTGGGCTGTAAGCTCTCAGGGCGAAGTATCAGGTGTTGTTCAGAGATAATGGGAACTGCAGATGCTGGAGAATCCAAGATAACAAAGTGTGAAGCTGGATGAACACAGCAGGACAAGCAGCATCTCAGGAGCACAAAAGCTGACGTTTCGGGCCATGAAGGGTCTAGGCCTGAAACGTCAGCTTTTGTGCTCCTGAGCTGCTGCTTGTCCTGCTGTGTTCATCCAGCTCCACACTTGGTTATCAGGTGTTGTTCCTCCAGTTTACACTTAGCCTCACTCTGACAGTGGAGGAGGCCAAGAATGGACACGTCACCAGGAGGGCAGAAGGGGGGATTAAAATGGACGGCAACCAGAAGGTCACATTATTTGGAACATGCAGAGCGCAGATGTTCCACAAACTGGTCCCCATGTCTGTGTTTGGTCTCCCCGGATATACAGGAGACCACATCGGGAGCAACGGATACAATAGGTCAGGTTGGATGAGGTGCATGTAAATCTCTGCTGGATCTGGAAGGATTGTTTGGGATCTTGGATGGAGGTGAGAAGGGAAGTGTACGGGCAGGTTATGCCGTTGCAGGGAAATGTACCAGGTGTGGTGGAGGGGTTGGTACGGGGTGTGGAGCTGATGAGGGAGTCATGGAGTGAACAGTCCCTGTGGAAAGCGGTCAGTGATGATAAAGTCATTCTGGTGGTGGGGTCTGATTGTAAGTGGCAGAAATGTTGGAGGATGATGCATTGAATTTGGAGGTTGGTGTGCTGGTGTTTGAGGACTATGGGGGCTCTATCCTTATTGATGTTAGGGAGGGTTTTGAGTGCAGAAGTGCAGGGAATGGGGGAGATGTCGTTGAGGGCATCCTTAATAACAGAGGAGGGGAAACTACAGTAGGAGACTATCTGGGAAGTCCTGGAGTAGGACGCCTCTTCCTGGGAGCAGATGCGGAAGACGCGGAGGAATTGAGAGTATGGGGTAGAATTTTTCCAGGAAGGTGGGTGAGAGGAGGCGTAGTCAATATAGTTGCAGGAGTCAGTGAAATTGAAATGGATGTCACTGGTGAGTCAATTTCCAAAGATGGAGACAGAGAGGTCCAGGAAGTGGGGAAGGGGGTGCAAGGTGTCAGAAATGATCTGGGTAAATCTGAGAGTAGGATGGAAGGTGTTGGCAAAGTTGATGAACTGCTCAAGCTCCTTTGGTGGGGGGAGCACAAGGCAGCACTGATGCAGTGCATTATCAGTATAGCGGAGAAAGAGGTGAGGGATGGTGCCGATATAGATGTTGAAAAGGGACATTTCCACAAATCCTACAAAGAGGAAGGCTTAGGGAAGGCCCAGGCGGGTGTCCATGGCCACCCTTTGGAGGTAGGAAGTGAGAGGAATCAAAGGAGAAATTGTTGAGGGTGAGGACCAGTTCAGCCAAGCAAATGAGAGTGTCAGAGGAGAGGAGCAAGCAGAGGATTTCTGGGCCATTCTTATGGGGGATACAGATGTATAAGGATTGTATGTCCATGGTGTGAAGATGAGGTGTTGGGAGCCGGGTAATTGGAAGTTTTGGAAAAGATAGGGGTGTGGGTTGTGTCCCAAATGTGGATGGTGAGTTCCTGGACCAAAGGGGAAAGAATGGAGTCGACATAAGAAGAGATGAGCTTAGTGGGGCAGGAGCAGGTAGAGACAATGGGTCGACCGGGGCAGTTGGGTTTATGGATCTTGGGTAGGATAGAAACGGGTGGTGCAGAGTTGGGGAACTATCAGGTTGGATCCTGTAGGCGGGAGATCTCCCAAGATGATGAGGTCAATGATGGTCTGGGAGATGAGGAGGAAGTATCGGAGGTGGCATCTGGCCTCAGTGATGTTGAGGTCAGTTCACCATACTACCACACCCACCCCCCAACTCGTCAGCGGATTTAATAGTGAGGTTGGGGGTTTGCTCTCCTTCCATTTCCTATAATGAAGGGAACACAAACCAAGTCTTTCTGTGACCAGTCCTCATATATTTCAGATTTTCAGCAGCCATAGTTATTTCATTTTGTTTGAATGTCATCATTTAAATCTTTTATCAGAGAATAGGAAGGGTCCTAACCAGGTTTGAAACAATGAACACAGAACTATCACAAAATTCTTTACACAGAACTGAGAAAGGCTTCAAATGGACTTGCAGACGGAGAGTCTGAGCATTGTTCTCATGGAAGAACCTTAGGAATGATTGGGTGGTTTGCACAGCATTCCATATGTGACTGAATCAACAGTATCCCTGATCACAACCATCACTGAGAACTAGAAAGATCTGTTTTACTCGTTGAAAGAATGGGCCAGCATTCTCCTAAGTGTCCTGTAGGAGGTGGCGATGAGCTGCCTTCTTGAATCGCTGTCCCCCTGCTGTAGGTTGACCCACAATGCTGTCGGGGAAGGAATTCCAGGATTTTGACCCAGCAACAATGAAGGACCATTGATATAGTTTCATGTCAGGATGGTGCGTGGCTTTGAGGGAACTTGAAGGTGGTGGTGCTCCCATATATCAGTTGCCCTTGGCCTTCTAGATGCAAGTGGTCATGAGTTTGGAGGGTGGTATGCAAGGAGGCTTTATGAGTTGGCGTAGTGCCTTTCATAGATGGCACACACTGCTGTCACTTTGTGCCGGTGATGAAGGGAGCGAATATTGAAAGCTTTGGACTGGATGCTAATCAAACGAGCTACTTTATCCCAGATCATGTCACGATTCTTGAGTATTGTTGGGGGCTCACCCATTCAAGCAAGTGAGAAGAATTTCAACACTCCTAATTTGTACCTTGTTGATAGTGGGCAGGCTTTTGAGGAGCCTGGAGGCAAGTTATTTGCTGAAGAATTCCTAGCCTCTAATCTGCTTTTGTAGCCACTGTGTTTATGTGGCCAGTTCACTACAGTTTCTACTCAATGGTAAGGCCCCAGGATGTTGACGGGGGAGATTCAGTGACGGCTTTGCCAGTGAATGTCAAAGGGTAATGGTTAGACTCTGTTGTTGAAGATGGTAGCTGCCTGGCACTTGCGTGGCATGAGTGTCACTTGCCTCTTTTTAGACCAAACCTGGATATTTTCCCGGTCTTGCTGCATGTGAACACGGACTGTTTCAGTACCTGAGGAGTCTCAAATGGTGCTGAACATTATACAATCAATCATCGAAGAACCTTATGATGGAGGGAAGTATCTGAAGGTACAAAAAAAAGTTGCTGGAAAAGCTCAGGTCTGGCAGCATCTGTGAGGGAAAAAGCAGACCTGCTGAGCTTTTCCAGTGACTTTGTTTATGTCCCTGATTTACAGCTTCCACAGTTCTTTCAGCTTTTAGTTGGGCCTGAGACACTACCCTGAGGAACCCCTGCAGAGATGCTCTGGAGCTCCAACAACCTTCCTATGTGCCAAATATGACTCCAACCAGCTGAGAGTCTGCCCACAGCCCCCATTGAATCCAGTTTTTCCAAGGTTCCTTGATGCCACACTAGGTTGAACGAGGCCTTGATGTCAAGGGCTATCACTCTCACTTCACCACCAGAATTCAGGTCTTTTGTCCATGTTTGAAAAAAAAGATCGAACAAGATCAGGAGCTGAGGAGCTGGGGCAGAACCCAAACTGAGCGTCAGGCAGATAACTGGCCAGGCTGCCTAGCGGTAAATAGAACATTGAGATTTTATTCTGGAGCGCAGGGGTCTTTCCATGTTACCTCACAACCCACTTAAACATTGAACAGCAAATTCAACACTGACTACAGTCTGTGTGGCTGGTCTGCTCAATCCCCAAATCAAACCAATTTAGAACATCACTTTACCATGAAAGAACGGAACAGGGTGTACAAACAGTGCCTTCAATTCAATTTTTTAATTTTTTTTCTTCAATTGACATTATGTTACAGGACACAACTGAATCCACATCTTGGCAGGGGGTGAATCTAAACATCCATTCACAGACAGAAGACATTTTTAAAACAATCTCTTGCTTTATTTACAGAAAGAAAGTACCATACAACTCACACCAGAATAATTATTGCTTTTTCCAGGGAGTTGATTGAGTGTTGAGGAAGAACACAGCTTTCAACTCACTGCCAGGCACTCTGCGCCTCATCGCTTAAATACCCTGTTTTACATTTCTCATTATTATTGTAATTGTGCAGGAATGAATAAGGAATTGTATCCTAGATTACCCATTAAACTGGAAAATACTTCTCCAAAACAATAAGAAAATGGGAAGACTAAACCCTATTTACAAGAGGTAAACAACATTTTTTTAATAAACGGTTTTAAGGTTGCACCTTATATACATCACCCATTAAATTACACATAAATAAATATGTACATTCAGAACACTAGTTCCCTTATCACCCTATTTACCCTGTGGAGGAAACTTTGCCACTGTTTGGAGAGCAAGTTGCTGGCTGTCTGGAGATCTCTCACTCACACACACACACACACACACACACACACACACACACACACACACACACACACACACACACACAAACACACCCTACTTTTTGTAAGTGTGTGGACTCACTGATAGGGTCAAGGTCAGAGGGAAAAAAATGTCAAGTTGGGACATGGCAGCCTTTCCCTCTGTCAGCATTGCAGGTCAGTCTGGTTTGACAACAACCGACCTATGAAGTCCATGTTGCAGGTCAAGGTCCAGCCCTAGGGTCAGGCCAACCAGCCTGGGCTCCAGTTGACTGACTTTACAAAGAATAAAGAACCTCCACTTTGCCCCTTGAACTGGGGCAGAGGATACACCCCTGTGTGCTTGCCCGCTATTCCTCGGTCTGCCATTCTAGCACAGGGATGTTAAAAACCTTTTCAAAATAATACTAACAACAATGGAGTGACCACATCCCCGTACAATCGGAGAGAGGAATTTCGGACACGCCTTTTAGAGCATTAAATCCAGTCCCATCCCATTTGAAGGCTTCTTTCTTTTTAATTTCTCACACCCTCTAAGAATCTCAGCCCAGATTCGTAAAGGTGTGGCAGAATAAGAAACAGGCTGGAGGACAATGGGCCTCACCCTCAAGCTGCACAAGAGGACAGCCAGTGAGCTACTGCAATTCCTTTGACAAAATTAATAGTTTATTTCATCAGACTTTTAAGCGGCATAAAAATGACAATGAAAATCACCGAGACATTTTTAAGAAAGAAGGCAGGAGAGTTCCCTGTTGCCAATCTCAGACAGATAAAAATTTAATAAATATGTTTGTGTAACATTCCCCAGTGGTTTGCTTTAACCAGCCTATAACCAGTTTTTGTTTTATGAACCTAACAAGCCCAGGCCTCTGCTGCTCATGCTTTCATCAGTAATTTCGAGGCTTTAATTTTCCTCTGATTTCCCACCCTTCTCTCACCGATGGAGTTGAAGTTAGAACGTTCAAACCCATTTTAGATCTCAGTTCAGAGCCCAGTAATGTGGGGTCTAGTCTCTCCAATCCCCCAGTACCCCATGCTGTCCACCCACTTGAGTAGTCAGCATAGACAGTTTTCAAACCTAACAGAACTCCATTCAACTTTTCCAAAACGTTTGTTTTGAATGGGGCTTTCTTCTGCCATCTATTGCTATGAGAAGGACGAGAGTTATGCTTTTTTGTACAGGATCTCAGTTTGATAAGTAACACACAAGTTCCCAGAAGGTATTCCTGAACAGACAGGTTGTCAACATTTTTCGACAGATTTCGACTGGTGGCCTGTCATGTGGTTACGGTGTGTAAGAAAAAACTGTTTCGAGTCCCTGAATAATGCACAGTGGGTAGGTTTTCCTCAGGGATTGTTCAGGTTCATCTTGTAGTGAGTAGAAGACCTGAGGAAACATGGAAGAGTAAAGCTCTCCTTTTTGAACTTGCACCGATCAGAGATTTCACTGACGCTTTTATCTGGGGTCCACTTCTAAATACAACCCGCTCAATCAGAAACAAGATCAGAGAAATTGCTGGAGAAACTCAGCAGATCTGGCAGCATCTGTGGAGAGAAAGCAGAGTTAGAGAGAAAGCAGAGTTAACGCTTCGGGCCCTGTAACCCAAACCTGCCCAATCTGCATCATCGACTCCAGAGTTGAGATGATCAGCTGGTTAATCCAGGTTAAACATTGGTAAATCCAGAGTGTGAAACACATTGTCTCATTTCGCTTTTCTGTCCACATTTCAGGTGATGTATTGCTCAATAACACCCATGCTATGTTGGTCCAGTCCAATATGGTGATAAAAGGGTAAAGTGTAGGCAATGTTGCACCAATGTCCGAGCTCATTCAAGGCAAGGATGAGTGAGTCATGAATGACCGGCACCCGTTGTAAGATCTAAGGACCCTGTGCAATCATTCAACTGTAATCCCCTTGGCAGACCGGTCTTTCATTCCTTTTGATTCAAAGTCTCTTCCATGTTAGTCTGCAGTTGGGTATTTGGAGAGTCGAGGAGTTCTCTGCTTTTGTTATCTTGTGAGAGACATCATTTACTGGAAAGTCAGCCATCCCAGCATGCCATGGTGAAAGATTAAAGTGCCCCCTTCACCTCAGGGAGTCTTAGATACACGAGTCTATTGGTCTTTGTGGTTTCATTTCCTTTGAGGAGTGTTCCAGGCCCCACAAATGGCAAATTGGAAACAGAATACCCATCCGCTGTTGGCACAAACCCTGGTGCTAACATTGTATGGTTAAGGAGTGTTGGAGCCCCCTGAGGGGCTAAGCAATGACTGGTTGGCCTTTGAGTGTGTGAGAGAGCTATCGGAAGGTGATACTCTTAATTGCCTCTGATATTGTCACAGAAATCAGGATGTTCCACTGGCAAATGTGACCACCAGCCCAGGGGTCACACAGAAAACCCAGAGACAAAGGGTGTCCACTTCCACAGGTTTGATATTTGGCATTTTAAGCAGAACGGTTGGTCACAGAGCAATAGTGCAGTCTTGCATTTTGCGTTGCACAGGGAGGTACGGGCGATCTCCTGACTGTCGGGTGCCATCTTGCTCTGGGTGCTGACCGTATTCCGAGGGGGACCCAGGCGTAAAGTTAAGGGGAGGGGTAAAGTCTACCAGCTGCCGCCAAACAGTTCACTTCCTGTGCTTCTCATCTTTGTCCTTGTTGCCGCTGTCCTGGTGACTCTGGCCCCCGCTGGTGGTCATGTACATTTTGTCCAGAGCCTTCACTGCTTCGTTCAAGTAATTCTGCAGTGAGGTCATGGCAGCACAGATGGCAGGGCTGCCAAAGCCGTGGGTGATGAGGCTGAAGTGGGTCAGACATCCCTGAATGCCAGGCTCCAAGATTGGACCAGGTCGCGCGTTACCCAAGGGAGACCGGTCCTGGGTCAACATGTCAGTGAACTCCTTGAAGATTTGCCTGAAAAAGAATGGAAGGATGAAAAAAGGGTGGGGCTGAAGGGTGACTCACACAAGGGTGGCCCACCTGAACACATTTCCCATGACCATTACATGACATAAAATGTGCTGTACTGTGATTGCCCCTCCCTCAACATAGACCACCTACTACTTTATCTGCACATCCTTTCACCCTCTTCTATTTATCCAGGTCCATTACAAATACATCTCTGCTCTTCTCCTCAACAAGTCCTCATGATAATTGCAGGTGAGGAATTTTGTATTGACCTTATTGGTTAAGTGATTCACCCGAAAGTAACACCCAGCATCGTCCCCACCATTTCCCAACACCCTTCCCTATTGCAGCCTCCGACTGTTTCTCAAATAGTCCCATGATTTTCTTCTCCACCATAAATCCAATCCATCAGTGACCTCAGTCTGCCAAGAAAATTTAATTGTCAACCCATGTTTCCTGTAAGCAGGTTAAACCACCCTCGCAGCCCAAATCTCATCATTTAAAAGAATCCCAATTTCGATGTTGACGTACTTCAACAAGGTCATGGAGGGGATTGGATAAACCAATTGAAACACTGATTCCAAAGTACACAACCCACAAACAGAATGCTGTCTGCTCAATGACACAATTATAGCAACAGTGAGCAGCCTGTGTTGCTGGGCAACTGTGTGCCTTGTAGAGAACACAAGATCATCAGAGGCTTACGCATGTTCAAGGTAACCTGCAATGATTAAGCCAGCCCATACCTCTTAAAGGGGAGCTGCCTTTTGGTTGGTGCAGATACAGGAATTCATTGCGCAAGAATCTCTGACCCAGGGGAGATGAGGAAATGGTACAGTATGGCAGGGAGCAGGAACCCTGAGGTTCTCCATTGCAGCATTGGGGGCTTGGCTTCAGGACATGAGAAGACGGTTTAGCCAAAGAGAGCCAGGAGACTCTCCAAAAAATTGTCAGGCAATGTGAGCTGACAGCAGTAATGTAGTAACATCCCCTACCCAGTGATACAGAATTTCCTAGGATTTTCTAGGAATTGTCCTAGGAATTTCCCAGAATTTCCTAATCACACACATTAGCAAGAGATTACTGATGACGAGCAGAGTTAACACAGTCCTACCAGACCACAACGCTGCTGTCACGTTGAAGAGAGACGATTGCAGATGATTCAACCTCCGGGCCACCCCATAGCTCAGAAGAGGGGAGTGTTTGAGGAGAGTCCTTCATGGTAACTCAGCCTCAGGAACCAAGGACATTGTTGCTATGTTTGCAGATGACACACAGAAAGGAGGAGGGACAGGTAGTGTTGAGGAAGTGGGGAGGCTGCAGAAGGGGATAACACAGTGTGAAGCTGGATGAACACAGCAGGCCAAGCAGCATCAGAGGAGCAGGAAGGCTGACGTTTCGGGTCTGGACCCTTCTTCAGAAATCAAATTAGGCTGCAGAAGGGCTTGGACCAGTAAAGTGGGAAAAGAAGTGGCATATGGAGGGAAAAGGTGGAAATTTGTGAGGTTATGCACTTTGGCGCGAAGAATAGAGGTGTAGACCATTCTCTAAGTGAGCAAAAGCTTCAGAAACCTGACAGTAAGAGGTTGGAATCAGGCTTGTTACTTTGGTCGTTTAACAGAATGCACTATTCAAAGTCCAGTGCGACATGACAAAGAACTCAGGCCCCTTCTGAAACTCATGATTGTGAGAATACCATCACAGACAATGTGGGAGGATTGGCACTGAGGTGGAAAACAGAAGTCCCAGCTTAATCTTCTCTTCTCCTGCCTCAGTGTCTCTGTGGAGATATGCAGTCAGCTTTGCTCCATCCTTCCAACAGTTGTTCTGCTCAGTTTGTGATTTCAGCGGCTCACAGAAACAGCAGTGTAATTGTCACAGGGTCTGTACAGAGACTCAGTGACATGAGGAACCATTGAAAATCTCTGCTTTTTATTTTTGAACAGATGTTTGAAATGACAAACAAAGGGCTGATTAGAGGTGGAAAGTCCGGAAAATTCCACAGAGTCATTGCACAGCCTATCATTCCCAAACCACAGTGATGTCAGCTGATGTTACAGTATATCCCATTAGATGTCCTGGTTTGACCGGTGAAATCAACAGCAAAGTTCCAAGGGAACGCAAGATGGGTGGTCACCCTGTAGCCAAGCCCTTCTTCACAAGCATTGACCCAAACACCATCAGCGCAGTCAACTTCCAACTTCACAGACTGGCCCAATAGGCTGGGAAAGTCCATCACCTTTCTTCACAGAACCAATCCAATGTCTAAAACGCACAAGTGATGCTCGGCAACAGGTTGCTGGTCAGATTGCGGAGTAACAAAATGGCCTAGTGGTATTATCACTGGACTGTCAATCCGGAGACCCAGATAGTGTTCAGGGGACCCGGGTTGGAATCGCACCACAGCAGATGGTGGAATTTGAATTCAATAAATGAATTGAATTAAGAATCTAATGATGACCATGAATCCATTGACAATTTTTGGGGAAAAACCCATCTGGTTCACTCATGTCCTTTAAGGAAACTGCCATCCTTACCCTGGCCTGGCCTACATGTGACTCCAGACCCACAGCAATGTGGCTGACTGTTAGTTGCCCTCTGGGCAATTAGGGATGGGCAATAAATGTTGCCTGGTCAGCTTAGCTCAATTGGGGGGATTCACAGAAGGCCATAAGTTCAGAGTTCATTGCCAGGTTTGAGCATTAGAGGCTCTCAGTGCCAGCACTGTGATGGTGGGGACGGAGGGTGATCAATATACATGAGAAGGCCAGCAGAGGTTCTGCCTATAACAAACCAAACTAGAAATTTCTGGCAGGCAGTCTGGTTGCATTTATGGAGAGAAAACAGTTAATGTTCCAAGTCCAGTGATCCTATTGCTCTTGTTTGTTTCAAATTTCCAGCATTCAACAGCTCTTTATTTTGTTTCAGAAGTCCTGGCTATCTGTTCTAAGATCAGCTAAAGGCTCCAGTTTTTGAGATAACTGTCAGAGTCATACAGCACAGAAACAGACCATTTGGTCAACGCTTCCATGCCAACCAGACATCCTAAACTGATCTAGTCCCACGTGTCAGCATTTGGCCCATATCCCTCTAAACCTTTCCTATTCACATAACCATCTAGATACCTTTTAAATGTTGTAATTGTACCCACGTCTACCACTTCCTCTGGCAGCTTGTTCCATATATGTACCAGCCTCTGTGTGGCAAAAGTTACCCTTCAAGTCCCTTTTAAATCTTTCCCCTCTCACCTTAAAACCATGCCCTCTCATTTTGGATTCCCCTGCCCTGGGGAAAAGACTTTGGCTTTTCACCCTATTCACGACTCTGATGATTTTATAAAATTCGAAGTCGGCCCACAGCCCCCTGCGCTCCAAGGAAAATAATCCCACCCTATTCAGCCTCCCACCGGTAACCCAAACCATCCAGTCCCGGTAACGTTCTTGTAAATCATTTTTGCAACCTTTCCGGTTCAATGGTATTTGTCTGATAGCGGGGTGACCAGAATTGTGCACAGAGCTCCAAATGTGGCCTCACCAATATCTTGTACTGCTGCTACATGACATGCTGTACTCAATGATCTGGCCAATGAAGGCAAGTGTGTCAAACACCTTCAAACACCAATCAGTCTGCCTCGGACCCACTTTTGAGGAAATATGTACCTGCACCTCTAAGACTCTCTGTTCAACAACACTCCCCAGGGCCCTACCATTACCATGTGTAAGCCTTGCTTTGGTTTATCTTACCAAAATGCAACAGCTTGCATTTATTGGAATTAAATTCCATCTGCCACTCCTCGACCTACCAGTTGTTGTTACTGTTTGATGGATCAGAAAGTGAGCATCATTTGGATTGTGTGGACTGCCCTTTCTCCATGTGGGGATCAGTTTACAGTGAATCAGCAGCTCTGTCCACTGAAATCAACAGAAACTAAAATAGGGATGGAAACAATTTGGTGCACCCTTCACATGACCACACACCGTCATGTTCACCCCCCCACCCCCGCAACTCGTGGACTGAGACATACTCTGACTGACTAGATCTTGTACTTAACAGTGCAGCTGTCAGCAGACAGACACGAGCGGATACACAGGGCACATTCAAATGTGAGGGGCACGCCAACCAACAAGAATGCCCACACCCGATCACACTGCAAGTTACGGACACACACGTGGGTACATGCAGCCGCTGGTAACACAGACAAACGCCCAGCAACACAAAGGGTCATAACCAAGGTCAAGGACGTATACAATTGGATCCCAAGACCAAAGTCACAGCCAGGAATCGTCTTAACTTGCAAAAAAAATTGTTGCCACCACTGCTGCTGTAATCAGGCACGCACATCGTCCATCAACAGGCAGCTGAATCAAAGTAAAACAACTATTTCATGCCACTTGAGATAAAACTCAATCAATAATACTCATCAGGATGCAGCTCATGACCACTTTATAGACACGTCCTTCCACAGTTTCACTGGTCCAGTTTGGAATGTACTTGATACATCAGTGAAAGGAATGTACCTCAAGAAGGAGCTGTCTATCTTACTAACTGGTTCTCTAATGTTTCCTTTCATCCATTCACAGGGGAACAGTCTCAGCTAGAAAGTGAGGTCTCACACAGGGCATGTTGAAAAGAGTTACACTGCCGGGGGATAATGACCTAACTCAATCTGACGAAATGCTAGGCTGGGCACATTCCATTTAATGTGGTCCTTTGTCACCATTGTTACATTGGAGACTCCCTCAAGAAATTTCATATCAACCCCCCCACAACAGCAGTAAGATGAATGACCAGGTGATCTACATGATGAGGATAAACTCTGTACAGGCATGGGGAGAACTCTCTGCTTTCCTTTAGGTCACATGCTTCAGCATCTTACCCAAAAGGCTTTACTCCTTTGGGTGTGCAATCACCCTACACCCTGCCACGCCCACACAGCCACGACAGTGTGCACCGCTCCCAAGGACCTGCTGGGATCTCGAGCACCTTCTACCCTGAAGACTGCAGTGGCCTGCTTAGGCCAAGGCATGGGGTACCAGCAGGCCAGCACCTGGCTCTTCCTCCTGGGGGTTAATCTAGAGACCCCCTGCTAATTCCAGCCCCATGTTCTCAAGTGTCTGGAATAGGGGGCTGAGCTCATGATCTTCTGACTGAGGTCATGCTGGGAGGCAGTGTTTAAAAGAGGGCCCCAACTGGGTGATGTCCAGGGCTCACAGTGGCTCACTGGTTAGCACTGCTGCCTTACAATGCCAGAGACCCAGGTTTGGTTCCACCCTCAGGCATGTGGAGTTTGCAGATCCTTCCTGTGTCTGTGTGGGTTTCCTCCGGGTGCTCCGGTTTCCTCCCACAGTCCAAAGATGTGCAGGTTAGGTGGATCGGCCATGGGAAATTGCCCGTAGTGTTCAGGGATGTGCAGGTTAGGTGGATTAGCCACGGGAAATGCAGGGTTACAGGGATAGGGTGGGTCTGGGGTGGGATGCGAGTTGAATGGCCTGCTTCCACCCTGTAGGGATTCTATGGTCTCTTCAGCGATAAGAATTCTAGCATGAAGGGTCACCAGTCCTTACACACCACTAGTACCAGACTTGTCATAATGGTCTTTCTTTTTCACATTTTATCACTTGGGAGAAATGGTGGTGACCTGTGCGACACCCTGGCTATGATTCCGAGCAACTGGGGTGAATTGGAGTGCAACATTGGAGAACTGGTTTCCAGCGGGAAAGGGGAGCTGCCCGTCGAAGGGAATAGCGGACCGTATTCATGATGGTCAACACGTCAGGGCACAACACGCGACCAAATTGTATCTGGACATAAGATTCCCCAAAAGTTGTGAAATATTCCACCCCTCCTGCTGATGAACTGGAAGAATTTACTAGGTCAACATCTGCATTTATTCACATTGTATCATGTGGCTATCAGGGTGTTTCCTGCACCTCTCCTCATCCAGCAGTTCCTATGTACAATCAGACATGACTCTAGTCTCCAGTTGCATTTCATAGAATCCTACATGGCCCT
The DNA here is from genome assembly GCF_030684315.1 of Stegostoma tigrinum. Classification (NCBI taxonomy): domain Eukaryota; kingdom Metazoa; phylum Chordata; class Chondrichthyes; order Orectolobiformes; family Stegostomatidae; genus Stegostoma; species Stegostoma tigrinum. The sequence continues at coordinate 58,971,167 of NC_081372.1, forward strand.
TCGGCACATGGCGCCTGTGGTATGAAAAGACTTTCCAAATCCCTGTCTTCCACAACATGGTTTTACAATCTTTCCCCTCACATGCACACATCAAATCCAATTTCAAAGCTGACCATTAAATCAGCTTCGACCATCTTTCCAAGCGGTGTGACTCCAAATCACACCAAAGCCATTTGTCCTGTTGATTCATGTTGCAGCTCTGTGTCCTTTCTTTGCATGCTATCCTGCTCGTGGTAACACTTCCCTTCTTATTCACTGCTCAAAATTATTTGTAACTAGGGTTTTATAGAAGTTCAGTACAATCCCTTGGCTTTTGCATTCCGTAGATAACACGGTGTGGAGCTGGAGGGACACAGCGGGCCAGGCAGCATCAGAGGAGCAGGAAAGTTGATGTTTCGGGTCAGGACCCTTTACCTGAAGAAACAACGCTTTTAGCTAGACCCCTGCTTACTGTCAGCGGTGGGGGCAACTTACTTGGCTGCGAGCAGCATGTTCTTCCGACTGCTGATCTCACTGCGGTCTATATGCTGCCGGGTCAGATATTCCGCAGCTGCTTTAGCAGGGAATTCCGTCTCACACACATAACCAAAGTCACGGGCCAGGTGTACAGCTTCACCTGAAGGTAAAGGCAACACATGGAATTAGTAACCCGAAGCTGGCGCAATCTGGATAATGGAGAGTAGCGTGGCGACAAACAGAGGGGAGCATCTATACCCAACTCACGGTCGCCTCAGGGCAGGAGAGAGCGTTTGGAAGCAACCCCACTTTCAGAGTCAAATCCTGCTCTGGACAGTGTGGAGAGCTCAAAACTCTGCTTTGATTTCCTCAAATCTGAAGATAAGATGAAAACTAACTGGCAGGGGACACACGTGGGACAAGGACATCTTTAAGTCGGGTACAGTTCAGGACAAGCGGCATTATGCACAGGTTTCTTTGGTTTCTCTCATGCTCTATTGTCTTCAAGCTAATTCACCAATGAGCACAGAATTATTTATTTTTGGGATCAGGACTCACAGCATTGGGTGGATCTGTTTTTGAATATATTGGATCTACAGGAGGGATTTCATGGGCTGGGAATGCCTGCAGCCAGTAAATGTTACAGGCTCAATATCCCTCTGTCTATTCTGAAATAAGAACAGGTAAACTTTAATTGTCTAATGCCCTAGAGTGGCTGGTAAATCTCAAAATATCTGTGCAGACCATTTTTTTTAAGGGATAGGGGATAGTTTCCCTCGTATGTAAGGCAGTTACTTGCCCCACTGTGACAAATCCCTGAGAGTGTTCTCGCTCTGTTTACTGAAACTACAATACAAAGCCTGACTAAGTGGTGTAAACATAGCTTCCACCAATTTGAGGAGATCTTTTCGCAAGGAAGTCTGAAGGAACCACAAGTGAATGTGTTCACTGCAGAGCACAGAGGGTGAATCTTGACCACCTCAGTGTGATTGGGATAACGGACATACCTTCAACCAGGGACGTCAACAGTGTCACATTGGCAGCTTTTCGCCTCCCAGCTGGTAGGTTTAAACCAATTTTGTCCAATCTCTCACGTAACGACCTGCCCCCATTTTTTGACTTTGCCCTAGAGAGAGAGAGAGAGACAGAGAAAAGCACAATTGGAAAGTTTACTTTAAGTGCAAAAATGTGCAGCGCTTCACAAGAGAAAGGCAGTTTGGATTCCTCTGCCTCAACGTTATTCCAATAGTGCGGGACTTCCACCTGCCTATTCACCACCGCAAGCAAATTAACCAGTTGGACCAGCAGAGTAACTTGCAAGGAAGTCACATCTACTCCATATAAAGAGACAAGTTCAGTATCACCTGGCCAATGTACTGACCCTCACTCGATTGATGTTATTCGTATTTCTGCTCATACACCCCCATATCAAAGACTAGTTTGAGATACTGAGAGGATTCACAAGTTGATTAATAATCTGCTCGGGAGTTCCTCCCGTTATTCAGAGCCGTTCTCACACCAGTCGATGGGCCAGGTCCAGTGAGATGTCTTTATGTCCTCACGGCCCACATGACAAAAGGTACCATCCACACTGAACAGTCTTCAGCAGTTGTTGTCTAGAATTCAGGATTAGGGCAGTCAACGGAAGGCACAGCAACATGCTCGCTCTGGCAAAAGGTTTCAACATTCCAATTACTTTTTTCTAAAAATTACGTTATGTAAGTTCAGTCATGGGTGCCAGATTAGCCAAGGACCTAGGGGCTCAGTAGATGATGGCACATATTGCTGTGCCTCACTAAGCAGGCTGAGAAAGGTTCCATATGATATTGTTTGGTTTATCTCCACTGGGAATGTTAAAATGAATACTAGGGCCTCAGCTAGTACTCTATTCACATGATTTTATAGAACAGACTGGCAGCCAAGTCCAACAGGACACTGAATCTCCGAGAGTACAATCCATCAAACCATCCCACTATCACCAAGTCTACCAAAGGTGCTTATTCAGCTTCCTTTAGAGGTATCTGTGCTGTTTATCTCAACCACTCCATTTGGTGACATGTTCCATGCTCTCACCATTCGGAGTAAGTGGCTCCTCCTGAATTCCTTGTTGGGTTAATTTGTGCCGACAGTCCATTTATAAAGCTTAAATGTCAAACGTATTTAAAAAGAGAAATGCTAACAATTACTGGAGCGTAAGTCCTTGGTTAGAAATCGATATTCTTGAGGTTTGCCTACTGACAAACTATGTAATGTAGTCGTGCCTAGCTTTTCATTCTTTGGTCCTGTGATTGCCACGAACTGCAGGATTCCACTGTGCGTTCTTCTAGCTGGGATTTCTGATCCGGATGCATCTGCGTTGCCTCAGCATAGCCAACCATGGAGGAAGTGGCGACATAGTGGCAATATCTCGAACGTCAGTCAATATTCTGGAGATGTGGGTCCAAATCCCACATGTGGCTGACAGCGAAATTCGAGCCTGACTTTTATAAATAACAAAGCCAATGGTAACCTGGTGATTGTCATTAAAACCTAATGTCCTTTGAGTCAGGAGATCTGTCATCCTTACCTGATCTGACCTCCATGTAACTCCAGACAAACAACAGTAACAAATGCTCTCCAGGCAATTATTGTTGGCCTAGCCTGTAATACCCATGAATGAACTTTTTTCTCTTATTCCTGGGGATGTGATCCTTTTTCTTAGAGTCACAGAATCATTCAGCACAGGAACAGACCCTTTGATCCAACCAGCTCATTGCCAAACATGTTCCCAAACTGAATCAGTCCTACCTGCCTGCACTGGGCCCACATCCCTCCAAAGATTCCTAGTCATGAACTTTCAAAGATTGTAACTGCACCCCCATTCACCACTTCCTCAGGAAGTTCATTCTACACGCAAATCAGTCTTTGTAAAGAAATTGCCTCTCATATCTTTATTAAATCTTTCTCCTCTCACCTTAAAAGAAATGCCCCTAGTTTTGAACTCCCCCACCCTAAGACACCTGCCATTCACCTTATCCATACCAATCATTATTTTATGAAACTCTATAAGGTCACCTCTTGGCCTCCTACGCCCAATATCTCAATATATTTTCACAACACCCACAGCTGCCTGCAGTCCTGTTTTCTTTAAAGATCTCACTGGATCAGAGAGTGCGCAAGGTTTGCCGGTGGGTGAGTGTTGATACAGGTGAGTTTTCAGGTTGGTGGGTGGGCATTGGATATGGGTTAAGGGAGAGGCCAAGAGTGCAGGCAATTCGGTCGGGAGTACTGTGAATATGGGCAGTTGGATTGGGGTGGGGTTTGTGTTAGACGGTCAGGTCACTTTGGATGGGCATTCAGAATGGGTAGGAATGCAAGTAGTTGGGCTGCATGACGGCACAGTGGCACAGTGGCTAGCCCTGCAGCCTCACAGCACCAGGGACCCGGGTTCGACTCCACCCTCAGGCGACTGTCTGTGTGGAGTTTGCACATTCTCCCCGTGTCTGCGTGAGTTTCCTCTGGGTGCTCCGATTTCCTCCCACAGTCCAAAGATGTGCAGGCTAGGTGGATTGGCCATGCTAAATTGCCCGTAGTGTTCAGGGGTGTGTGGGCAATAGGGGGATGGGTCTGGGTGGGATGCTTCAAGGGGCGGTGTGGGCTTGTTGGGCCGAAGGGCCTGCTCCCACACTGTAGGTAATCTAATCTAATCAAATCTAATGACAAGGGACAGTACTTTCACCATGGGGGGTGGGGTTTGGGGTCAGGGTGGTGGATTGAATTATTCTGCAAATCACTGGGTTGTACAAGAGATTAAAACAGTGTAACGATCCGAGGTGAATATTTGGCTGATAAGTATCTGGCGTCAGTATCCCAACACTGAGAGAAGGCACTTGGAGAGTCCCAGGGCAGTGCAGAAAAACCCCTTTGAAGTTTAAACTTTCTGTGCAATCACAGTTCCTTGTGTGTTCATAAAATACCACAGGGGGCCCGACATACCTGAGCGGTGACCCCCAAAGCAGTACAAACTATTGGCCATTAGTTGATGTGGCACAATGCTGGAAGCAGTTTGAATGGTTTCTCAGGATTTTCTTTGCAATGAAATTATCTGTAACCCATTCACCAGAGTGATCCTGAGTGACAGTTCCTGATGTACTCACTTTTGACTAGGCCAATCTGAAAATTCCAGAGATTCTGACCTTGTATTGATTAATTAAAGGAACCTCCTGAATACATTGGAAGAAATCAAAGGGTATCCTTTATGATTCCACTCAAAGCATCAATAACCTATTTCCACAGAATCACAGAGTAACTCAGTGAAAGGAGCCCATTGATATTGCTCCTTTTTCAAAAGCAGTCCAGATCAGTACACCCTCCCAAAATGTTCCCTCCTTCAAGTGTTTATACCATTCCCTTTTGAAGGTTATAACTGAGTCTCACCAACCTATCAGCGATAATTTCAAATTGTGAGCACTCATTGCATACAAATGCTGTTACCACAAGTCACCTCTCATTCTTTTGACAATCACCTTGACCCTGTGTTCTCCAATTCTCTGCTCCAAGAAAAATAACAAGCTATTCACCTTCAATCCATCAGCCATGCCAGTAAATCCTTTCTGTAGCGACTACAAAGCCTCTATATTCGTACTGAAGTGTGTGCTCACAACTGGGAGCTATTCTGTGGCAATTATCCAGGACAAAGCAGCCGCTTGATTGGTACCATATCCACACGGATTCCAAGCAGGGTATAGGCCCAAAACGTCAGCTTTCCTGCTCCTCTGATGCTGCTTGGCCTGCTGTGTTCATCCAGCTCTACACCTTGTTATCTCTGGACATCATAGAATATGAGTTCCCTGATTGGGGCTGTTAATCTGGTCCAATTGGGGGCCCTTGCTGACTGATAAGAACAGGAGTGCCAGTTATCCTGTTCACTCTGAGAGCGGGCCCCGAGGAAGCTGGATCAGTGTCAAGGACTCTCCATGTGTAAATAAAGGGGTGACTTAGTGACGGGATATTGCTCTCAGTGGAGTTATTTCAACTACCTGCAAGTTCCCTTCCAAGCCACACACCATCCTGACTTTGGAAACACATCTCAGTTCCTTCAGTGTCACTGGGTCAAAATCCTGGAATTCCCTTCCTATGTGCATTGCGGTTCTACCCATAGCACATGGACTGCAGTGGTTCAAGAAGGCAGCTCACCTGCTCAAGGGCAACTAGGGACAGGAAATAAATGCTGGCCCAGCCAGTAACACCCACATCCCATCAGTGATTTTTTGTTGTAAATGGAAAAATAAATCTGGGGCTACACTCACACTCGAGATATCTTCCTGGCCTTTGCACTATTTGCTTCTATTTGCAGATATTTCTGAATCAACCTGTTCAGAGATGCCATTATGCACGTCTGGATCAATGTGAGATTTAAACTAGGGCTATGCCCATCCATTTGTAAAGTTACACAATGCTACAATCTTAGTTAACAACTTTATCAAATTGTTCTGTAACGTTCAAAGATGTGCAAATACACACCCCCAAAAGTCTAGAACTTCTTGTGCCCTGTCTTCAAAATTGTATATTTGATGGCACCTATTGGTTCTTTTCAGTCTTTCAGTCAACCTGCAGCATTTCTCATGTTTCACTGTTGACAGTGCGTGCCCTTTGCCAGCCTGTCTCTTTCTTCCTAAAGTCTATCATTTTCTCACAGCACTGTCGACTACACATAGGATCCCTACAGTGTGGCAGCAGGCTGTTCAGCCCATCAAGTCCATACCACCCCTCCTCTGAGCATCCCACCCATATATATTTCCCTACCCTACCTCTGTAACTCTCCATTTTCCATGGCTAATCCATGTAGATTGCACAACTCTGGACATGACAGGCCAACTTGACATGACCAATCCACTTAACTGGCACATCCCTGGAGAAAACCCATGCAGATGTAGGGAGTGCATACAAACCGCATACAATCACCTAAGGCTGGAATTGAACCCTGGTCCCTAGCACTGTGAGGCAGCAGTGCTAACCACTGAGCCACCGTGCTGCCTCTCAGTTTTGTGCCACCTGGAATTATGGAGCTATTCATGACTGTCTACTTCCTATCCATTTCCATTTCATGCTGCCAGTGTCTATATTCTTCCCCCAGCCTTCATTATTTGCTGACAAAATGCATAATGACACTTTACTGAATGCCTTTGGACAAGGTCAACACATTGTCCTCAGTCTCTTCACCAAACGTTACACAAACATCTAACATAACTCCTCCTTCACAAATCTGTGCTGGCTTTCCTTCAGTATTCCAAGTGGCTGCTAATACTTTCTTAGAGTACCATTTCTAAAATCACCATCCTCACCAACATGAGACAGATTGCCCTGCTATTCTTGGGTCTATCCTTTACCCTTTGAACAAGGGCATAATATGCAATTGTCCAGTCTTCCAACACCTTGCTCTACCCATACCCAAGGAAGATCAAAGACTTGTGACCAGCAGTTCTACAATTCCTCGCCTTCTCTCACTTGCCTCGGAGGCATCTGGTCCAAGTGAATTATCCACTTGAAGTGCTGTTATTGTTATGGTTCCTCGGAATCTGTTTTCATCTCATCAGAATCCTGAAAACATCATCGTTCTCTGTAGCTTTGACAAAGTTTCCTTCTTTAGAAAGTAGTCACATCATCTACGCCTCCATTTTCAGAAGTCACTGCGCAAAGCAGATAAGAAGCAGTGAACATAACACCAAAAACCAGCCTAAGATCAGCCCTGCCTTGCTCTGATTTTTCTGTAATGCAGTGCATTAACTGTCCTATTGTCTCAATACTGTCTCGTGACTTTCTCAATCGGCCTAGTACTGTTTCTGACTCAGAATTCACAAAATCTTCAAACAGTAAACTCCCCCAAAATGTCCAGAGATTAAATGGCAATTAACTTCACATTTTCTGCTTGCTCTATCGATTTTGTAAATCCTGTTCAAATGTCAGAAGCATAATGCTTCTTTTAAACTGAAGTCTCCCACTGGTAGTGAACAAGAACACAGGAATTGTAAAAACAGGATAAGGCATGTCCCTTAGTATAAACCAACCCCACCTACTCTCCGTCTCATATAGCTCTGCCTCACCTACTAGCCGGTAAGTACCAATCAAAACCGTTTATGCTGTGTGGCTTAACAATGTCCCCAGTAACTGATCTCACAAATATGAAAAATAATTCGTCATGCTGACTTTTTTATTCTGATCTTGTGCCCTCCCACCTCCCACTGGGATTTGGCTTGGTTCTGAAAGTCGAGTCATAGCAGACTCGAGACATGAACTGTTACTCCCTCACCACGTCCCTGAGGAGGTTCTCAAGAATTCGCTGTGTTTGTTTCAGTTTTCCAGCATCCGCACTATTTTATGTAAACCTGTGACTACAATGAATAATTTGCCCACTTCTGCATTTAATTTTGATTAATTATTTATTCGGCTCTTGCCCTTATTTAACATTCTGAACAATGATATTGCTTACCAAGTGAAATTTACTTCTAGACGCTGAACAAGTTGACATGGCACAATCACAGTCTGGAGATTTTCGAATTTTTGTCACTGTTGATCAATTTAAGGAACTCGACAGAGCTAGCAAGTTCTTTAGGGTGATTATAAGCAGAATGTTTTTCACGTCAAGTATTGAGAATACTGCAGGCAACATCTGCAGGTTTAGTTCATTTTAAAGCTATTTCTAAGACAGAGGACAGCCACATCTTCAGCCTATTTGTTGGGAATGGAGATTAAGTGCTCAAAACACTAAGTGTGGGGGATGTTGTGTTCAGTGGCAACTCTCTCTCCACCCACTACCCTCAATTGTAGCTCAAGTGAGCTAGAATCAGGTGATTAAGAGCTGACACGTGGGCAGCCTGGCAAACCACGGGCCTCAGTGGCCAATCTTGCCAGAAGTCTTGGTTACTCAGAGTTTGGCAGCTTTGGGACGGTACAGCTGACGGCTTTAGGCCTACTCCTCAGGGAATCCAAATGTAAAGGCAGGCTGGTCTCTTTACAATCTCTCTGCTTGGGGGTCAGGGGTCAAGCGCAGAAAGCTGACTTCTGGCAGTCATTTACTTGTTCCTCATCCCTGCCTTGGTTCCAGATTGTAGCAAATGGAACCCCAAGCATCGGGCAGGTTGACCAGACTTCCCAGTCACTTTTCCCAACCTTTGGGAGGGCAGTAGTCAGGCTGGTGGTGAATTTAGCCCCTTAAAGTGACCACTAATGTATGGGAGGCAGGTGGTGGTATTGACTTTGGGCTTGTAATGAAGAAACCCAGGTAATGATTGAGGGTAAGGGGTTTTAGTTATGATGGGCAGCATGTCGGTACAGGCTTGGAGGGCCGAAGGGCCTGTTCCTGTGCTGTAATTTTCTTTGTTCTTAGTTCTTGATCTGCAGACCAGGATTCAAATCCCACCATGGCAAGATAGTGGAATTTGAATTCCACAAAAATACGAAATAAAAGTGTAATGACAACCACAAAACCACTGTCAATTATTGCAAAAGCCGATCTGGTTCACTAATGTCCTTTAGAGAAAGAAATCTGCCATTCTCACTTGATCTGGCCTACCTGAAATGGCCTAGCAAGCTAGTCAATTATACCAACTGCTAAAATCGGACAGACCACCAGGCATCTAACTTAGTGCCAGAAACAACAATGCCAACTTCAGGCTCTATCGACCCCTCAAAGTCCTCCTCACTAACATCTGGGGGTTAGTGCCAACATTGGGAGAGCTGTCTCACAGGCTGGTCAAGCAACAGCCTCATACAGTCATAGTCACGGAATCGTACCTTACAGACAATGCAACGGTAGTAGATTCGCCAACTTTAGGTACATTTAAGTCGTCATTGGATAAGCATATGGACGTACATGGAATAGTGTAGGTTAGATGGGCTTGAGATCGGTATGACAGGTCGGCACAACATCGAGGGCCGAAGGGCCTGTACTGTGCTGTAATGTTCTATGTTCTATGTCCCAGACACCACCATCACCGTACCTGGATATGTCCTGTCCCACCGGGAGGACATGCCCAGCAGAGGTAGCTGTGCAGTGGGATACAGATGAGAGGGTGTTGCTCCTTAGCATCGACTCTGGACACCATGAAGTCTCATGGCTTCAGGTTAAACATGGACAAGGAAACCTCCTATTGATCACCACATACCGTCCTCCCTCAGCTAAGGAATCAGTACTCCTCCATATTGAACAATACTTGGGGAGAAATACTGAGGGGTGGCCAGGGTGCAAAACGTATTCTGGGTGGGGGATTTAAATGTCCACCACCGACAATGATTCAGTCACAGCAGTAGCTGATTGAGCTGGTCATGTCCTAAAAGACATAACTACTAAATTGGGTCTGCAGCAGATGGTGAGACAACCAACATGAGGGGAAAAACACACTTGTCCTCATCCTCACCAATCTGCCAACTGCAGATGCATCTGTCCATGACAGTATTGGCAAGAGTGGCCATCGCACAGTCCTTGTGGAGATAAAGTCCCACCCTGAGAGTGAGAATACCCTCCATCGTGTTGTGTGGCACTATCATTGTGAGAGGGAAAGATAGTACCCAAGGAGTGAAATTGGGCTGTGTCAGTTATGTGAAACTGGCTCTTGGTCTTTCACCAGGCCAGAGACTTATTTCCCATTTTGTAATAGAAAGAATCAAGTGAGGCACAGTACCAGTATCTCTATCTCTGGGCTGGCAGGTCAGGATTCAAAATCCATCTCCCACAGGAGGTATGTCATAATGTATCTGGGCAACACAACTGAGGAAAGAGTAGACAAATCACACACAGTGTAAAGGAAACTGCTGACTGAATTTCATCCCAAAACATCTAACCTGATTTTCAGCGTTACTGTGAGAATTTAAAGATGCACAGAAAGAGTTACACTTCACTAGCATGAAATTTGCTGAGGTCTTGTGGTACAGTGGGTAACATTCCTGCTCCCAAGTCAGATTTATGCTCATTCCAGGATTATGCTGCCAGGCTACTTGCTAACTAGGCTGTGTGTGTGTGTGTGTGTGTGTGTGTGTGTGTGTGTGTGTGTGTGTGTGTGTGTGTGTGTGTGTGTGTGTGTGAGTGAGTGTGTGTGTGCACGTGTCTGAGTGAGTGTGTGTGTGTGTGTGTGTGTGTGTGTGTGTGTGTGTGTGTGTGTGTGTGTGTGTGTGTGTCTGTACGTGTCCCTCCTGTGGCTAGCCACATGATAGAAAGAACATTGAAGTCTTTACACTCGGCATCCATTGCTTCAGAATGCAACATGCATTTCACAGTGCACTAGCATACACAGTATTTTCATTTCAAATTCAAGGTTCAGGCACATTGACAATGGTTCAAACTCTGATGCTGATGAACATCATGCAATCTGAAACAAATAAATCTGCCCTCTTTTAACATTATAAGGACCTCTGAGAGGCTTGTCTTTTCAAGAGAAAAGTGCCACAGCATATTCATTTTTTTTTATAGTTATAACGTCTCCAGTCTGAAATCATCCTTGGAAGCTGCTTTCTTGCACTGTTCAAATGCCTTTATGTCATTTCATAAATATTTTAAGAGGTCAGGACTGTGCACAGTACCTAAACACAATCTAAATCAGGGTCTATTAATTTTAACGTAAATTTGATGAAGAAAGGTAGCCTGTAGCTCCAAAGAATCCAAAGTGGCAAGGGGCATTCGTAGACACTCCATGTTACAGTCATCCTAGGTCAGCACTGTGTACCTGAAGTTTCCTCATGACAACAGCCTGAAATAAAAAACAATTCAGCAGATGTGTGGAGTTTGCAGCACCAACATAGGTCACAAGGGACTGCTCCCAGTGCCCTGGTTTAGGCACTTGATTCGCAGCTTCCTACCACACATCCAAAGCAGTTAACCTTCCACCAGGGATGGTAATGACTTGCACATGACTAATAGCAATCCTGCATTAGACCAGTGCAGTCATTGGCTGAAGAGATACAGAAGGAACTTTGCAACTCCTTTTTGACAAGATGCAAAATTGGAGCAAGGGAGTTGAAAGGTCTCCTACTCAACGTCCTTCCTTCGACAAAAACTAAGCTCTCCTTGGTGAGGCCACTGATGCCATTTGGTTCCAATGGTGGAATGACATTCGGGTATCTGTCATGGTCCACTGTCTGCATTTGTCAAAGGCTTTCCAATCAATTATCGCTGCAGAGACGACAGGCCAGGATCCTGTCAATTTGGAGCAGGACCAGTCGAGTGCTACACTATCAAAAGTGCTTCATTCAGATGGTTGGGAAAGATCCCATGTCCCATTCAAAGAGGGCCACAGGATTTCAAATCAATGTTTATCACGCAACCAGAAGTCACTGAAACAGATTGCAAAAAGTACATTCCTTGCACTCCTGCTTTCTCCTCCAAAACCTCCATTGTATTTTCCTTCACTCTTACCTTCCAACACACCAGAGACCCTAGTCAGCAGATCATCTTCTGTAGATTCATCCCTGCCTGCTTTACATTATTCCAGAGGAACTATTCCCTGTCTTTTTCACCCTGATCCACCCATCAATCATCCCAAATCCCTTGCTTCAGGGCCTTCACATTGGCAAGATGCCCACCTCCAACTTTTTTAGTTCAGTCCTCCCAAGAGCCCAAACACTCCGTGCATGTGAAAGAGCCATCTAGTTGTCTCATTTTAGAATCTGCTGCTCTCAATGTAGTCTTGCAGATTGGCTAACAGAAGACATCCATTCAGTCTGCATGATGCATGTGGTGCCGAGCTTAAGTCGTTTTTGCTCTTCACCGTGCTCCCAACTTGTACTTGGGTTTCTACACTGTTCAGATGAAATACAAACTTGAAGGATAGCACCTCATCTTTTGACGAGCCATCTTCTGACATTCTGAACTCAATCTGATGATTTCAGATTAAACCCTCACCTCAGGTCCAGACAGCAGTGCTCTCTACATGTTCTCTATTAAGCCTCTATTAGGCCCGAAACGTCAGCTTTTGTGCTCTTAAGATGCTGCTTGGCCTGCTGTGCTCATCCAGCCCCACACTTTGTTATCTATGGTCTCTATTTTGTTGCTTTCCACCATCACCCTTTCTCCCCCACTCAATTTCCGCCACCTACCACCCTGTCACTGACATTCCCAATTCCCTACCTGTTTGAAATCTGTTAATTTCTTCTAATTCTGCTTCATCATCAACCTGAAACGTTTTACAGGTTCCTGTCTGCACTAATGTTGCCTGAGCTGCTGAGTATTCCAGCATCTTCTGCTAATAGAACAAGTTACCTAGTCATTTACAAATGTCTACTGTTTTGTAGGAGCTTGCCATGCCCAAAACTGTCAGAAATGGTTCCTCCATTACAATAGCGACTCGCCCCCCGAAAAACTTTACTGGCTGTCAAGTTGTTTGGAGCCTACTAAAAGATGCATTACCCTTGCTATCCTCTTCACATAAAGAAAAGAAAATTGCGGAACAGGAACAAGCCCTTTGGCCCTCCAAGCCTGCACTGACAACAGTTCGTAAACTCCAGCAAAGAACAAGTCATTGAATAAGCCCCAAAAGTAACTTATTTTGTTATAAAGCAGCCCTCACACTGCTTCCACTTTTTTCCAGCAGTTTGCTCACTCACCTTCGCAGGACTCCACCAAGGAGGGATGCATTCAGACACTCAGGAGGAGATAAGCGCCTCTGGACTTCTGCCACCGTCACCTTGTACTTTGATGTTGAACTCAGGAGCGAGAGGCGACCAGGAACTGAACAAAACACTTCATTGGGATTTGTAACGCCTCCAGTCAAACTGTCCTTCTGGTAGGTTAGTGCTGACAACGCTGCGCTTTTGGACATTGATATCGGCCCTTGGAAAGGAAAGACAAATAAATTAGTTGTTACAATAACTAAAGGGCACAAATAACAATGCTGGCCGCTGTTAATCAAAGAGAATGGTCAGATTTATGTCCCTGAGCACCATATTGAATACAGTGCGAGCTGTACATAGTCTAGCAGTGGGAGCTGCACATATAGCTATTGGTCAATTAGACTGGTTTGCAGGAAACTGACAGCATGCTTCCTTCAAGCCAAAAATTTGAGGCATACCAATTCAAAAGCACATCTAACCGAGAGCACTAAGTACCATAGAATTATCATTATATTGGATTTCACTAGGACAAACTCAACCAAGAAAGATTCTACTGAAGCAAGCTGGTCAAGGTATTCACGCTAAGTCAGAAATTTAAGGCTCAGATGTTCTTTCCTTCAAATGAATATATAGACTTCTTCCTAAAGCTGGATGCCAACACTATAGTATCCAAACAAGCTGAACTAATTCCATATGGAGACTTTTTAGCATCTGCTGCTGTGTTGCTACATCCCCAATATAAAGTTGAAACAAGGGGTTTCATTTATAGATCACCTTTAACATGATTGCATGTCCCAAGGTGCCATTTTGGAACGATTGAGAAGGTAATTTGAGACACATACACCACACATGCAGAACCCGCCACACACACACCCCAACCACCCCCAAACACACACCCCGCCCCACACACACACACACACACACACAGGGGCACCCCGTGACACACACTGACACACACCCCCCCGCCCCGCACACGCACAACCCACCCCCCGACACACACAAAGACATGCACAGACCGCGCCACACACACAAACACATACATACCCCAACCCGCACACAGCACACGCCCGCCCCACACATACACACGCAGACACATTGCCCCACACACACAAACACACACATACCCCAACCCGCGCAGTCCGCGCCCACAAAAACACACCTGACCCTCCCACACACACGCACACACGCTGCCCCACATACACCCAGCGCCACACTCACACGTATATATACACACACACACCATGCGACACCACCCCCACACACACTCACACAGACACAGACACAGACACACACACACACACCCCACAACTCACCCGACACACCTCCCACACACACACATATCACCGCCCCTCATATACACCACTGCCCCCAAACATCTTCCACACAGCCTCCACACACACACCCCGCCACATGCACACACACACCCTGCCTCCACAAACACACCCGATCCCCTACACACCCCCACAACAAACAAACCCCACCCCATGCACACACCACACCCAATACACACAACTCTCATACACACACACCTTGAGCCACATTCACACACACGCCACGCCAGGCACATACACACAACATTCCACACACACACACCGTGCCCCACACACACACACACACACACACCATGACATGCACAGACCGCACCACACACACAAACACACACATATGCCAACCCGCAAACAGCACACGCCACACACCACACACACACACAGACACACACACACACACACACCACACCACACACCGCCACACACACACCACACACAGACACACACACACCACACACAGACACACACACACACACACGCCACACACACACGCCACGCCCCCCACACACACACACACAACACACACACAGACACACACACACACACACACCACACACCGCCACACACACACCACACACAGACACACACACACCACACACAGACACACACACACACACACCACACACAGAAACACACACACACACGCCACACACACACGCCACGCCCCCCCACACACACACACACACACAACACACACACAGACACACACACACCACACACACAGACACAGACACACACACACACACACACACACACAACGCCACACACACACACACACCGCCACACAGACACACCGCCACACACACACACACACACACACACACACACACACACACACACACACAGCCATACACACTCACACAGCCACACACACACGCACACAGCCACACACACGCACACACACACACACACACACCGCCACACACACGCACACACACACACACACCGCCACACACACACACCGCCCTCCACACACACACACACACACACACCCACACACACTGCCACACACACACACACACACCCACCCACACCCACCCACCCACACACCACCAAAGACACACACACCGCCGCACACACACAGAGCCCCACACACATACACACAAAACGCCACACACACACACAACGCCACACACACACACAACGCCACACACACACACACACACACACAGCCCCAAACACATACACACAAAACGCCACACACACACACAACGCCACACACACACACACAAACCCACCACACACACACACACCCGCCACACACACACACACACCCGCCACACACACACACACCCGCCACACACACACACACACATACCCGCCACACACAGACACACCCGCCACACACACACACAGCCACACACACACACACACAAACAGCCACACACACACACACACACACACGCGCCACACACACACACGCGCCACACACACACAGCCACACACACACACAGCCACACACACACACACAGCCACACACACACACACACACACACACACCACCAAAGACACACACACCGCCACACACACCGCCGCACACACAGAAACACACACACACACAGCCCCACACACATACACACAAAACGCCACCCACACACAAAGCCACACACA